>NC_092145.1:83421709-83723959 GCF_043159975.1 Macaca nemestrina
TTTTTTTTGTTTGTTTGTTTTTTGTTTTTGAGACGGAGTCTTGTTCTATCACCCAGGCTGGAGTGCAGTGGCATGATCTCGGCTCACTGCAAGCTCCGCCTCCCAGGTTCATGCCATTCTCCTGTCTCAGCCTCAGGAGTAGCTGGGACTACAGGCAGCCACCACCACACCTGGCTAATTTTTTGTATTTTTTAGTAGAGACAGGGTTTCACCGTGTTAGGACAGTCTCGATCTCCTGACCTTGTGATCCGCCCGCCTCGGCCTCCCAAAGTGCTGGGATTACACGCGTGAGCCACCGCATCCAGCCCATAATATGGTTTTCAAAAATTAGTTGCCCAGGCACGGTAGCTCACACCTGTAATCCCAGCACTTTGGGAGGCCAAGATGGGAGGATCACTTGAGCTCAGGAGTTCAAGACCAGCCCGGGTGACATGGTGAAACACCATCTCTACAAAAATACAAAAATTAACCAGACATGGTGACACGCACTCATGGTCCCAGCTACTTGGGGGGCTGAGGCAAGAGGATCCCTTGAGCCTGGGATGTCGAGATGGCAGTGAGCCATGTTCATGCCACTGCCACTGCAGTCCAGGCTCCATGGATGACAAAACAAGACCTGTCGCAATAACCTCCCCCCCCCAAAAAAAAAAAAAAGCAACCTCGTATATGAAAGTTTAAAGCAATGATTTAAAAACTGAATAACCAGCCGGGCATGGTGGCTCATACCTATAATCCCAGCACTTTGGGAGGCAGAGGCAGGCAGATGACCTGAAGTCAGGAGTTTGAGACCAGCCTGGCCTACATGGTGAGAGTCCATCTCTACTAAGAATACAAAAATTAGCCAGGTGTGGTAGTGCGTGCCTATGGTCCCAGCTACTCAGGAGGCTGAGGCAGAAGGCAGGAGAATTGCTTGAAACTTGGGAGGCGGAGGTTGCAGTAAGCCAAGATCGTGTCACTGCACTCCAGCCTGGGTGACAGTGAGATTCTCAAAAAAATAATAAAAATAGGCCGGGCATGGTAGCTTACACCTGTAATCCCAGCACTTTGAGAGGCTGAGGTGGGTGGATCATCTGAGGTCAGGAGTTCGAGACCAGTCTGGCCAACATGGTGAAACCCTGTCTCTACTAAAAATACGAAAGAATTAGCCGGGCATGGTGGCGGGCGCCTGTAATCCCAGCTACTCGGGAGGCTGAGGCAGGAGAATTGCTGGAACCTGGGAGGCGGAGGTTGCAGTGAGCCGAGATCATATCATTGCACTCCAGCCTGGGTGACAAAAAAGAAACTCCGTCTCAAAAAATATTAACAATAATAATAATAATAAATAAAAACCGAATAACCTTGTCCTTCTGTGAGGCACTTGCTCAGTGGTAAATACAGCAAGGAAAGCTCCAATTAGATTTAAAAGCAGACAAGCAAAAGTCTACAATGAACAGTCCTAAGCTGCTCTGCTTATCATTACCTGGCCAGGAGAGAAAAGAAGAGCACTGAGTGGCACCTCCTCTTACCACTTCGACAGGGGACACACACACACACACACACACACACACACACCCCTTCCTCCAAAAGGTCAGACCAAAGTCTACAATGAAACACACACACACACACACACACACACACACACCCCTTCCTCCAAAAGGTCAGACCAAAGTCTACAATGAACAGTCCTAAGCTGCTCTGCTTATCATTACCTGGCCAGGAGAGAAAAGAAGAGCACTGAGTGGCACCTCCTCTTACCACTTCGACAGGGGACACACACACACACACACACACACACACACACACACACACACACACACCCCTTCCTCCAAAAGGTCAGACCAAACTTAAAAGCAGCTATGCACAAAAAAGTCTGTCTTCATTCCTCCAAAAGCTCAATATCCTGCAGTCTAGGGTTTCTAGAAGAGACAAATGGCTCATGCTGGCACTCTTTACTGACAAAGGAATATCACCCTTATACTTCTTAGGTGCAGTCCCCAGGTAGCACCTAGAAGCTATAAGAGGATGCACTTCTTGGTGTTCTTTGTAGCAGAGTAAAGCACAGCCCAGAGAGCTTCTGAAAATACCTCATGCACCCCATCTTGCATCAGGGCCGAATATTTCAGATACTTCACAGCCCCCAACTGCTTAGCCAGGGAAGTGCCTTGCTGGGGAGTCATGGGCACTAGGCTCTGCTCCTTCAGCTTCTTCACTGTCTCAAGGTCACTCCACAGGTCCCTCTTGGTGCCTACCAGCAGAACAGGCACATTGGGGCAATGATGGGAGACCTCTGGGTGCCACTTATGCCTCACATTGGCATAAGAGGATGGGTTCCCAGTGGAACAACAACAAAGATACTGGTCTGGGGTTAGGAGAGTGTTCGCAGTCAGTCATACTCCTCTTGGCCAGCAGTGTCCCACGTGTTCAGGCTGACGATTTGCCCATCCACAGATGTCTGGACGCTATAGTTGTCAAAGACAGTGGGGATAATACTCCTCAGGAAAGGCGTTTGTTGTGTAACTGATGAGGAGGCAGGTTTTACCTATAGCCTCATCTCCTACAACCACACATGTGATTGTCTGCATTCTTCCCTTGTAGTCCTATGTACAAGAGAGAAAGAAAGAATATTCAGAGATACTTGGTTAATGTAGGGAGCTATTCTAAACATTTCTCTCTGAGGAGAAGATGAGGAGGATAAGATGCCCCCTACACTCTCTATACCCTTAATGCTATAAAAGAGTCAGCTGCAAAGGGTTGTATAAGTCAAGAGTTCTTACCCTGGAGTCTGTGGACTACTAGAGGATGGGCTTCAGTAGCTCCTAGAAGCCTCTTCTGAAGTTGTGTACAATACTATGTATATGTGCATAACTGAATTTTTCTGGAAAGAAGATCCAGAGCTGTCACCAGTATCTCACAAAAGGCTTTTTAATCTTTTGGTGAGCTCAAAAAGATTAAAAACCATTCATACACATAGGTATTTGTGTTACACTGTTGTCATAAGGTCTGGATCTACTGTATCAAAGGTGCTAAAATATTATGGGTGCTCAATAAATGGTTAGTCATTTTTTTAAATTATCATAGAAGGTTTCCAGGGTTGAATCAAGAAACATGGCTCTCACTTTGGGTCTCTGGCTATAGAGCAGCAGAGGAACCTCCATTCCTGAAAAACAGAGACATCACAAAACTGGAGAGAAAGGCAGACAAAGTCACACTCAGCTAGAGAAATGGTTAAGAGGACTGGGCGCGGTGGCTCACGCCTGTATTCCCAGCACTTTAGGAGGCCGAGGTGAGTAGATCACCTGCGACCAGTTCGAGGCCAGCCTGGCCAACATGGCAAAACCCCATCTCTACTAAAAATACAAAAATTAGCCAGACGTGGTGGCACACATCTGTAATTCCAGCTACTCAGGAGGCTGAGGCAGGAGAATCACTTGAGCCTGGGAGGCAGAGGTTGCATTGAGCCAGGGTCATGCCATTGCATTCCAGCCTGGACAACAGAGCAAGACTCTTGTCTCAAAAAAAAAGAAAAAAGAAAAAGAAAAGAGAAATGGTTAAGAATCTAGGCTCCGAAGTCAAGAGGCAAAACCCATTTCTCCCTCTAATCTTTGTGAACTTGTCGGGTTTTTTTTGTTTTTTTTTTTGTTGTTGTTGTTGTTTTGGCAGAGTCTTGCTCTGTCACCCAGGCTGGAGTGTGCAGTGGTGCATCTCAGCTCACTGCAACCTCTGCCTCCTGGGTTCAAACGATTTTTGTGCCTCAGCCTCCCGAGTAGCTGGGATTACAGGCGTGCGCCACCACGCCCAGCTAATTTTTGCGTTTTTAGTAGAGACAGGGTTTCACCATGTTGACCAGGCTGGTCTTGAACTCCTGGCCTCAAGTGATCCACCCGCTTCTGCCTCTCAAAGTGCTGGGATTACAGGCATGAGCCACAGCTCCTGGCCAGAGAAAATGTTTAACCTCAGGGTTAAATGAAAGAAGGCATGCGTAGTACTTATTAGTCCCTCTCACATAGACAGTACTCATTAAGTGATAGAAGCCACTATGTCTTCTTAATAATTCTACTATTCTACTTCTGGAGAAGGCAAAAATTCTGTAATATGGTTACAATGCTAGATAAACCAGGGGTCTCATCCCCTTCAACCTTATGTGAGTAAAACTACAGGTCTTAATGCCACCACACTCATCCATTTCTTCATGAATCAGTATTTCCGAGTAAATGATATGGCAGAGATGCTCTCCAAGAAGCTTGTTTATTATGAGTTCCTATATTTATACACTCATATTAATACCCCATCAATGCCTTGCCCTCAATTTAGGTCCCGAAGTACTCCACCTTCTGTAGGTTCTTGACTACTGCCCTAATTTCAGACCTAATTCTTTTTTTTTTTTTTTTTTTTTTTTTTTTGAGACGGAGTCTCGCTCTGTCGCCCAGGCTGGAGTGCGGTGGCTGGATCTCAGCTCACTGCAAGCTCCGCCCCCTGGGTTCCCGCCATTCTCCTGCCTCAGCCTCCCCAGTAGCCGGGACTACAGGCGCCCGCCACCTCGCCCGGCTAGTTTTTTGTATTTTTTAGTAGAGACGGGGTTTCACCATGTTAGCCAGGATGGTCTCGATCTCCCGACCTCGTGATCCGCCCGTCTCGGCCTCCCAAAGTGCTGGGATTACAGGCTTGAGCCACTGCGCCCGGCCAGACCTAATTCTTATAGCAGTATCTTCTTTAAGTGTCAGAGCACAGAGGAAAGGGCATTAAATAATCATATATATTTGGTTACAGAAAAAAAAATTGAGAATGAATTTATTTCTCACCTTAAGGATTTGGGGAAATAGATACATCCCCCATCCCGTTGTCTCATTAGCTAAGGTCCATATTAGGCCCATATCATAGGCAAAAACAAAATAAACACAACACCTCCTTTTGGTCAGAATAAAGAAAAGTGAGCTGGGCGTGGTGGCTCATGCCTGTAACCCCAGCATTTTGGGAGGCTGAGGGGGGAAGGTTGCTTGAGCTCAGAAGTTTGAGGCCAGCCTGGGCAACATAGTGAGACTTCGTCTCACTAAAAATAAAAAAAAATTAGCCAGGCATGGTGGCATGTACCTGTAGTCCCAGCTACTTGGGATGCTGAG
Organism: Macaca nemestrina; assembly: GCF_043159975.1. Taxonomy (NCBI): domain Eukaryota; kingdom Metazoa; phylum Chordata; class Mammalia; order Primates; family Cercopithecidae; genus Macaca; species Macaca nemestrina. Next base: position 83,426,806 of record NC_092145.1, read on the forward strand.
GTGAGAGGATTCCTTGAGCCTGGGAGATCGAGGCTGCAGTGAGCTATGATCACACCACTGGACTCCAGCCTGGGTGACAGACGGAGACCCTGTCTCAAAAAGAAAAAAAAAAAGGAAAAAGAAAAGTGGCTTTCAGAGTGTGCTTTCCACAAGCCCACTAGGGGTTGCTCTCTGCCCACACAGAGCCAATTCTGAGTGGTGAGGCCTCCCACCTAGAAGTCGTCTTTAGCACAGGTTCCACAGCTAAAATAAGTCCAGAGCATAATTTAACTCTGGTGGGAAACCACCCCAGGGTATTCACTGACCATCAGCCCGTTCTTTTTCCATCCAGGAATAGGCATAAGGATCAAACACACAAGGTCGATACAAAAGGGGCACAGTCATCACCACCTTCCTCGAGAATAGCCTTCTTTGACTTTCCTGATCTGGATAAATTTATTTCCCCTCTGAATTCGTACAACAATTACTGCCTGTGCAACTCATTTTCCCAGCTTCCTCTAGGTATCATCCAGTGTCCAACACCTCTGCTCAAAGTGACTGCTTTCAGAACAACAGTGCAACTTAGGCAGTTGCTGAATCGGAGTAAAACTCAGGGAGAAGCTGGGCTCACGCCTGTAATCCCAGCACTTTGGGAAGCTGAGGAGGGCAGATCGCTTGGAAGTCAGGAGTTCAAGACCAGCCTGGCCAACACTCCAACCTGAGTGACAGAGCGAGACCCTGTCTCAAATAAATAAATAAATAAATAAATAAAACAAATAAATCAGAGATATTTAGGTATGCTTAAAGGATTGGAAACTGGGAGGGGCCTGTAACTGTAGAGACAGCACCCAAGAAGGCCCCTGAGTTAGTCATTCACTCCTAACCCTGGTATTACAATGTCTGAAAAGTCTTCCAACCTCATCTACTAAAGCAGTGGTGTCCATATCTTTTGGCTTTCCTCCACGTTGGAAGAAGAATTGTCTTGGGCCACACATAAAATACACTAATAATGCTGATGTGCTAAAAAAAAAAAAAAATTTTTCAAAAAAAATAGTTTTAAGAGAGTTTACAAATTTATGTTGGGCCATGAGTTGGACAAGCTTGTCCTAAAGCATCCTTCTCCACATATACAGTCTGTCTGGCAGTCAACTGTCTCCTGGGCTAGACACACAATATGAAAGTCCTAACAACAGTCAAGACAAGAGTCCAGCTCAAAATGGTACTGTTTCTAACACATTCTCCATGTGTCAACCGTCTTCCCACAAGTCTGAGTTTACATTCACTTGAAATGGCTCTGTCTTTCTGAAACCCAAATAATTCAATAGAAGACCCCCATTTTTAATCTACTGTACTTTCTGCAACTTAGTTTATCTACTGAACTTAGTTTATCTACTGACTTCTTTGGTTCAAGACAGGTTAAAAGAGACTCTAGGACACTCCAAGATGAAGCAAGCCACTTGAACCCTCCCCAGCCCTGAACCAGAGGAGACTATCTTGCACTTGGAAATTTAAATGAAGGACAGGCAAGCCTAGTGATCCATCAAGTTACACCACAAGCCCGTTTGACACTTCATACACATCCTTCTCCACCAAGGGTAGTTGATTCCGGGGCTTCACGTGGACGCGTGAGGCTGGGACAGAGAGGCACCCTCCATTGGATTCACATACAGGAAAGCTGGCTCAGTCTGCCCGACATACACACACCTCACTCCATCCTCAAATCCCTTCCATCCAGGGAGTGGCTCATAAGACAACGTTCTCTAAAACAACCTCCAGGGGAATGGGGAGACTCGGGGAGAGAAGATCGGAGGTAGGGATCGGCTCGGGTGTTCTCAATCCGATCGTTCACAGTCCGATAGTTCTCCAGAGTTGCTCGAACGCCAGAGCCTCCCGGGCGTCTTGCATTGGGCTGGGCAGGTTCCGCGAACTCGGCGCCACATCCGGGTAGCGTCCGAGTCCCATGCCACTCGACGCCTGAGACCTCCTGGGAAGTGAAGTTCTAGGGACAGCCTCACTGTAAGTCACAGGCTTCTACACTACATCTTCAGGTAATCCAGGACTACTTAGATCGCGACATCAGTACGATTTACTTAGCCCAGGGGTCCCCAAACCTCACCTTTCCCTTGGCAAAGTGAGACCACCCCGTGTTCCCCAGATCCCCAAGTCCTATTTTCTCCTCTGGACTAATATTAACATAAAGAGAAAATAAAATAAAATAAAATAAAAGTAAGTAAAGACAATGAGGTTAAAAAAAAAAAAAAATTGGCCGGGCGCGGTGGCTAACGCCTGTAATCCCAGCACTTTGGGAGGCTGAGGCGGCGATGGGGGAAGGAGGGGATCAACTGAGGTCAGGAGTTCGAGACCAGCCTGACCAACATGATGAAACCCCGTCTCTACTAAAAATACAAAAATTAGCCGGGTGTGGTGGCGTGCGCCCATAATCCCAGCTGCTGGAGAGACTGAGGCAGGAGAATCGCTTGAATTCTGGAGGCCAAGGTTGCAGTGAGCCGAGATCATGCCATTGCACTCCAGCCTGGGCGACAAGAGCGAAACTCCATCTCAAAAAAAAAAAAAAGGCCGGGTGCGGTGGCTCAGGCCTGTAATCCCAACACTTTGAGAGACAGAGGTGCAATCACCTGAGGTCAGGAGTTCGAGACGAGCCTGACCAACATGGTGAAACCCCGTCTGTACTAAAAATACAAAATTAGCTGGGTGTGGTGGTGCACGCCTGTAATCCCAGCTACTCGGGAGACTGAGGCACACGAATCACTTGAACTTGCAATGAGCCAAGATCACACCATTGCACTCCAGCTTGGGCAACAAGAACAAAACTCTGTCTGCCTCAACAAACAAACCAAAAAAAATTTTTTAAATAAAATAATTCTTTAAAAATAAACAAAAACACAAACCGGGTGTGGTGGTGCCCGCCTGTAGTCCCAGCTACTCTGGAGGCTGAGTGGGAGAGGATTGCTTGAGCCCAGGAGTTCAAGTCCAGCCTAGGCAACACAGCGAGATCCCAGTCTCCAAAACAAATATAATCTTAAAAAAAAAAAAAAAAAGACAATGAGGTAGTGCGAGAATTACAGTTCCTTTCTATCACTATATATTAGTTTGAATTTCCAAGAGTTTTATATAAATGGAATCATACAGCTTTACTGAAATATAAATTCACACACCATTTAAAATTTACAATTCAACGGTTTTTGGTATATTACATTTTTAATTTTTATTTATTGTTTTTATAATTCTAAAATAAATTTTAAATTATTGATTAATTTTATTTCTTTATTCATTTATTTTTTGAGACAGAATCTCACTCTGTCCCCAGGCTGGAGTGCAGTGGCACAACCACGGCTCACCCCAGCCTCCACCTCCTGGGCTCAGGTGATCCTCCCACCACAGCCTCTCCACTGCAGATGAGTGCCACCACACCCAGCTAATTTTTGTATTTTTTGTAGAGACAGGGTTTCACCATGCTGCCCAGGCTGGTCTCGAACTCCTGGGCTCAAGCGATCTGCCCACCTCAGCCTCCCAAAGTGTTGAAATTATGCATGCGGCCTGTGCCTTTGCTGTTTTGTTTTGTTTTGTTTTGTTTTGAGACGGAGTCTCGCTCTGTCATCCAGGCTGGAGTGCAGTGGCGCGATCTCGGCTCACTGCAACCCCCACCTCCCGGGTTCAAGCAATTCTCCTGCCTCAGCCTCCTAAGTAGCTGGGACTACAGGCATGTGCCACCACACCTGGCTAATGTTTGTATTTTTAGTAGAGAGGGGGCTTTGCCATGTTGGCCAGGTTGTCTCAAACTCCTGACCTCAGGTGATCTGCCCTTCTTGGCCTCCCAAAGTGCTGGGATTACAGGCATGAGCCACGGCGCCCAGATTGTGTCTTTGTATTTAAAGAGCATTTCTTGTATGCAGAACAAAGGTTGGGTCTAGCTTTTCTTTTTTTTTTTTTTTTTTTTTTTTGAGATGCAGCTTTGCTATTTTTGCCCAGGCTGGAGTGCAATGTCGCGATCTCGGCTCACCACAACCTCCACCTCCCAGGTTCAAGCAGTTCTCCTGCCTCAGCCTCCCGAGTAGCTGGGATTACAGGCATGTGCCACCACGCCTGGCTAATTTTGTATTTTTAGTAGAGACGTAGTTTCTCCATGTTGGTCAGGCTGGTCTTGAACTCCCAACCTCAGGTGATCTGCCCACCTCGGCCTCCCAAAGTGCTGGGATTACAGGCATGAGCCACCGTGCCCGGACTTTTTTTTTTTTTTTTTTTGAAACAGGGTCTCACTCTGTCACCAAGGCTGGAGTGCAGTGACATGATATCAGCTCACTGTAGTCTCAACCTCCCACCTCAGCCACCTGAGCAGTAGCTAGGACTACAGGCAGGCACCACCACACCCGGCTAGTTTTTTGTTTTTTTGTTTTGAGACGGAGTCTTGCTCTGCCATCCAGGCTGGAGTGCAATGGCATGATCTCGGCTCACCACAACCTCCGCCTCCCGGGTTCAAGCGATTCTCCTGCCTCAGCCTCCCGAGTAGCTGGGATTACAGGCATGTGCCACCACACCCGGCTAATTTTTGAATTTTTAGTAGAGACAGGGTTTCATCATGTTGGTCAGGCTGGTCTTGAACGCCTGACCTCGTGATCTGCCCACCTCGGCCTCCCAAAGTGCTGGGAATACAGGCGTGAGCCACCGCGCCCGGCCACCCATCTAGTTTTACTTTTTGCAGAGACAGGTCTCTGTGTTGCCCAGGCTGGTCTTGAACTCCTGGGCTCAAGCAATCCACCTGCCTTCGGCTCCCAAAGTGCTGAAATTATAGGTGTGAGCCACTGTACCTGGCAGGTCTTGCTTTTCTACCCAATCTGATCACCTCTACCCTGTAATTAGGGTGTTAAGAACATCTAAGTTTGGTCGGGCGCGGTGGCTCAAGCCTGTAATCCCAGCACTTTGGGAGGCCGAGACGGGCGGATCACGAGGTTAGGAGATCGAGACCATCCTGGCTAACACAGTGAAACCCCCTCTCTACAAAAAATACAAAAAAAAAAAAGAACATCCAAGTTTAATATGATTGTTAATACAATTAGATTTGGGTCTATCATCTTGTTTTTATTCATCCCATCTCTTTGTTCTTTTTTTCCTTTTTCTGACTTATTTTGGATTAGTCAATATTACTTTTATTCCATTATATCTCCTTTACTGAGTTATTAGCTATTCCTCCTTGTTTTATTTTAGTGGTTGCTTAAAGGTTTATAGCGACATCTTTAACCTATCACCATCTACCTTCAAATATTATACCATTTCACAGAGAGTGTAAGAGCCTTATATTAATAGGCCAGGTGCGGTTGCTCACGCCTGTAATCCCAGCATATTGGTAGGCTGAAGCAGGCAGATCATTTGAGGTCAGGAGTGCGAGACCAGCCTGGCCAACATGGCAAAACCCCGTCTCTACTAAAAATACAAAAACTGGCCAGGTGTGGTGGTGCATGCCTGTAGTCCCAGCTACTCGGGAGGCTGAGGCAGGAGAATCGCTTGAACCTGGGAGGTGGAGGTTGCAGTGAACCCAAATCATGCCACTGCACTCCAGCCTGAGCAACAGAGCAAGACTCCCTCAAGAAAAAAAAAAAAAAAAAAAAAAAAGAACCTTACATTAATATACTTCCAGGTTGGGCACAGTGGCCCATGCCTGATAATTCCAGCACTTTGCAAGGCTGAAGTGGGCAGATCGCTTGAGTTCAGGAGTTTGAGACTAGCCTGGGCAACAAGATGAAACCCTGTTTCTACCAAAAATAGACTTTATTTTTTAGAGCAATTTTAAGTTCACAGTAAAATCAAGTGGAAAGTACAGAGAGTTCCCATATATTCCTTGCTGTACCCCACAACCTCCCCTACTATCAAACTCTAGCATCAGAATGGGAAAAGAGAACAAAGAACAGTTTGTTACTGTTGAGCTGACCAGGCATGGTAGCTCATGCCTGTAATCCCAGCACTTTTAGAAGCCGAGATGGGTGGATCACTTGAGGTTAGGAGTTCAAGACCAGCCCAGCCAACATGGTGTAAACCCTGTCTCTACTAAAAATACAAAAATTACCTGGGCATGGTGGCACACACCTGTAATCCCAGGTACTCGGGAGGCTGAGGCACGAGAATCACTTGAACCCAGGAGGTGGAGGTTGCAGTGAGCCAAGATCATATCACTGCACTCCAGCCTGGGTGACAGAGCAAGACTCTATTTGAAAAATAAATAAATAAATAATTGTTGGCTGGGTGCAGTGGCTCACGCCTATAATCCCAGCACTTTGGGAGGCCGAGGAGGGCAGATCACCTGAGGTTGGGAGTTCAAGACCAGCCTGACCAACATGGAGAAACCCCGTCTCTACTAAAAATACAAAATTGGCTGGGCGTGGTGGCACATGCCTGTAATCCCAGCTACTTGGGAGGCTAAGGCAGGAGAATCGCTTGAACCAGGGAGGTGGAGGTTGCAGTGAGCCAAGATTGTGCCATTGCACTCCAGCCTGGGCAACAAGAGCGAAACTCCGTCTCAAAAATAAAATGAAATTAAATTAAAATAAATAAATGAGTAAATAATTGTGGAGCCTACATTGACAAATTACTATCATTCAAGAGTCCATAGTTTATTTTAAGGTTCACTCTTGGTGTTATACATTCTATGGGTTTTGACAAATGTATAATGATATGTTTTCACTATTATGGCATCATACAGAATAGTTTCCCTGTCTTAAAAACCCTCTGTACTCCACTTGAAAATTCATCCCTCTTCCCCCCAACCCCTGGCAACCACAGATCTTTTTACCGTCTCCATAGTTTTGCCCTTTCCAGAATGTCATATAGTTGAAATCATCCAGTATGTAGCCTTTTCAGATTGGCTTCTTTCAGTTAGTAATTGCATTTAAGCTTCCTTCATGTCTTTTCATAGCTTGATAGCCATTTCCCTTTTGAGAAGCCAGAAATTTTATTTATTTATTTTTTCTTTTCTTTTTGCAAAAGAAGGTAGCCTCATAAGGAGAGCCAGAAATTTAAGGAAATCTTTGTCAGGTCATCGACTGACCTCAGAGATAACAGAACAGAAACTTTAGTGGCCACATACAATAAGGAATATACAGTTTGCAAAAGTTAGTTTGCAGAAGTCACAAACAGATGGCTCCGGCCTTCAACAAGCAAGATTCAGCAATCCCTGAGGAGGAGAATTAGATCTCCAGAGTTACTACAATATAATACTTAAGATGTCTAGTTCTCAAATGAATGATAAAACATACAAATAAACAAGAAAGTACAACCGGGTGCGGTGGCTCACACCTGTAATCAGAGCACTTTGGGAGGCCGAGGCAGGAGAATCACTTGAACTCAGAGAGCGAAGGTTGCAGTGAGCCGAGATCATGCCACTGCACTCCAGCATGGGCAACAGAGTGAGACTCCAACTCAAAAAAAAAAAAATATATATATATATATATACACACACACACACACACACACACACACATATTTAGTTATATCTAAAATTATATATACGTATATAGTTTCAAAAGAAGGTAGGTATATGTATATAGGTATACAGTTTCAAAAGAAGTAAGGTATATGTATATAGTTTTAGGGACAGGGTCTCACTCTGTCACCCAGGCTGGAGTGCGGTGGTGCAATCATAGCTCACTGCAGCCTTGAACTCCGTGGCTCAAGTGATCCTCCTGCCTCAGCCTCCTGACTAGCGGGTACTACAGGCATATGCCACCATATCTAATTTTTAAATTATTATTATTTTTTTTGAGATGGAGTTTCACTCTTGTTGCCCAGGCTGGAGTGCAATGGCGTGATCTTGGCTCACTGCAACCTCTGCCTCCCGGGTTCAAGCAATTCTCCTACCTCAGCCTCCTGAGTAGCTGGGATTACAGGCACCCACCACTACGCCCGGCTAATTTTTTTTTGTATTTTTAATAGAGACGGGGTTTCACCATGTTGGCCAGGCTGGTCGTGAACTCCTGACCTCAGGTGATCCACCTGCCTCAGCTTTCCAAAATGCTGTGATTACAGGCATGAGCCACCATGCCTGGCCATAATTTTAAATTTTTTTGTAGGGATAGGGCCTTACTATGTTGGCAAGGCTGGTCTTGAACTCCTGACCTCAAACAATCCTCCTGCATTGGCCTCCCAAAGTGTTGAGATTATAGGCATGAACCACCACACCTAGCCAGAAAAAATACTTGAAGAAATAATGGCCAAAAACTTCTCAAATCTGAGAAAAGACATGAATATACATGTTCAACAGTTAAACTCCAAGCAGGATAAATTCAAAGAGATCCACATCAAGACACATTATAGTCAAATTGTTGAAACCCAAAGACAAAGGGATATTTTTTACTTTTTTTTTAGAGACAGGTCTCACTATGATGTTGCCCAGGTTGGACTTAAACTACTGTCCTCAAGTGATCCTCCCACCTCAGCCTCCCAAAGTGCTGAGATTATGAGTGTGAGCCACTAGGTCGGAAATAACCACTAAGAAAAAAACTTAACATACAGAGCAGGAAAGAAGAAGGGAATCAAAATTGTACACCACCAAAAAAATCAACTAAATTTTTTAAAAAGTAGTAATGGAAGAACTGAGGAACGAAACCCATACAAGACATAAAGAAACAAATAGATAAATGGCAAAAGTAAATCCCTCTTTATCAGTATTCACATTACATATAAATGGATTAAACTCTCCTAGTAAAAGGCAGAAATTAGCAGGTTAGATTTTTTAAAAGATCCATTTATATGCTGTCCATAAGAATCTCATGTTAGATATAAGGACACAAAGAGATTGAAAGTAAAAAGATTGGGAAAGATACTGCATGCAAATAGTAACCAAGAGAGCTGTGGTGACTATATTATTGTCAGACAAAATAGGCTTTACAACAAAAAAGGTTAGACAGAGGACATTAAATACTGATAAAAGGTTTATACAGCAAGAAGATATAGGCCAGGTGCGGTGGCTCACGCCTGTAATCCCAGCACTTTGGGAGGCCGAGGCAGGCGGATCACGAGGTCAGGAGATCGAGACCATCCTGGCTAACATGGTGAAACCCCGTCTCTACTAAAAATATAAAAAATTAGCCGGGCGTGGTGGCGGGCGCCTGTAGTCCCAGCTACTCGGGAGGCTGAGGCAGGAGAATGGTGTGATCCCAGGAGGCGGAGCTTGCAGTGAGCAGAGATCGTGCCACTGCTCTCCAGCCTGGGTGACAGAGAGAGATTCCATCTCAAAAAAAAAAAAAAAAAAAAGAAGATATAACAATTATAAACATATATACACCTGTCTTAGTCCATTTTGAGTTGCTATAACAGAATACTCAAGACTGAGTAATTTATAAACAAAAAAAGTATTTAGCTCTCAGTTTTGTAGACTGGGAAGTTTAAGGGCATGGCCCTGGCTTCTGGCAAGGGGTTTCATGCTACATCATAACATGGCAGAGAAGGTCAAAGTGGAAACAGACACCTTGATCAAACAAAACTTGAGGGGCATCCTGACTTTATAACAACCCATCTTCATGGAAATTAATCCATTCCTGCAAGAACTAATCCAGTCTCACCAGAGCAGGAACTCACTCACTAACATAAGAACAACACTAAGCCATTCAAGAGGGATCTCCATCTCCCTCCATGAGCCATACACTACGCCCCACCTCCCAACATGGTCACACTGAGGATCAAATTTCAACATGAGTGTTGGTGGGGACCAAATCATAGCAGCACCTAATAACAGAGTTCCAAAATATATAAGCCAAAAATTGACAGAATTGAAGGGGAAAAATACTTCTACAATAGTAGTTGGAGACCTCAATACCCCACTTTCAATAATGGCCAATACAACCAGACAAAGGATCAATGTGGAAATGGAAGATTTGAACAAAACTACAAACCAATTAGACCTAACAGACATATACAGAACACTCCACCTAACAATAGCAGAATACAAATTCTTCACAAGTACACATGGAACATTTTGAGGAAAGACCATATGTTAGGCCACAAAACAAGCCTCAGTAAATTGAAACAGATTGAAATAATCTTTTGTGATCTGATCACAATGAAATGAAACTAGAAAGCAACATAATTAAAACTGGAAAATGCACAAGTATGTGGAAATTAAACAACACATTCTAAAACAACCAGTGGGTAATAGAAGAAATCACAAGTGAAATGAGAAAATACTTTGAGACAAATTAAAATGAAAACACAAAATACTAAAACTTATGGGATGCAGTGAAAGCAGTGGGAAGAAGGAAATCTGTAGTTGTAAATACATACATTATAAAAGAAATGTCTCGGCGAGGTGCAGTGGCTCATGCCTCTAATCCCAGCACTTTGGGGGGCTGAGGTGGGCAGATCACTTGAGGTCAGGAGTTTGAGACCAGCCTGGCCAACATGATGAAACCCCATCTCTATTAAAAATACAAAAAATTAGCCGGATGTGGTGGTGAGCGCCTGTAATCCTAGCTACTTGGGAGGCTGAGGCAGGAGAATCACTTGAACCGGGGAGGCAGAAGTTGCAGTGAACCAAGATTATGCGACTGCACTCCAGCCTAGGCGACAGAGCAACACTCCGTCTCAAAGAAAAAAAAAAAAGTCTCCAATTAATAACCTAAATATATACCTTAAGAAATAAGAAAAAAAGAGCAACCTTTGGGAAACTGAGGCAGGAGGACTGCTTGAGTCCAGGAGTTCAAGACCAGCTTGGGCAACAGAGTAAGACCCTGTCTGTTAAAAAAAGAAAGAAAAGAGAAAAGAAAAAGAAAAAAAGAGAGAAGACCCAAATAATTAAAATCAGAAATGAAGATGGGAACATTATTACCAAACCGCCTTTTCCCATTTCATAGCCTATATCTTAAGATTAAAGTGTTTAAAAACCCAGAGGGAGGGATTGAAACCGCCTTTGCAAAATTATGACTGAGACAATGAAAGAGATCTAACTTAACTGACTCCATCTTGCTTCTAACCTCCAAGCTATCCTTGTTCATTCCTGGGCGTAGGCTGAACTAACTTTGGGAAAAACTTAGTTTATAGTTGAAACAAAGACGGTAACAGCCCTTTCCCAAAGCAGACCTCCTTCTTGCCTGGGGACTAGATTGCCTTTGTAGGACTAACATTAGCCACAAGATTAGAAATTACAGTTTAGGAGTCATGCAGCTGGAGGCTACAAGATTCTGACCCTAAACTGCTCCTAAGATCTGTGCTTGAGATATTTTGCAGACTCTGCACTTGATGGATCAGCTGGCACCACCCAGATCAATAAACTGGCTCATCTGATCTTGCGGCGCCCACCTAGGAACTGACTCAGCACAAGAAGAAAGCTCCGACTCTCTATGATTTCATCTTTAACCAATCAGCACTCTCGGCTCACTGGCTTCCCCACTACCCACCAAGTTATCCTTAAAAACCCTGCTCCCAGGATGCTCTGGGAGACTAATTTGAGTAATAATAATTAATTCCAGTCTCCTCCACAGCCGGCTCTGCAAGAATTACTCTTTCTCTACTGCAATCCCCCTGTCTTGATAAATCGTCTCTGTCTAGGCAGCAAGGTAAACTCCTTGGGCAGTTACAATTGTAAAGAACTGTGAAGTAGGCAGGGTGTGGTGTCCCACACCTATAATCCCAACACTTTGGGAGGCCAATAAGGGCGGATCACTTGAGGTCAGGAGTTCAAGACCAGCCTGGCCAACATGGTGAAACCCATCTCTACTAAAAATACAAAAATTAGCCAGGCATGGTGGTGTGTGTCAGTAATCCCAGCTACTCAGGAGGCTGAAGCAGGAGAATTGCTTTAACCCAGGAGGCAGAAGTTGTAGTGAGCCGAGATTGTCCCACTGCACTCCAACCTGGGTGACAGTGTGAGACCCTAGCTCAAAAATAAAATAAAATAAAATAACTGTAAAGTATTATAACAGAATACTGTCAACAACTGTACACCAACAAATTGTATAACCTAGATGAAATGTGTAAATTCCTAAAAACACATAATCTATCAAGACCAACTCATAAAGAACTAGAAATCCTGAAAAGATCTATAATTAATAAGGAGACTGAATCAGTAATAAAAAACCTCCCAACAAAGAAAAGCCCAGGATCATATTGATTCACTGGTGAACTCTATCAAAAATTTAACGAAGAATTAATACTAATCAATTTTTTTTCTTTTTTTTCTTTTTTTTTTTTTTTTTGAGACAGAGTCTCACTGTGTTGCCCAGGCTGGAGTGCAGTGGCACAACTTGGCTCACTGCAAGCTCCGCGTCCTGGGTTCACGGCATTCTCCTGCCTCAGCCTCCGGAGTGGCTGGGACTACAGGCACCTGCCACCACACCCGGCTAATTTTTTCTATTTTTTAGTAGAGATGGGGTTTCACCGTGTTAGCCAGGATGGTCTTGATCTACTGACCTCGTGATCCACCCGCCTCGGCCTCCCACAGTGCTGGGATTACAGGCGTGAGCCACCGCGCCTGGCCTTTTTTTTTTCTTTTTACTGAGACAGAGTCTTGCTCTCTCACCCAGGTTGGAGTGCAGTGGTGAGATCTCGGCTCACTGCAACCTCCACCTCCTGGGTTCAAGCAGTTCTCCTGCCTCAGCCACCCAAGTAGCTGGAATTACAGGTGTGTACCACCATACCTAGCTAATTTTTCTATTTTTAGTAGAGACGGGTTTCACCATGTCGGCCAGGCTGGTCTTGAATTCTTTTTTTTTTTTTTTTTTGAGACGGAGTCTCGCTCTGTCGCCCGGGCTTGAGTGCAGTGGCACAATCTCGGCTCACTGCAAGCTCCGCCTCCCGGGTTCATGCCATTCTCCTGCCTCAGCCTCCCGAGTAGCTGGGACTACAGGCGCCCGCCACCACGCCCGGCTAATTTTTTGTATTTTTAGTAGAGACGGGGTTTCACTGTGTTAGCCAGGATGGTCTTGATCTCGAACTCTTGACTGTGTGATCCACCTGCCTCGGCCTCCCAAAGTGCTGGGATTACAGGTGTGAGCCACGGTGCCTGGCCAAGAATTAACACTAATCTTTCTGATAGTCTTCTGAAAATTTGAAAAGGAAAGAACACTTCCTAGCTCATTCTATGAGGTCAGCATCACACCGATACCAAAGCCAGAGAAAGACACTATGTGAAAAGAAAACTACAGACCAATATCCTTTATGAATACTGATGCAAAAACCTTAACAAAATGCTGGCAAACCAAATTCAGCAGTATATTAAAAGGTAATAGACCATAACCAACTGGGATTTATTCCTAGAATGCAAGAATGGTTAAACATAGGAAAATCAATCAATGAATATAACTACATTAATAGAATGAAGGAAAAAACCACATGATCATCTCAGTTGATGCTGAAAAAGTATTTGACAAAATCCAACATCCTGTCATGATAAAAGGCAAACAGTAAACTAGGAATAGAAGAGAACTTCCTCAACATGATGAAAAGGCCCTATATGAAAAACCCGTATGTAACATCATACACAATGGTGAAAGATTGAAAGCTTTCTTCATAAGGTAAGATACTGCCTTCACCACTTATTTTTTTTCTTTTTTTGAGATGGAGTTTTGCTCTTGTTGCCTAGGCTGGAGAGCAATGGTACGATCTTGGCTCACTGCAACCTCTGCCTCCCAGGTTCAAGCAATTCTCCTGTCTCAGCCTCCTGAGTAGCTGGGATTACAGGCATGCACCACCATGCCCAGCTAATTTCATATTTTTAATAGAGACGGGGTTTCTCCATGTTGGTCAGGCTAGTCTTGAACTCCCGACCTCAGGTGATCTGCCCGCCTCGGCCTCCCAAAGTGCTGGGATTACAGACGTGAGCCACCACATCCAGCTACCTTCACCACTCCTATTAAACATAGTAGTGGAAGTTTTAGCCAGTAATTAAGCAAGAAAAATAAATAATAGATTGGAAAGGGAGAAGTAAGATTGTCTCTTTTCACAGATGACATGATGGTATATATGTACAAAACCCTAAAAATTACACAAAAAATGATTATAGCTAATAAGTGAATTCAGTGAAGCTGTAGTATACAAAATCAACACACAAAAATTAATTGAATTTCTATACACTAGCAATGAAAACTACAAAACATTGCTGAGTGAAATTAAAGAAGACATAAGGCCGGGTGCGGTGGCTCAAGCCTGTAATCCCAGCACTTTGGGAGGCCGAGATGGGCGGATCACGAGGTCAGGAGATCGAGACCATCCTGGCTGACACGGTGAAACCCCGTCTCTACTAAAAAATACAAAAAACTAGCCGGGCGAGGTGGCAGGCGCCTGTAGTCCCAGCTACTCGGGAGGCTGAGGCAGGAGAATGGCGTGAACCCGGGAGGCGGAGCTTGCAGTGAGCTGAGATCCGGCCACTGCACTCCAGCCTGGGCGGCAGAGCGAGACTCCGTCTCAAAAAAAAAAAAAAAAAAAAAAAAAAAAAAAAAAAAAAAAAAAGAAGACATAAATAAATGGAAAGATATCCTGTCTTCATGGATTGGAAGATATTATGTGATGAATTACTCTTCATATGGTTATGATAAAAATACTCTTCTGGTCCGGGCGCGGTGGCTTATGCCTGTAATCCAGCACTTTGGGAGGCCGAGGCAGGCAGATCCCCTGAGGTCAGGAATTCAAGAACAGCCTGGACAACATGGTGAAACCCTGTCTTGACAAAAACACAAAAATTAGCCAGGCATGATGGTAAGTGCCTGTAATCCCAGGTATTCAGGAGGCTGAGGAATTTTTTTTTTTTTTTTTTTGAGACTGAGTCTCGCTCTGTCGCCCATGCTGGAGTGCAGTGGTGTGATCTCAGCCACCCCACCTGTAATTGTGCCATTGCACTCCATCTTGGGGGACAGAGCAAGACTTAGTCTTAAAAAACCAAAAAAAAACCCTCTTCAAAATGATATACAGATTCAATGCAATCCATATCAAAATTCCAATGGAATTTTTGACAGAAATAGAAAACCCACCTTCAAATTCATGTGGAATCGGCCAGACACAGTGGCTCACACCTGTAATCCCAGTGCTTTGGGAGGCCTAAGCGGGAGGATCACGAGGTCAGGAGTTTGAGATCAGCCTGACCAACATGGGGAAACCCTGTCTGTACTAAAAATACAAAAAAAAAAAATTAGCCAGGCATGGTGGCCGGTGCCTGTAATCCCAGCTACTTGGGAGGCTGAGGCAGGAGAATCACTTGAACACCAAAGCCAGAGTTGCAGTGAGCTGAGATCACACCACTATACTCCAGCATGGGCAACAGAGCGAGACTCAGTCTCAAAAAAAAAAAAAAAAAATCATGTAGAATCTGAAGGGACTTCAAATATCTAAAACAGTCTTTAAAAAGAAGAAAAACAAGTTGGAGGACTTACACTTCAAGATTTGAAAACGTACTACAAGGCCGGGCGAGGTGGCTCACTCCTGAAATCCCAGCACTTTGGGAGGCTGAGGCGGGTGGATCATGAGGTCAGGAGATCGAGACCATCCTGGCTAACAAGGTGAAACCCTGTCTCTACTAAAAATACAAAAAAATTAGCCAGGCGTGGTGGCGGGCGCCTATAGTCCCAGCTACTCTGGAGGCTGAGGCGGGAGAATGGCGTGAACCCGGGAGTCGGAGCTTGCAGTGAGCCAAGATCGCACCACTGCACTCCAGCCTGGGGGACAGAGCGAGACTCCATCTCAAAAAAAAAAAAAAAAAAAAGAAAACGTACTACAAAAGCTACAGTAACCAAAAGAGTGTGATACTGGCATAAAGACATATATATAGACCAATGGAATAGAATTAGAGAGCCCAGAAATAAATCCTCCCGTATATGGTCAATTGATCTTTTTGTTTTTATATTTTAAATTATAAATTGACAAGTTATAGTTGTAAATATTTATGGGGTACAAAGTGATGTTATGACTCATGAATACAAGCAGAATAATTAAATCAGGCTAATGAACACATTCAGTACCTCAGACACTTAACCATTTTTTGTGGTAAGAACATTTGAAATTTAAATTTACTCTCTTAGTGATTTTTGTTTTGTTTCATTTTGTTTAATTATTTTTTCTAGAGACATAGTCTCTCTGTGTTGCCCAGGCTGGTCTCAAACCTCAAACTCCTGGCCTAAAGCGATCCTCCTCCTACTTCAGCCTCCCAAAGTGTTGAGATTACAGGTGTGAGCCAGCACACCTGGCTTCTCTTAGCAATTTTGAAATGTACAATACATTATTATTTACTATATTCACTACACTGAGAAATATATCTTTTTTTTTTTTTTTTTTGAGATGGAGTTTCGCTCTTGTTGCACAGGCTGGAGTGCAGCGGCGTGATCTCAGCTCACTGCAACTTCTGCCTCCTGGGTTCAAGTGATTCTCCTGTCTGCCTCAGCCTCCTGAGTAGCTGGGATTACAGGTGCGTGCCACCATGCCCGGCTAATTTTTTTTTTTTTTTTTTTTGAGACGGAGTCTCACTCTGTCGTCCAGGCTGGAGTACAGTGGCATGATCTCGGCTCACTGCAAGGTCTGCCTCCCAGGTTCACGCCATTCTCCTGCCTCAGCCTCCCGATTAGCTGGGACTACAGGCACCTGCCACCATGCCCAGCTAATTTTTTGTATTTTTTAGTAGAGACAGGGTTTCACCATGTTAGCCAGGATGGTCTCGATCTCCTGACCTTGTGATCCACCTGCCACTCCCAAAGTGCTGAGATTACAAGCGTGAGCCACCGTGCCTGGCCTATGCCTGGCTAATTTTTGTATTTTTAGTAGAGACGGGGTTTTGCCATGTTGGCCAGTCTGGTCTGGAACTCCTAACCTCAGGTAATCCACCTGCCTCAACCTCCCAGAGTGCTGGGATTACAGGTGTAAGCCATTGCACCCAGCCTTATATCTCAAATTTAAAAAAACATATCCCTCCTAATTGAGGCTTTGTACCCTTTGACCATCATCTCCCCATTTCCTCCACCCCTCAGTCTCTGTTAAATACCATTCTACTTTCTGCTTCTTTGAGTTTGTTTTAGATTCCACGTATGAATGAGAACAGTATTTGCAGCACTATTCACAATAGCCCTGTTATGGAATCACCCTAAGTGTCCATCAACAGATGACTGAATAAAGAAAATGTGCTCTCTCTCTCTCTCTCTCTCTATATATATATATATATGCAACTGAATACTATTCATCCATTAAAAACAAGGAAATTTTGTCATTTGTGATAACATAGATGGAACTGGAGAACATGACATCAAGTGAAATAAGCCAGGCATGGAAAGACAAACACTACATATTTTGACAAGGGGGTACCAACAATATTCAATGGGGAAAAAGAGAGTCTCTTCAACAAATGGTACAGAGAAAACTGTATATCCACATGCTAAAGAATGCAGTTGAACCCTTGCCTTACACCATTTTTTTTTTTTTTTTGAGACAGTCTTGTTCTGTTGCCCAGACTGGAAGTGCAGTGATACCATCTCGGCACACTACAACCTCCGCCTCCTGGGTTCAGGTGATTCTCCTGCCTCAGCCACCCAAATAGCTGGGATTACAGGTGTGTGCCACCACGCCCGGCTAATTTTTGGTTGTTTTCTGTTTGTTTGTTTTTGTAGTTTTAGTAGAGAAGGGGTTTCACCATGTTGGCCAGGCTGGTCTGAAACTCCTAGCCTCTAGTGATTCACCTGCCTCTGCCTCCCAAAATGCAAATTATAGGCGTGAGCCACCACACCCATTCACCTTATACCATATTTTTAAAAATTAACTCAAAATCAATCAAAGACCTAAATGTAAGAACTAAAATTATAAAACTCCTGGAAGGAAACATAGGGGGAAATCTATATGACATTTGTCTTGGCAATGATTTTTCGATATAACACCAAAAGCACAGGCAACAAAAGAAAAAAAATGGATAAATTGGTCCAGGTGCAGTGGCTCACAGCTGTAATCTCAGCATTTAGGGAGACTGAAGTGGGAGAATCACTTGAGCCCAGGAGTTCAGGACCAGTCTGGGCAACATAGGGAGACCCTGTGTCTACAAATTAAAAAATCAGACTGGGCGAGGTGGCTTATGCCTGTAATCCCGGCACTTTGGGAGGCCAAGGTGGGAGGATCACGAGGTCAAGAGATCAAGACCATCCTGGTCAATATGGTGAAACCCCGTCTCTACTAAAAATACAAAAATTAGCTGGGCGTGGTGGTGCACGCCTGTAGTCCCAGCTGCTTGGGAGGCTGAGGCAGGAGAATTGCTTGAACCCGGGAGGTGGAGGTTGCTGAGATGGTGCCACTGCACTCCAGCCTGGTGACAGAGTGAGATTCTGTCTAAAAAATAAAAAATAAAAAATTAGCCAGGTGTAGTGATGCACAACTGGGGTCCCAGCTACTCGGAAGGCTGAAATGGGAGGATTGTTTGAGCCCAGGAGGTTGAGGTTGCAGTGATCAGTGACTGCACCACTATACTCCAGCCTGGGTGACAAAGCTGAAACCCTGTCTAAAAAATATATATATATGTATATATTATTTATATATATATACACAAGTAAATAAATTGGACTTCATCAAAATTAAAATTTTACTAACATCAATGGACATTATCCAGAAAATGAAAAGACAACTCGTAGAATGGGAGAAAATATTTGCAAATCATATACCTGATAATATTCAGAACGAGTGAATAACTCCTACTATTAAAAAAATCCACTTCATGGCCGGGCGCGGTGGCTCAAGCCTGTAATCCCAGCACTTTGGGAGGCCGAGACGGGCGGATCACGAGGTCAGGAGATCGAGACCATCCTGGCTAACACGGTGAAACCCCGTCTCTACTAAAAAATACAAAAAACTAGCCGGGCGCGGTGGCGGGCGCCTGTAGTCCCAACTACTCGGGAGGCTGAGGCAGGAGAATGGCGTAAACCCGGGAGGCGGAGCTTGCAGTGAGCTGAGATCCGGCCACTGCACTCCAGCCTGGGCGACACAGCGAGACTCCGTCTCAAAAAAAAATAAAAATAAAAAAAATAAAATAAATTAGTTGAGTGTAGTGGTGTCTGCTGGTAGTCTTATCTATTTGGGAGGCTGAGGTGGGAGGATCACTTGAGTCCGGAAGGTCAAAGCTGCAGTGAGCCACGATTGCGCCGCTGCACTCTAGCCTGGATGACAGAGCAAGACCCTGTTTCAAAAAAAAAAAAAAAAAACCAAACAAACAAAAAAATTCTCAATAGGCTAGGAACTGTAGAAATTCACAATTTGATAAAGAGTTATCTATGAGAAAACAATGGCAATCATCATACTCCATACTGAAATATGGCTGGGCGCAGTTGCTCCCGCCTGTAATCCTAGCACTTTGGGAGGCCGAGGCGGGTGGATCACGAGGTCAGGAAATCTAGACCATCCTGGCTAACATGGTGAAACCTCGTCTCTACTAAAAATACAAAAAAAATTAGCCAGGCGTGGTGGCAGGCGCCTGTGGTCCCAGCTACTCGGGAGGCTGGGGCAGGAGAATGGTATGAACCTGGGAGGCACAGCTTGCAGTGAGCCGAGATTGTGCCACTGCACTCCAGCCTGTGCGACAGTGAGACTCCGTCTCGGAAAAAAAAAAAAAAAAAATGATAGGGGAATAAACCTAACAAGAAATATACAAAACATTTATATAAGTAAAATGACAAAATTTTACTGAAGGCTGTAAGTATGAAGGTTTTTTTTGTTTTTTTGTTTTTTTGAGACAGAGTTTTGCTCTTGCTACCCAGGCTGGAGTGCAATGGCGCGACCTCAGCTCACTGCAACATCCTCCTCCCAGGTTCAGGGGATTCTCCTGCCTCAGCCTCCTGAGTAGCTGGGATTACAGGCGTCTGCCACCATGCTTGGCTAATTTTTTGTATTTTTAGTAGAGACAGAGTTTCACCATTTTGGTCAGGCTAGTCTCGAACTCCTGACCTCAGGTGATCCACCCACCTTGGCTTCCCAAAGTGCTGAGATTACAGGCATGAGCCACCGCACCCGGCCTTATTATTATTTTTTGAGACAGGGTCTCGCTATCACCCAGGCTGGAGTGCAGTGGCACCATCATAGCTCACCATATCCTTGAACTCCTGAGCTCAGGCAATCTTTCTGCCTCAGTCTCCTGAGAAGCCATGACTACAGGCATGTGCCACCATTCCTGGCTATTTTTTTTTTTTTTTTTTTTTGAGATGGAGTCTTGCTTTGTCGCCCAGGCTGGAGTGTAGTGGCGCGATCTCGGCTCACTACTGCTAATAGTGACTTTCTCTGAAGAATAAATTGAAGGGTTCAAGTCTTTTATTTTTCATTATACTCACTTCTGCAAGTTTCTTGCTTTTTAGAGATGAAGGAAGCTCATATCAGAATGTTGAATATTTAAGTGTCACAACGGCACAGGTGATATTCAAACCTATCTTCAGTGCTGACTTTTCTCATGAACTCCTATTCTGCATTTACAATTAACTGCCTGCTAGCATGTCCACTGGCATGTTTTGCCATTACTTCAAACTCATACCTAAAATAAAATTCATTATCAGAATAATATTCAAATAATATTAGTTCCAGTTCATGGTTTTCCTATTTTTGTTAAAAGCACTAGCTTTCCACTTGTTACTTAAGCTTGAACCCTTGGAGTGATCTTATACCCTTCCCTCCTCATCAGAAAAAAAAAATTAGCGGCCGGGCGCGGTGGCTCAAGCCTGTAATCCCAGCACTTTGGGAGGCCGAGACGGGCGGATCATGAGGTCAGGAGATCGAGACCACCCTGGCTAACACAGTGAAACCCCGTCTTTACTAAAAATACAAAAACTTAGCCGGGCGAGGTGGCAGGCGCCTGTAGTCCCAGCTACTCGGGAGGCTGAGGCAGGAGAATGGCGTAAACCCGGGAGGCGGAGCTTGCAGTGAGCTGAGATCCGGCCACTGCACTCCAGCCTGGGTGACAGAGCGAGACTCCGTCTCAAAAAAAAAAAAAAGAAAAAAAAAGAAAAAAAAAATTAGGTTCAGGGTTTTCTTCTTCTTTTTAATAATATTTTACATGTCTCTCTCCTATCTATTTTTTGTTTGTTGGTTGGTTGGTTGTTTTTTTCTGTTGTTTTGTTTTGTTTTGTTCAGACAAAGTCTTGCTCTGTCACCCAAGCTGGAGTACAGTGGCATGATCTGGGCTCACTGCAACCTCCATCTGCCGGGTTCAAGTGATTCTCTTGCCTCAGCCTCCCAAGTAGCTGAAACTACAGGCACCCGCCACCACGTCCAGCTATTTTTTTGGTATTTTTAGTAGAGATGGGGATTCCTCATGTTGGCCAGGCTGGTCTCGATCTCCTGAGCTCAGGCACTCCACCTGCCTCGGTCTCCCAAAGTGCTGAGATTACAGGTGTGAGCCACTGCACCCAGCCTCTCTCCTATCCTTTGCCATTCCAATTTAGGTCCTGCATTCAACAAATATTTATTATCACAAATGCTAGGCAATTTTAGTTGCTGGGAGGAGTGCACTAAAATAGATTTATATTCTAGTGAAAGAGAAACAAGGTACACGTAAACAAGTAATTATGCAATACAATTGCTAACATATGTTTACCCTATGCCAGGCACTGGGCTGAGGGCTTTGGATGTGTTAACTCATTTAATACTCCTAATGACTCCACGATATAAGCATTGTTATTATCCCCATTCTACAATTGGGGAAACTGAAGCATATAGCTATTAAGTAGTTGAAGATCATATAGCAGTAAGTAGAGAGACAAAATTTAAATCCAGGCATCCTCATGCTATAGTTTGCCCTTTCAACAATCATGTTCTATTGCTTCTCATGTAAGGAAACTTCAGTCGATAAGGGCTATGGAAAAAATCAAACAGGGTAATGTGATAGTCACTGAGACAATAGGTGCTAATTTAGAGAATTTTATAAGTAAAATGTTTATTCAGAAACAGAATGCTTATTCCTTGGTACTACAAGGAAAAATCAGCATTCAGACAAAAAGTTTTTGCAGCAAGGCAATTTTACTTTTTGCAGAAAGGGTGCGCCTCACACATGGAACAATGCAGAAATTTACTTTCTACAGAAAGTAAAATTGCCTTGCTGAGAGAACTTTTTGTCTGAATGCTAATTTTTCCTTGTGGTACTGAGGAACAAGCATTCTGTTTCTGAATAAACATTTTACTTATAACAAGAAGATGGTCAAAAAAGACATTTCTGAGAGGTTTTATTTATTATTATTATTATTATATTATATATTTTTTGAGACAGAGTTTCACTCTTGTTGCCCAGGCTGGAGTGCAATGACACAATCTTGGCTCACTGCAACCTCCACCTCCCTGGTTCAAGTGATTCTCCTGCCTCAGCCTCCTGAGTAGCTGGGATTACAGGCATGCACCACCACGCCCGGCTAATTTTGTATTTTTAGTAGAGACGGGGTTTCTCCATGTTGGTCAGGCTGGTCTCGAACTTCCAACCTCAGGTGATCTGCCCGCCTTGGCCTCCCAAAGTCTTGGGATTACAAGCGTGAGCCATCGTGCCCAGCCCTATTTATTTATTTACAGACAGGGTCTCACTTTGTTGCCCAGACTGTAGTGCAGTGGCGCCATCTCAGCTCACTACAGCTTCCATGCCCTGGGCTCAAGTGATCCTCCTGCCTCAGCCTCCTGAGTAGCTGGGACTACAGATGTACACCATCATACCTGGCTAATTTTTGTATTTTTTGTAGAGACAGGTTTTTGCCATGTTCCCCAGGCTGGTCTCAAACTCCTGAACTCAAGGGATCCTCCCGCCTCAGCCTCACAAAGTGTTGATATTACAGGTGTACACCACCACACCTGGCCTTTTTTTTTTTTTTTTTTTTTTAATTTAAAAAAATCATGGCCGGAGGCAGTAGCTCACGCCTGTAATTCCAGCACTTTGGGAGGCCGAGGTAGGTAGATCACCTCAAGTCAAGAGTTCAAGACCAGCCTGGCCAACATGGTGAAACCCCATCTCTACTAAAAATACAAAAAATTAGTTGGGCGTGGTGGCGGGCGCCTGTAATTCCAGCTACACAGGAGGCTGAGGCAGGAGAATCACTTGAACCCAGGAGGCAGAGGTTGCAGTGAGCCAAGATCATGCCACTGCACTCCAGCCTGGACAACAAGAACAAAACTCCGTCTCAAAAAAAAAAAAAAAAGAATAATTTTAGGCCGGGTGTGGTGGCTCATGCCTGTAATCCCAGCACTTTGGGAGGCCGAGGTGGGCAGATCACTTGAGGTCAGGAGTTCAAGACCAGCCTGGCCAACATGGTGAAACTCCATCTCTACTAAAAATACAAAAATTAGCCAGGCGTGGTGGCACATGCCTGTAGTCCCAGGTACTTGGGAGGCTGAGGCAGGAGTAAGTCCCAGGTACTTGCTTGAACCTGGGAGGCGGAGGGTGCAGTGAGCCAAGATCACACCATTGCACTCCAGCCTGGGCGACAGAGCGAGACTCCATCTCAAAAAAAAACAAAAAATAAAAAAACAAAACAAAAACAAAAAGAAGTTGTAAATGCTCACTACCTATATCTATTTATTGAGAATTAAAAATTGTTATGTTCTATTATTTTTCTTTTTATTCATTGGAATAGTTGTGTAAAGACATGTGCTCTCATTTACTATTTTGTTACCCAGTTTACCTAGGAAAAGCAGGATAAATGTTTGATTTTTTTCCCCTTCATTGACCAGTTTTCAAGATAATTAATCAGTTTCCATCAGGAGAGATGATATTTGAACTAAGACCTGAATGAGGAGCCAGCTATTCAAAGATCTGGAGGAAGAGGCCAGGGGTGGTAGCTCGTGCCTGTAATCCTAGCACTTTGGGAGGCCGAGGTGGGCGGCTCGCTAGAGCTCAGGAGTTTGAGAACAGCCTGGGCAATGTGGCAAAACTCTGTCTCTACAAAAAATACAAAAATTAGCTGGACGTGGTGGTGCATGCCTATAGTCTAAGCTACTTTGGGAGCTGAGGCGGGAGGATCACTTGAGCTGGGCAGTTAGAGGCTGCAGTGAGCTGTGATCACGCCATGGCACTCCAGCCTGGGCAACACAGTGAGACCCTGTCTCAAAAACAAAAACAAAAACAAACAAACAAATAGGCGGAGTGGCTCACGCCTGTAAACACCTGTAATTCTAGCACCTTGGGAGCCTGAGGCGGGCGGATCACTTGAGGTTAGGCACTCGAGACCAATATGGTGAAACCCTGTCTCTACTAAAAATACAAAAATTAGCTGGGCATGGTGGTGGGCACCTGTAATCCCAGCTACTTGGGAGTTTGAGGCAGAATAATCACTTGAACCAGGGAGGTGGAGGTTGCAGTGAGCTGGGATTGTGCCACTGCACTCCAGCCTGGGGGACAGAGCAAAACTCCTTCTCAAAAAAAAAAAAAATTCTGGAGTAAGAAAATTCCAGCTGGAAGGCCGGGCACAGTGGCTCATGCCTGTAATCCCGGCACTTTGGGAGGCCAAGGCGGGCAGATCACCTGAGATCAGGAGTTCGAAACCAGCCTGACCAACATGGAGAAACCCCGTCGCTACTAAAAATACAAAATTAGCCGGGCATAGTGGCGCTTGCCTGTAATCCCACCTACTCAGGAGGCTGAGGCAGGAAAGTAGCTTGAACCCAGGAGGTGGAGGTTGCAGTGAACTGAGGTCGCGCCATTGCACTCCAGCCTGGGCAGCAAGAGCAAAACTCTGTCTCCATAGAAAAAAAAAAAAAAAATAGAGAATTCCAGCTGGGCGCAGTGGCTCACGCCTATAATCCCAACACTGAGAGGCTGAGGTAGGCAAATTGCTTAAGCCCAGGAGTTTCAAGACCAGCTTGGCCAACATGGCAAAACCATGTCTCTACAAAAAAATTAGCTGGGCATGATGGTGTGCGTCTGTGGTCTCAGCTAGTTGGGAGGCTGAGGTGGGAGGATCACCTGTGTCCGGGAGGTGGAGGCTACAGTGAGCTGAGATCACCACTGTACTCCAGCCAGGGCAACAGAGTGAGAACCTGTCAAAAAAAAAAAAAAAAAAAAAAAGAAAAGAAAAGAAAAAAGAAAGAAAAAAGAGAGAGAGAATTCCAGACAGGAGTATCAGATAGTACAGACGAACAGAGGAAGGAGTGAGCTGTATATGTTCAGGGAATACAGAAGACCAGCATGGCCATATTACTTTCATTCCTACCTTTGGAACTCTCTCTTAAATCCGTTACCCCCTCTTCCATTTTTCCTACCATACCGTTAATCTGGAGTCTCATCCTTCTCCCTTGGACCACTGCAATTACCTTCAACTCATTTTAGTGCCTCCAAGCTTCTCTCCCACCCTACCCAGTTAACCCCTTGGTCACCTAAAGCTTTTAACTCTGTATAGTTTCTTTGGTGAGAATGCATTTATAATTTTACAACAGATGTCACTGGCAAAATAAGATTCATTTAATAGAGGGGAGTGTTTGCTGAAAAAGTATTGCTGGACACCAAGGAATATAGGCTTTGAATTTCATGACATGAAGTAAAAAATAAAAAAAAAAAAGAATACAGGTTTTGTAGTCAGACCTGGATTTAAGTCCCTGCTCTGACACTTGCCAGCTGTGTGACCTAAGGAAAATCATATAACGTCCCTGGGATTGTTTCCTCATCTATTAAAAAAATAGTAATAGGCCAGGCGCGGTGGCTCATGCCCGTAATCCCAGCACTTTGGGAGACTGAGGCGGGTGGATCACCTGAGGGCAGGAGTTCAAGACCAGCCTGGCCAACATGGTGAAACCCCATCGCTACTAAAAAATACAAAAATTAGCCAGTCATGGTGGCACATGCCTGTAGTCCCAGCTACTCGGGAGCCTGGGAGCAGAGACTGCAGGGAGCTGACATCGTGCTACCGCAATCCTGCCTGGGAGACAGAGCAAGACTCTGTCTCAAAAAAAAAAAAAAGTAATATACATTTTTGTGAGAATGAGAATAGACACACACACATACACACAGACAAAAAGAGAGAACAGAGAATATATATATGTATGTATGTATGTGTATATATATCTTTATTACAATGTCTAGATCATAATAAAGGCTCAATAAATAGTAGTTTAATTTTTGTATTACTCCCACCATGCCTCTTGCAGAAGATCCAGGTTCAGTGATTAAATCTACCAGCTTAAAAACCTCAGGCATTGCTAAGAGCTGTCCTAGAGTCATTTGAAAACATCCAAAATCTAAAACCTAAAAGGGATCTTGGAAGAGGAGTTTGATATGATGCCCCTCTAGCCTAGCAGAGTCCCTCTGACAAGCCTAACTGTGGACCAGGGAGGCTCTTGGTTGATAGTGGTATCTTACATTGATATAAGCCTTTTCCAAATAACTTTTATTTATTTATTTATTTATTTATTTATTTATTTATTTATTTATTTATTTTGAGACGGAGTCTTACTCTGTTGCCCAGGCTGGAGTGCAGTGGCTCAATGATAGCGGCTCACTGCAACCTTCGCATCCTGAGTTCAAGTGATTCTCCTGCCTCGGCCTCCTGAGTAGCTGGAACCACAGGTGCATGCCACCACGTCTGGCTAATTTTTGTATTTTTAGTAGAGATGAGGTTTCGCCATGTTGGCCAGGCTGTTTTTGAACTCTTGACCTCAGGTGATCTGCCTGCTTCAGCCTCCCAAAGTGCTGGGATTACAGGTGTGAGCCACTGCACCGGGCCCCAGATAACTTTTACATCTCTGATCACCTGCTCTCTAACCTCACTGAGATGCCTAGGTACTCCACTTCTCAGTTCATCCAGATCAAGTAATTATCTCCCAGTTATACTAGTTTTCTCTCCCACACTCCATGAACAGCCACTCCAATGTTACTGTCTCTGAGACCCCTGCCTCCATTATCCTCTTTCTTCCTTTCTGCTCCCAAAGTCCCAGAAACTGCTAGAGGGAGAACCAAGTAGACAAATATAAATTCATGCTGTCCAATTTCAACTTGGCCCTTGCAGTTGCTCAGCAACCCTTTTATTTGTCTCATACATTCTCTGGCAGTCTCCCACAGAGGCTGTTCCAGACCTTCCTCTTTCTCTTCAAACTACAAATTCCAGTCTCCCTCTTTCTACTTCCAAAAACTTCATATTAGACAGTTTCATTACATTAACTATTCCTCCTGCAACAAATCAGTATCTTTCTCCCTCCCAGCTCAATCCTCTAGACATCCAGTTCCATTCCTGGGAAAGCAATAAATGTTATTTATCTCTTATTTATCTTTCCAGAGATATTTTATGACTCTATAAGCAAAAATATGGAAAAGAAGGAATTTGCACTGCCTGTTAAAGATAAGCAGGATTGGGCGGGTGTGGTGGCTCACACCTGTAATTCCAGCACTTTGGGAAGCCGAGGTGGGAGGATCACTTGAGCTCAGGAGTTCGAGATAAGCCTGGACAACATGGCGAGACCCCATCTCTATAAAAATTAAAAATTAGGCCGGGCGCAGTGGCTCACGCCTATAATCCCAGCACTTTTGGAGGCCCAGGCGGGCGGATCGCGAGGTCAGGAGATTGAGACCATCCTGGCTAACACGGTGAAACCCTGTCTCTACTAAAAATACAAAAAAATTAGTTGGGCATGGTGGCAGGCGCCTGTAGTCCCAGCTACTCGGGAAGCTGAGGCAGGAGAATGGCTTGAACCCAGGAGGCAGAGCTTCCAGTGAGCTGAGATCGTGCCACCGCACTCCAGCCTGGGCAACAGAGCGAGACTCCGTCTCAAAATAAATAAATAAATAAATAATAAAAAATTAGCCAGGCCTGGTGGCACATGCCTGTGGTCCCAGCTACTTGGGAGGCTGAGTTGAGAGGATCACTTGAGTCCAGGAGGTCGAGGTTGCAGTGAGCCATGATCCTGCCATTACCCTCCAGCTTGGGCAACAGAGGAAGACTCTATCTCAAAAAAGTAATTACAAAAATAAATTTTAAAAACAGATAAGTAGGATTTGGAGGCCTGGTGGAGTGGCTCTAGCCTGTAATCCCAGCACTTTGGGAGGCAAAGGTGGGAGGATCGCTGGAGTCCAGGAGTTTGAGACCAGCGTGGACAATATAGTAAGACCTTGTCTCTACAAAAAATTTAAAAATTAGCTGGGCATGGTGGTGCATGCCTGTAGTACCAGCTACCCAAGAGGCTGAGATGGGAGGATCACTTCAGCCCAGGAGGTTGAGGCTGTGGTGAGCCATGGAGCCATGGTCACGCCACTGCTCTCTAGCCTGGATGACAGAGCAGGCTCTGTCTCAAAAAAAAAAAAAAAAAAAAAAAAAAAAAGCCAGGCGTGGTGGCTCACACCTGTAATCCCAGCACTTTGGGAGGCTGAGGTGGGTGGATCACTTGAAGTCAGGAGTTCGAGACCAGCCTGGCCAACATGGTGAAACCCAATCTCTACTAAAAATACAAAAAATTAGCCAGGCATGGTGGCACACACCTGTAAGAGCTAAACTCCGTCTCCAAAAAAAAAAAAGATAAGTAGGATTTGGATAGGTGAAGAGAAAGGAGATGATATTCCAACCAGGACAAACATCCTGGGCAAAGGCATAGAGTTGGGAATTAATTTTTTTTTTATTTTTATTTTTTTTTTATTTATTTTTTTTTTTTTTTGAGACGGAGTCTCGCTCTGTCACCCAGGCTGGAGTGCAGTGGCCGGATCTCAGCTCACCGCAAGCTCCGCCTCCCGGGTTTACGCCATTCTCCTGCCTCAGCCTCCCGAGTAGCTGGGACTACAGGCGCCTGCCACCTCGCCCGGCTAAGTTTTTTGTATTTTTAGTAGAGACGGGGTTTCACTGTGTTAGCCAGGATGGTCTCGATCTCCTGACCTCGTGATCCGCCCGTCTCGGCCTCCCAAAGTGCTGGGATTACAGGCTTGAGCCACCGCGCCCGGCCAAGTTGGGAATTAATAAGATATATTTAGAAAACAGGGTATAGTGTAGAGTAATCCCCTGATAAATAATCCCAGCTGCTGCCTCAACTGCTACTTCTCCTTTTCCAGTTCTGTCTTCAGCCCAACTGCTTCCCTGCCTGACATATTCTACATACCAGCTGAGTAGAAATATGACACTACATGGCCCCTCACCCCTCCTATCTTGCCTGGACCTTCGTTACTATTTATTAAGCTTTCACCCCAACCATGTGTTTCAGTCTTGTTAAAGAGGTCCCAGCTCCTTCCTGAGTCACTTTCCAAGTCAGACACCTTCCATTTCCTTGGTTACCATTAAAAACAGGACAATGGGGCCGGGCGTGGTAGCTCACGCCTGTAATCCCATCACTTTGGGGACTTGAGGTGGGTGGATCACAAGGTCAAGAGTTCGAGACCAGCCTGGCCAACATGGTGAAACCCAGTCTCTACTAAAAATACAAAAATTAGCCGGGCGTGGTGGCGGGCGCCTGTAATCCCAGCTACTCAGGAGGCTGAGGCAGGAGAATCGTTTGAAACTGGAAGGCAGAGGCTGTAGTGAGCCAAGATTGCTCCACTGTACTCCAGCCTGGGCAATAAAAGCAAAACTCCATCTCAAAACAAAAAACAAACAAACAAAAAAAACCCCAGGACAATGAATATAAAAGATGCAATGTAGGGCCAGACATGGTGGCTTATACCAGTAATCACAACACTTTGGAAGGCTGAGGCGGGCGGATCACTTGAGGTCAGGAGTCTGAGACAAGCCTGGCCAACATCGTGAAACCCTGTCTGTACTAAAAATACAAAAATTAGCCGGGCATGGTGGCGGGCACCTGCAGTACCAGCTACTCAGGAGGCTGAGGCAGGAGAATCGCTTGAACCCAGGAAGCAGAGGTTGCAGTTAGCCGAGATTGTGCCACTGTACTCCAGCCTGGGCCACAGAGAGAGTCTGTCTCAAAAAACAAACAAACAAACAAACAAAAAGATGTTTTTGTTTTTTTTTTTTTGAGACGGAGTCTTACTTTATGGCCCAGTCTGGACTGCAGCCACACGGTCTCTGCTCACTGCAGCCTCTGCCTTCCAGGTTCATTCCATTCTCCTGCCTCAGCCTCCCAAGTAGCTGGGACTACAGGCACCCACTGCCACGCCAGGCTAATTTTTGTATTTTTTGTAGAGATGGGGTTTCACCATGTTGGTCAGGCTGGTATGGAACTTCTGACCTTGTGATCTGCCCGCCTCAGCCTCCCAAAGTGATGGGATTACAGGTGTGAGCCACCGTGCCTGGCCAAGATGTTATTGATTTTATCAATATATACAATTTTATCAATATATACAACACACAGGTCAAGGAAACATATTAAATTATGTGACAAAGTTGCAATCAGCAAAACCCAGACTGTGTGAAACTCTACTGAAAAATAACCCAATTCCTTCAATGAAAAAATTGCAAGGAAAAAATGAGATAAAGAGAACCTTTATTTATTTTTTATTTTTATTTTTTTTCAGAGGGAGATCTCGCTCTGTCACCTAGGCTGGAGTGCAGTGGTATGATATCGGCTCACGGCAGCCTCCCCCCAACGCCCCACCGACCCCAGGTTCAAGCAATTCTCCTGCTTTAGGCTCCCAAGTTCCAAGTAGCTGGAACTACATGTGGCCACCACCACACCCAGCTAATTTTTGTGATTTTAGTGGAGACAGGGTTCCACCACATTGGTTGGGTTGGTCTCGAACTCCTGACCTCAAGTGATCTGCCCGCCTGGGCCTCACAAAGTGCTGGGATTACAGACCTGAGCCACTGTGCCCAGCTCCAGTATATGTCACTTTCAAATTAAGGGTTCCTGTGCTGGTCATGGTGGCTCACACCTGTAATCCCAGCACTTTGGGAGGCCAAGGTGGGCGGATCACTTGAGGTCAGGAATTTGAGACCAGCCTGATTAACATGGTGAATCCCCATCTCTACTAAAAATACAAAAAGTGTCTGGGCATGCTGGCTCATGCCAGTAATCCCAGCACTTTGGGAGGCTGAGGCGGGCAGATCATTTGAGGTCAGGAGTTTGAGACCAGCCTGGCCAACATGATGAAACCCCGTCTTTCTAAAAATACAAAAATTAGCTGGGTGTGTTGGTACATGTCTGTAATTCCAGTTACTTGGGAGGCTGAGGCAGGAGAATCGCTTGACCCTGGGAGGCGAAGGTTGCAGTGAGATGAGATTCTGCCACTGCACTCCAGACTGGGCGACAGAGTGATACTCAGTGTCAAAAAAAAAAAAAAATTAGCTGGATGTGGTGGTGTGCACCTGTAGTCCCAGCTACTTGGGAGGCTGAGGCACAAGAATCACTTGAACACGAGAAGTGGAGGTTGCAGTAAGTGGAGACCAGGCCACTGCACCTTAGCCTGGGTGACAGAGTGAGGCTCTGTATAAAAAAAATAAAAATAAAAAAAATAATCCTGGGCATGGTGGCTTACTCCTGTAATCCCAGCACTTTGGGAGGCCGAGGCAGGTGGATCACCTGAGGTCATGAGTTTGAGACCAGCCTGGCCAACATGGTGAAACCTCGTCTCTACTAAAAATACAAAAGTTAGCTGGGCATGCTGACGGGCACCTGTAATCCCAGCTACTTGGGAGGCTGAGGCAGGAGAATCCCTTGATCCCGGGAAACGGTTGTTGCAGTGAGCCAAGATTGAGCCACTGCACTCCAGTCTGGCAGATAAGAGCGAGACTCCGTCTAAATATATATATATATATATATATATATATATACACACACACACACACATATACATACACACACACATATATACACATATATGTATATATACACACACACACACACACACACACACACATATATATATAGACCGAGTGTGGTGGCTCATGCCTGTAATCCCAGCACTTTGAGAGGCCGAAGCAGGTGGATCACCTGAGGTCAGGAGTTCGAGATCAGCCTAGCCAACGTGGTGAAACCCTGTCTCTACTAAAAATACAAAAAGTAGCTGGGCGTGCTGGTGGGCACCTGTAATCCCAGCTACTCGGAAGGCTGAGGCAGAATTGCTTGAACCCGGGAGGCAGAGGTTGCAGTGAGCTCCAGCCTGGGTGATAGACTGGGACTTCATCTCAGAAAAAAAAAATATATATATATGTGTGTGTATATATATATACACATATGTATATAAATACTTGGTATTTGATATGAAGGTATCTTCTTGGTATCTGATATGAAGGAATTATTGTTTATGTGTGCTAATATTATAATGATTTTTTAAAAAATAATTCTTACTTTTTAGAGAAATATACTGAAATATTTTCATTATACTAGTCTGTCTACTCTTATACATGTTATAAATTCTTCATTAAAAAGTTTTAAAACAATGTTATTGAATTCTCAAGCATCTAATGAAAGTGTACAGATTAGTCTGAAGGAGTAGAACAGGAGGAGCTGGAATTTAAGAAGAGGAAGGTCTGGAACAGCCTCTGTGGGAGACTGCCAGGGAATGTATGAGTCAAATAAAAGGGTTGCTGAGCAGCTGCAAGGGCCAAGTTGAAATTGGACAGCATGAATTTATATTTGTCTACTTGGTTCTCCCTCTAGCAGTTTCTGGGACTTTGGGAGCAGAAAGGAAGAAAGAAGATAATGGAGGCAGGGGTCTCAGAGACAGTAACATTGGAGTGGCTGTTCATGGAGTGTGGGAGAGAAAACTAGTATAACTGGGAGATAATTACTTGATCTGGATGAACTGAGAGGTGGAGTACCTAGGCATCTCAGTGAGGTTAGAGAGCAGGTGATCAGAGATGTAAAGGTTATTTGGAAAAGCCTTACATCAATGTTAAGATATCACTGATCAACCAAGAGCCTCCCTGTTCCCCAGTTAAGTTTTGTCAAAGGAACTCTGCTAGGCTAGAGGTGCGTCATATCAAGATCCTCTTCCAAGATCCCTTTTAGGTTTTTAGGTTTTAGATGTTTTCAAATGACTCTAGGACAGCTCTTAGCAATGCCTGAGGTTTTAATCAGTAGCTGTATGACCCCAGGCAAGGTATTTTATATTTTGTTCCCTAGTTTCCTCATCTACAAGAAGTTGTGATAATAATACCTACCTCACAGAGCAAGTGTGAGGATTAAATAAAATAATGTGGGTAGAAGTGCCTAGCACAGTGGTATTCTGTACAGAATACTGTACTCCCTCATCAGGTGAATATAGTCTCCCTTAATCCTGAAGCTGATGCAATTGTGTGGTAATTATGTTATCACCTTATAGAGGAGCAAAACTTGACTGTCAGACTGTCAAGAAAATCCTATTTTCTTTCTTGCTTTTTTTTTTTTTTTTTTGAGGCGGAGTCTCGCTCTGTCACCCCGGCTGGAGTGCAGTAGCACAATCTCCGCTCACTGCAACCTCCCGCCTCCCGGGTTCACACCTTTCTCCTGCGTCAGCCTCCCAAGTAGTTGGAACTACAGGCACCTGCCACCACACCCGGCTAGTTTTTTTGTATTTTTAGTAGAGACAGGGTTTCATCGTGTTAGCCAGGACGGTCTTGATCTCCTGACCTCGTGATCCACCCGCTTCAGCCTTCCAAAGTGCTGGGATTACAGGCATGAGCCACTGTGCCCGGCTGAAAATCCTATTTTCTTAAAAACATTATAAAATTGGATACTGGAGATGTGTCCGCCCCCCTTCAATAAAAAAGTCATCTAACTTTCCTAACATGCTGAGGTAAAAAAGCTTTCAGTGAAGAAAAGGAATAGTAGCAGCAGTAATAATAATAGCAAACACATGTTTACTGGATTTGAGCCTTAGACGAATGATATGGCCTAGAGATTAAAATGTGAGTCATCTGTATGGGGGTGATATTTGAAGTCACGTACATAATTGAGGGTGTCTGGAAGAGTTATATGAGAAGAGAGCAATCCTAGGACTGAGTCCTAAGGAACTGAATCACTGAATGGCCAGGAAGAAAAAGAGGAGTGTAAAAATGAGTCCCAGGACTCGTGACGCCAAGGCTGCTGCGAGCGGCTATGAAGAGTCGGGGTTGAGGTGGGGTTGAGCCCCAAATGAGCCGAGGGCTCGCACTCTTCTGGTCTCCCAGGACCGCCCCACCTGAAGAAATGAGTGGTGGATTGGCTCCAAGTAAGAGCACAGTGTATGTATCCAGCTTGCCCTTTCCCTGACAATGACCTGTAGCGGATATTTTCCAACTATGGCAAAGTTGTAAAGGTTACCATAATGAAAGATAAAGATATCAGGAAGAGTAAAGGGGTTGCATTTATTGTATTTTTGCATAAACACGGCACAAAACTGTACCAGGGCAATACACAACAGTTATTTGGTAGAGTGATAAAAGCAAGCATTGGCTGGTTGCAGTGGCTCATGCCTGTAATCCCAGCACTTTGGGAGGCCGAAGTGGGCGGATCACTTGAACCCAGGAGTTCAAGACCAGCCTGGCCAAACATGGCGAGACTCCATCTCTACTAAAAATACAAAAACTAGTCAGGTGTGGTGGCGTGCCTGTAATCCCAGCTACTAGGGAGGTGAGACAGGAGAATCACTTGAACCTGGAAGGCAGAGGTTGCAGTGAGCGGAGATCACGCCACTGCACTCCAGCCTGGGTGACAGAGCAAGACTCCATCTCAAAAAACAAAACAAAACAAAACAAAACAAAACAAAAACAAAAACAAGAGGAAGCATTGCTATTGACAATGGAAGAGCAGCTGTGTTCATCCGAAGGCGAAACTACTTTGATAAATCCAAGTGTTATGAATGTGGGGAAAGTGGACATTTAAGTTATGCCTGTCCGAAAAATATGCTTGGAGAACGTGGGCCTCCAAAGAAGAAAGAAAAAAAGAAAAAAAAAGAAAGTTCCTGAATCAGAAGAAATTGAGGAAGTAGAAGAAAGTAAAGATGAAGGGGAGAATCCTGCTCTTGACAGCCTGAGTCAGGCCACAGCATTCCAGCAAGCCAAAATTGAAGAACAAGATGATTCAAGATGCCCAAGGATAAAGAAAAGCACATATTTCCGTGATGAGGAAGAAACTTAGTGATTAAAATCTTGCCCTAGCACAGTAATAAAAATTAAGATTTGTTAGTAACAATCTTGATGATCTGATTTTAATAAAAATAAGAAAAGTTAACACTATCATGTTAATACTATTACTGTCATCCCAAGAAAAATGATATATTTTCTCTCCTTCTTTTTGAGATGGAGTTTCACTCTGTCACCCAGGCTGGAGTGCAGTGGCGCGATCCAGGCTTACTGCAGCCTCTGCCTCCTCCCAGGTTCCAGCGATTCTTCTGCCTCAGCCTCCCAGGTAGCTGGGATTACAGGCACACGCCACTACACCCGGCTAATTTTTGTATTTTTAGTAGAGACACGGTTTCACCATGTTGACCAGGCTGGTCTTGAACTCCTGACCTCAGGTGATCTGCCTGCCTTGGCCTCCCAAAGTGCTAGGATTACAGGTGTGAGCCACCGCGCCTGGCTGAGAAAAGATTTGGAAGGCCGAGGTGGGCAGATCACGAGGTCAGGAGTTCGAGACCAGCCTAGCCAACATAGTGAAACACCATCTCTACTAAAAATACAAAAAATTGACCAGGAGTGGTGGCTCATGCCTGTAATCCCAGCACTTTGGGAGACCGAGGTGGGTGGATCATCAGGTCAGGAGATCGAGACCATCCTGGCCAACACAGTGAAACCCTGTTTCTACTAAAAATAGAAAAAAATTAGCCGGGCATGGTGGCAGGCGCCTGTAGTCCCAGTTACTCGGGAGCTTGAGGCAGGAGAAGGGAATGAACCCGGGAGGCGAAGCTTGCAGTGAGCTGAGATTGCGCCACTGCACTCCAGCCTGGGTGACAGAGCAAGACTCCATCTCAAAAAAAAAAAAAAAAAAAAAAAAAAAAACCCACAAACTTCCTGAAGACCGAAAAGTTGAATGATTTATTGTTATTTATGTTAATACACTTTTCAAGATAATTTTGTCTTTAAATATGGGTGTTTTGTCATCATATTTCTTGCAGCTTTATCCCAATCTGGATAAATTGAAAGTAACTATAAAATAAATTGTAAATACCTATAAAATATAAAGTAACATAGCTCTAAAAGGCTTAAAATCAAACACAGGTGTTATTTGTCTGCCCTACCCATAGCACCAAATTCCATTCCCTAGAAGAAACTACTCATATGTGCATACATGTTGCTAAATACAATACATATATTTCTGTCACTTAATAAAAGAATAAAGGGGAATTATTCAGTCTCTTATACTTCTCCTACCTTCCTCAATCTTCCCAATGTGGCTGTGTTAAAAATTTTGGGTCCCAGCACTTTGTGAGGCCGAGGCGGGTGGATCACCTGAGGTCAGGAGTTCGAGACCAGCCTGACCAACATGGTGAAACATGGTATCTACTAAAAAATACAAAAATTAGCCGGGCATGGTGGCAGGCACCTGTAATCCCAGCTACTTGGGAGGCTGAGGCAGGAGAATCGCTTGAACCTGGGAGGTGGACATTGCAGTGAGCCGAGATCATACCATTGCACTCCAGCCTGGGTGACAGAGCAAGACTCCATCTCAAAAAAAAAAAAAAAATTACAGCCAGGTGCGGTGGTTCATGCCTGTAATCCCAGCATTTTGGGAGGCCGAGGCGGTTGGATCACGAGGTAAGGAGATAGAGACCATCCTGGCTAACACGGTGAAACACCATCTCTACTAAAAACACAAAAACAAAATTAGCCAGGCGTGGTGACGGGCACCTGTAGTCCCAGCTACTCAGGAGGCTGAGGTGGGAGGATGACGTGAACCCGGGAGGCGGAGTTTGCAGTGAGCCAAGATTGTGCCACTGCACTCCAGCCTGGGCAACAGAGCGAGACTCCTTCTCAAAAAAAAAAAAAAAAGGAGGGGGGGGAATCCATATGTATTTTTTTTAATGACCACGTAAATACTTTTCACTTCTTTTTTTTTTTTTTTTTTTGAGACGGAGTCTCGCTCTGTCGCCCAGGCTGGAATGCAGTGGCCGGATCTCAGCTCACTGCAAGCTCCGCCTCCTGGGTTTACGCCATTCTCCTGCCTCAGCCTCCCGAGTAGCTGGGACTACAGGTGCCCGCCACCTCGCCCAGCTAGTTTTTTTTGTATTTTTCAGTAGAGACGGGGTTTCACCTTGTTAGCCAGGATGGTCTGGATCTCTGACCTCGTGATCCACCCGTCTCGGCCTCCCAAAGTGCTAGGATTACAGGCTTGAGCCACCGCGCCCGGCCAATACTTTTCACTTCTGAGCCGAGGAGTATGCTATGATTATATTTTTCCTAGAGTTAATAATTGTCCATTTTTTTCCATGTATCTTCTTTGTATTTATGATGAAATCTTCCCATTCTATCTGCAGGTAGTTATAGGGGAATGGGATTAGAGAGTCTTTAATTTTATACTTTGTGTATTCCTATATGTTTAACTTTGTAAGAATACCCGTTTATTACTTTTTTAACTGATAAAAGCAATAAAAATAAGAAAAGTTAATACTATCATAATAATACTATTGTTGTCATCCCCAAAAAAATATATATTAAAAAGATTTATTTGAAAAATAAATAGGCCAGGCGTGGTGGCTCAAGCCTGTAATCCCAGCACTTTGGGAGGCAGAGACGGGTGGATCACGAGGTCAGGAGATCGAGACCATCCTGGCTAACATGGTGAAACCCCGTCTCTACTAAGAAATACAAAAAACTAGCCGGGTGAGGTGGCGGGCGCCTGTAGTCCCAGCTACTCGGGAGGCTGAGGCAGGAGAATGGCGTGAACCCGGGAGGCAGAGCTTGCAGTGAGCTGAGATCCGGCCACTGCACTCCAGCCTGGGCGACAGAGCGAGACTCCGTCTCAAAAAAAAAAAAAAAGAAAAATAAATAAGTAAATAAAAATAAAAATGAGATTGAAAGGAATGGCCAGAGAAGTAGGACAAAGAAGAGGCATGATAGGTCACAGAAGCCAATGTATCAAAGTATTTCAAGGATTATTTCTTGTCATATTTTGCTTGACAGGTCAAGTGAGATGAGGACTAAAAGTATCCATTGGATTTAGTGATTTGATAGTCATTGGTGACATTATCACCACAGACTGAGGAAGTCAGATTAGAGTGTGTTATATTAATAAAAGGGAGTAAGAAGGAGGAAATGGAAAAATAATAGTTATTTCAAGAAGTTTGGCTATAACGGATAGAAGGGTGTTAGTTGGTAGCTGGAGAGGGATGTGAACTCAAGGGAAATCATTTTTGTAAGACTGGAGAGACTGGAGCATATTTAAATGTCAATAAAAATATGTCAACGAGGCCGGATGCAGTGGCTCACGCCTGTAACCCCAGCACTTTGGGAGGCCGAGGTGGGTGGATCACCTGAGGTCAGGAGTTCAAGAACAGCCTGGCCAACGTGGTGAAACCCTGTCTCTACTAAAAATACAAAAATTAGCTAGGTGTGGTGGCAGGCACCTGTAATCCCAACCACTCGGGAGGCAGAGGCAGGAGAATCGCTTGAACACGGGACGTGGAGGTTGCAGTGAGCCGAGATCCTGCCATTGCACTCCAGCCTGGGCAATAAGAGAGAAACTCCGTCTCAAAACAAAACAAAAAAAAAACCTCAGTGAGAGGGGAATGTTGAATAAACAGGAGAGAGAAGGGATAATTAATAGTGGAAGGTTTCTGGGAAGGTGTAAGGAGATCGCATATAGTAGGAAGAAATGAGAAGTATAAAAGGAGGTAGGAAGAGGATTTGTTCTAATGTGAGCAAATAGGTAGATTTGATGGTGGGAAATGGGGAATTAAATGAGATAACGCATGCAAAGCACTTAGCATAGTGCCTGGCACAGTTTGTATCAGAAATGGTAACTATGGCTACTGTTGTTGTTTTTATGTCATACACCTGCTTGAAAATTTCTCACCTTTTAGGCTTTGTCCATGTGAAATGAGCTAGTACCCTACTTTATTAATACCATAAATTTCAATTTTTATTTTTTTGAGACGGAGTCTAGCTCTGTCACCCAGGCTGGAATGCAGTGGCATGATCTTGGCTCACTGCAACTTCCGCTTCCCGGTTTCAGGTGATTCTCCTGCCTCAGCCTCCTGAGTAGCTGGGATTACAGGTGCCCACCACTATGCCCGGCTAATTTTTGTATTTTTACTAGAGAAGAGGTTTCACCACGTTGGCCAGGCTGGTCTCGAACTCCTGGCCTCAAGTGATCTGCCCACCTTGGCCTCCCAAAGTGCTGGGATTACAGGTGTAAGCCACCGCACTTGACTTTCAAATTGTATATGTTAAATTTATATACAACAAGGGTTACTTGGTTTTTTTTTTTTTTTTTTTTTTTTTTTTTTGAGAGGAGTATCACTCTGTCGCCCAGGCTGGAGTGCAGTGGCGTGATCTTGGCTCACTGCAAGCTCCGCCTCCCAGGTTCATGCCATTCTCCTGCCTCAGCCTCCCAAGTAGCTGGGACTACAGGTACCCGCCACCACGCCCAACTAATTTTTGTTTCTGTATTTTTAGCAGAGACGGGGTTTCACCGTGTGAGCCAGGATGGTCACGATTTTCTGACCTCGTGATCCGCCCGTCTCGGCCTCCCAAAGTGCTGGGATTATAGACTTGAGTCACTGCACTCGGCCAAGAGTTACTTGAACTTTTGATTCCTCACCTCTGTTCTCTTTAGAATTTCTGGATATTTGCTGGTTCCCTGATTTTGATAAGAAGATAGAAAAAAGTTGTACATTTAAGATTAATGGGCCAGGTGCAGTGGGTCACACATGTAACCCCAGCACTTTGGGAGGCCAAGGCAGGCGAATTACTTGAGGTCAGGAGTTCAAGACCAGTCTGGCCAACATGGTGAAACCTCATCTCTACTAAAAACACAAAAATTAGCCGGTCATTGTTGCGTGTGCCTGTAAACCCAGCACTTTGGGATGCTGAGGCAGGCAGTTCACTTGAGTCCAGGAGTTCAAGACCAGCCTGGGCAACATGGCAAAACCCCATCTCTACAAAAAATACAACAATCAGGCAGTTGTGGTGACATGTGCCTGTGGTCCCAGCTACTTGGGAGGCTGAGGTGGTAGGATCACTGGAGTCTGGGAGGTGAATGTTGCAGTGAGCCGAGATGGCACCACTGCACTCCAGACTGGATGGCAGAGCAAGACACCACCTCAACAACAACAACAAAAAAGAGAGAGAGAAAGACAGAGAGAGAGATCACTCCTCACTCCTCCTCTGATTAAGAATCTACATTTGAGGCCGGGCGCTATGGCTCACACTTATAATCCCAGCATTTTAGGAGGCCAAGGCGGGTGGATCACGAGGTCAGGAGTTCAAGACCAGCCCGGCCAAGCTGGTGAAACCCCATCTCTACTAAAAATACAAAAAATTAGTCGCGTGTGGTGGCAGGCGCCTGTAATCCCAGCTACTTGGGAGACTGAGGTAGGAGAATCGCTTGAACCCGGGAGGCGGGGGTTGCGGTGAGCCGAGATCACACCACTGCAGTCCAGCCTGGGCAACAAGAGTGAAACTCTGTCTCAAAAATAAATACATACATACACACATACATACATAAAAAGAATCTACATTTGGCTGGGTGCAATGGCTCACACCTGTAATCCCAGCACTTTGGGAGGCTGAGGTGGGAGGATTGCTTAAGGCCAGAAGTTTGAGACCAGCCTGGGAAACATAGCAAAATCCTGCCTCTACTAAAAATACAAAAAATTAGCTGACCATGGTGGCGCATGCCCGTAGTCCCAGCTTCTCAGGAGGCTGAGGTGGGAGGATTGCTTGAGCCAGGGAGGTTGTAGCTGCAGTGAGCCGTGATCATGCTACTGCACGCCAGCCTGGGTGACAGAGTAAAACTCTGTCTCAAAAAAAAAAAGAAAAAGAAAAAAGAAAGAATTGGCTGGGCATGGTGGCGCACACCTATAATCCCAACACATTGGGAGACCGAGGTGGGCAGATCACTTGAGGCTAGGAGTTCGAGACTAGCCTGGCCAACATGGCAAAACCCCATCTCTACTAAAAATGTAAAAATTAGCCAGGCGTGGTGGTGCATGCCTGTAGTCCCAGCTAATCGTGAGGGTGAGGCTTGAACCCGGGAGGCAGAGGTTGCAGTGAGCCAAGATTGCGGCCACTGTGCACCTGGGAGACAGAGTGAGAACTTGTCTTAAAAAAAAAAAGAGAGAGAAAAATATATATATATATTTTTTTTTCTTTTTTTTTTTTAAAAAGGCCTATAATGCCCTTTTAACTCTCTTTTAAATCATTTTGAAAATCCTTGACCTAGAATTTTAGGCTCCTGTTAATCTAGCCACACTCCATTTAATTTTTTCGTCTTCTTTCTTCAACATAACCTCTGATATGTTACCAGTGCTTACAAGAGGACTAAGCTTGGAGAGACTCTGAAGAGAAGCATTTACTTTTTACTCTACATACTTCTGCATTTAATTTTTTTTCAGTGATAATGTACTACTTTTGGAATTTAAAATGAAACACAATAAATAAATTAAAACAACTTTTGCCCTAGTATCGCTCTCCCTAATCTTCCATACCCATCAAAATTAATTTCTCATTATTCAGATTTCCATTCAAATGTACAGGTGACACTTGAACAAGGGTTTTAACTGCACGGGTCCACTTATATGTGGATTTTCTTCTGCCTCTGCTACCCCTGAGATAGTAAGATCAACTCCTCATCTTCCTCCTCCTCCTCCTCCTCAGCCTACTCAATATGAAGACAATGATGAAGAACTTTATGATAACCCACTTCCACTTAATGAATAATAAATATATTTTCCCTTCCTTATGGCCTCACTCTGTTGCCCAGGCTGGAGCGCAATGCGACAATCACGGCTTACTGCAGCTTCGATCTCCTGGGCTCAGGTGATCCTCCCACCTTACCTTCCCAAGTAGCTGGGACTACAGGTGTGCGCTACCATGTCTGGCTAATTTTTTTGTAGTTTTGTATGTTTCTGTAGAGTGGGTTTCGCCATGTTGTCCAGGCTGGTCTTGAACTAGGCACAAGTAATCTGCCCACCTCAGCCACCCAAAGTGCTAGGATTACAGGCATAAGCCACCATGCCCAGCCCCTTATGATTTTCTTAATAACATTTTTTTTCTCTAGCTTACTTTATTGTAAGAGTGTAGTATATAATACGCATAACATTCAACATATGTGTTAATTGATTATGTTATCAGTAAGGCTTCTGGTCAACAGTAGGCTATTAGTAGTTAAGTTTTTGGGAAGTCAAAAGTAGACTATGGGCTGGGGGCAGTGGCTCACGCATGTAATCCCAACACTTTGGGAGGCCGAGGCAGGTGGATCATGAGGTCAGGAGTTCAAGACCAACCTGGCCAACACAGTGAAACCCCGTCTCTACTAAAACTACAAAAATTCGCTGGGCGTGACGGCAGGTGCCTGTAATCCCAGCTACTCAGAAGGCTGAGGCAGGAGAATCACTTGAACCCGGGAGGCGGAGGTTGCAGTGAGCAGAGATTGCCCCACTGCACTCCAGCCTGGGCTATAGAGTTAGACTCCGTCTCAAAAAAAAAAAAAAAAAAAAGTCCACTATGTGGTGGCTGGGTGTGATAGCTCACACCTGTAATCCCAGCACTTTGGGAGGCAGAGGTGGGAGGATAACTTGAGGTCAGGAGTTTGAGACCAGCCTGGGAAACACAGTGAAATCCCATCTCTACTAAAAATAAAAAAAATTAGCCAGGTGTGGTGGCACATGCCTGTAATCCCACCTACTTAGGAGGCTGAGGCATAAGAATTGCTGGAACTTAGGAGGCGGAGGTTGCAGTGAGCCAAGATCATGCCACTGCATTCCAGCCTGGGCAACAGAGTGAGACTCTGTCTCAAAAAATAAATAAATAAATAAAAATTTAAAAAAA
Source organism: Macaca nemestrina (assembly GCF_043159975.1). Lineage (NCBI taxonomy): Eukaryota > Metazoa > Chordata > Mammalia > Primates > Cercopithecidae > Macaca > Macaca nemestrina. Next base: position 83,469,501 of record NC_092145.1, read on the forward strand.
GAAGTCAAATGTGTGGGGAGTCAGTGCCCCAACCTTGCATTGTTCAAGGGTCAACTGGACTTCTTAACCTTCACATTTATGGTTAATTTTCAACTAGGGAACCAAGACAATTCAATGGGAGAAAGAATAGTCTTTTCAACAAATGGTACTGAGACAACTGGACATCCACATGCAAAAGCATAAGGTTGGACTCCTACTTCACATCACATACAAAAATTAATTGAAAATGAATCAATGACCTAAATGTAAGAGCTAAAAAACCATATTACTTTTTTTGGAGACGGAGTTTTTGCTCTTTGTTGCCCAGGCTGGAGTGCAGTGGAGTGATCTCGGCTCACTGCAATCTCCACCTCGCGGGTTCAAGCGATTCTCCTGCCTCAGCCTCTTGAGTAGCTGGGATTACAGGCGTGTGCCACCACACCCAACTAATTTTTTGTAGTTTTAGTAGAGATGGGGTTTCATCATGTTGGCCAGGCTGGTCTCGAACTCCCTACCTCAGGTGATCCACCTGTCTCAGCCTTCCAAAGTGCAGGGATTATAGGCGTGAGCCACCGCGCCTAGCCCTATATAACTCTTAGAAGAAAACATAGGGACAAATGTTCATGACCTTGGATTAGGTAATGGTTTCTTAGATATGACATCAAAAGTATAAGCAACCAAAGAAAAAAATAAACTGTATTTCAAATTAGCTGGGCATGGTGGCGAGCGTCTGTCGTCTTAGCTACTCGGCAGGAGAATCGCTTGAACCCACAAGGCAGAGGTTGCAGTGAGCTGAGATTGCACCACTGCACTCTCCAGCCTAGGCGACAGAGAGAGACTCTGTCTCTAAAAGAAAAAAAAAAAAAAGGACTTCTTCCACGGAGTCTTCCCTTTTCACTACTGTCCACATTAACTTTTCCATTCTTTCAACCACAGTTCTTAAAAACTGTACTGCACAATTTAGCACTCAGTTAAACTACCTGATAATGTTTATTATTATTTCATGTAGACTGGTCTTGACTTGTCAGCCAGGTTGTTACTTTGTTGAGAGAAATGAGTAAGTCTTCTGCTTCTCAGATATTTCTAAACCACCTAACACATAATTGGGCGTATAGGAAGTATTCAGTAAATACCTGGTGGTTGTGAGGAATAGATTGAATGTGCATGTGCTTGTTTTCACAATGTGTGTTGAACACACAGTTGGGGGTAATAAATACAATCTTAGATAGTGAGGTGAGAGAATGACACTATGTGAAACTGAAGAATACAAGATTTATTTAAGGGAAAAAACAGCATGGTTTGGACAATTTTGTTCTCCCCTCCTTCAGCCTCCTGCTGCTCAATGACACCACATGGCCAACAATATCCTGGTCTCTAAGATTCTAAGGGAATCATTGAGGTCCTATCTAGACATCAACTGTCTGGTCACTATTCCCCCATTGCTTCCTCCTCTTCCTCCTCCTCTGTCCAGCTCAGATCATCATCTGAATCGTCAGATTCTTCCTCATCCATCTCTAACACAACCCCTGCCCTAGCCTTCTTAGCTAGTGCATCAGGGTGCTCCAGCTGGGCCCAGGATCCTGGGTCAGCCTTGACCAGGGAGATTTCAACCCGAGATGGCATCAAGGAGACAGAGCTCTGCTCCACGTTTATGACCTGAGGAGGAGCAAAGGAAAACAGAAGAAAGACAGAATGAGGAAATCAAAGGCATTGGGGTCAGCGTAGAGTGGTGACAAATGAGAGAGAAAATTTTTTAAAATAAGGTAAGAAAAAAGACAAGGGAGGAATAAGACAATATAATAAGGGAGAGAGAGGAAAGAAATGAGAGATGAAAAGGGAGAAGGAAGAGGGGAGGGAAAGAGGAAAGTAGGAAGAGCAGGAGAGAGAGAGAAAATGAAAGCAAATGAAGATAAAATCTCTATTTTCCTACTCCAACTCCTTCCCTCAAGACACCCTCTATTCCAGTCTAGCCGCTCTTTCACCCCATCTGCCTCCCCCTCCTGTGCCCCCTGGTCTTCACTTACCCCCCAGAGCTTCATCTGTGCTTGGAACACACGGTTACCATCAAAGACAATGTGGACATGAAGCTGAGAGAAAAGAATTACAGGGGTAGTAACAAACCCAGAAGGTCAGAACAGGTCATTACGACAGATAACCAGGTCAGAGGTGTGATCCACAGATTGGCCAGACAGCCCTGACCTAATAGCTCTCCCTTCCTCTAAGGGTACTATGGAGCCTACAGGTTAACAGCATATGGCAACTCTGCCTGTGAGATTGTAGTATCACCCAATTCACTATCCTCCCATCCAACATCAGATCATTGCTCACCTCAGTTTGACTGGCCTTCACCCAGATAAACGCAGGAAGTGGAATCTGGCCATATACAGTCACCACTACTAAGGAATCTGTCTGGTGCCAATCATGGCGGCAAGATGCTGGGAGCTAAAGAGAAGATGTGAAATGTAGGTGGTAAGAATAAATTCTTAGCCCAAGGGGAGTTCTCATGATGCATATGGAGAAGAGACAGAGAGTCTCAAAAAGATTAACACAACCTCATATTGCTAAGCCTCTGGGCTGTTGAGGGATAAGGAGCAGAATCTTATTTGGTCTGTACTAAAGGGAGAAGACAGGGAGCTTAGCTATGTGGTACAGAGAGGGAGGAGAATTTACCTCTGAGATTGGGTCCTAATCAAGAGTTCAGGAAAACTGGGGCTTACCTGCTTCCCCCAGTCATGTCTACCAACTCTGCACCCTGGCTGTGCCAAGAATGCCCCAAAATCCAGGGTCTGGATGCCACAACAGCTCCAAGACTTCATCCTGAAGTAGGAAGATAATTCAACTGAATTCTCTCACCCCCAGTATTTATCTTATGACCAAATATTAGGAGAAACCTGTCTCATAGCCCACCCAGTCCCCTCCCTCACCCCTCATGGAATCGGGGTGCTCCTGGGTGGTAGGTACATGGAGTAGCATCACTCTCAGGGCCTTGGTAAACCTAAGAAGGATAAAGTAGAACCAGGTCATTCTAAGGTATATCCTACTCAGCCTCATATCTATACCCAGTCATCCCTCAGCCATATGCTTGAGCCCCTCAAAACTCTCACTCACAGCATCACATCCTGGGTTCTGGCAGCTGGAACCAGTCCGGATCAGACTACTATCAAGTCCTGGGCAAGGGAAACAGAGTCAGGAACTTATCCATCCCCCCACTCAATTGGCACTCCACTAAATTCCAGTCTATGAAGTTGATCTTACTAAAGACCCACCTACCTGCCCCAGGTTCCTGGTCTAATTCCTTCTGTTCCAATGCCATTTCCAGGGCTTGGGATATATTTAGCGGCAGCAGCTTCAGAGGCAACTCTGACCTAGGGGTTATGGGTGGTGATTTAGTTCTGACCCATTAGCTATGATTGCTAGCTCCAACACTCCCACCGATGGTAATGGAATTAAACAAGCCTGGTGAAAGTGAGGCAGAGTTGGAGAGGTTGGGTAGCAACCCCATTGCCAATTTTCATCTCTGTGGACATCCCAAATACCTGAACCCTAGAGAAATCCCCAGCACTTCTCTTACCCATCTACTCAGTTGCTCTAAACCTAACCATTTTCTCTGCAGAACTGAGTCATATCCTCTTCCTCTTTTATCTAATCGTGGACCTAATATGACTTCCTTCTGTTGCTCTTATTATTCCCATAAAATTTGGGAAGTCTCCTGGCTGCCAATAATACATCCTTTTCTTGATAGGAGATTTATCTTAAAGTTCTTTTCTAGAAAGAGAAGTCATTCTCAACAATCCCTTTTGTGTTATATACTAAGGATGTATTTGTGAGGGGCTATCTACTGTTTTTTGTTGTTGTTGTTGTTGGTTTTTTTGAGACAGAGTCTTGCTTTGTTGCCCAGGCTGGAGTGCAGTGGCGCAATCTCGGCTCAATGCAAGCTCCGCTTCCCAGGTTCACGTCATTTTCCTGCCTCAGCCTCCCGAGTAGCTGGGACTACAGGTGCCCGCCACCACGCCTGGCTAATTTTTTTGTATTTTTAGTAGAGACGGGGTTTCACTGTGTTAGCCAGAATGGTCTCGATCTCCTGACCTCATGATCCTCCCGCCTCAGCCTCCCAAAGTGCTGGGATTACAGGCGTGAGCCACCGCGCCCAGCCTTATCTACTCTGTTGATTCAGATATCTATCCCATCATCCCATACCACCTTAGAGAAAAGGGCGTTATTTCCAGACACAAATTTCCCCTAAGGCACAGGATATACACCATCCAAACCCTGACATCTGGCCCTCCTCACATCCCTGGTCCCTGGTTCCCAGCCCTCAATGACCCATTAATCACTCCTAGGAAGCTACATGAAAATAGGAAAAGTCCAGGGGCCTCCTCCTCTTTACTTGGGCCTCTCCCGGTGCAAGGTCTCTGCTGACTTTGGAATCACATTCAGAGGTTTTTGCTCCTGAAGTGAACTGCTTGTAGCAGGGCCTTCAGGTTGAGGGGCCTCAGGAAGCTTCTCAGCACAGTGTGGTCCCATAGTACAGCCCTAGTATAGATAAGGAGATAAGGATTAGGGATAGAATCCTTCTACTGGGGGCAGAATCCAAGTATGTAAATAATTTACCTTGATGTTTAAGAACTCAGAGAAATCTACAGTTCGCTTTCGGCAGCAGGACCAACCCTGATAACAAGAGACCCAGATCAGCTTAGCTTCCTGGGTGTCTCTCTTCTGGGAAATGCTCTTGCTAACCCCCCTCACCTACTCCTCACCTTAAGTGCATCATGGAAGATTGGGACCCCAGGGTGATGGCAACAGGAATCTGTGGACATCAGTACAAGTTATCAAGGAAGGGAAGATAACTATACCAAGTATAATTTTTCACCTCTTCCCCGGGTTTATATTTATGGTTTCTTCCCATATAACGTGAAAAACAAAAACAAAAACGCATCAAAGGCTGTAAGATCACTTAGACCAATTAAACTAGGGCAGGTAGTTTCTTTCCCTGCTCCTCAAACATACTGCCCCCCAGCTGACCACTCCACAACACCCATGCACAGCCCCTGGCCAGGTCAGGATCATTTACTTACCAGGAAGGTTGGTATTAGGGTCAAAGTGCTGCCCACAGCCTTTGTTACGACAGAGTAGAGACATGGAAGCGTTGGTAGAATTACTGAAAGGGTATTTCAAGGAGTCTGGCTGCCGAATGGGGAACACCTCTTAGTCTGGAGGCTTTTAGATGCCTGGAAGGGCCAGCTGTTTCTATCTTTAGTTCAGGAGGCGTACACCTCCTAACATGGGCAAGGGAACTTCAATTGGTCTTTCCAGCCAATAGAAAAGAGCTCAGGGGCATTTTAGCTCTGAGGCTCAGGAAAAAAGGATCAGGCAGAGTAGGGCTTGGAACTTGGGTGAGGTCAGCTCACCACTACTGAGACAGTTTTAGATTCACCACGGCAATTCCAAGCCTTGGACACAGCAGCAGCTGCTAAGAAACAAACACCAATATTAAGACCTCCCCCACCCCCAGCTCAATGAGGGTTAAGCCCATTTTCTGTCTCTTTCAAAGGGGCAGCTTTCCTCCATTATTACTTCCATATAGTGTCAACAGCACTAATCCTCGCCGACCACTTCAGCCATTTGACGCATCTCATCCCCACCTCCCCATGTTTGTCTAGATGAATACTGTAATCAAAATGTCTAAAGGATTACTTTTATAGAGCCTACTGCTCATCTCCTAAGATAACTCCCCTCCCTCCTTTCCCCTTCAAAAACACCACAGAAAATTAAAAGGCTTAAAATGTATTTTAATAGGTTGATGCTGCATTACTGCTCCATTTCTCAGAAAAACTCCAAATATATCAGAGACAAATCAAACACAGTACACCAATGAAAAAAAAATGCACAGCGTGACTACCTAAGATAGGCGAGTCTAAGAGCTACTGTCAGACCTTCAGTATACAGCAACCCTGTTCCCAAGATTGTACTAGGCCTATCAAGAAAAGCTGTGAACAGCAACATCATAGACACAAAAGGGTCATTCCTGGGTGTCCTCACCCAAGAAAAAGATGGAGGCAAGTTAACACAAGATTTTTCTTTTTAAAGATACACTAAGATGAAAATCTCTAAGAGAAAATGTCTTCTTTAGGACATGAAGGGGTAATATATGGGATATAACAGAACCGTACGCACGTTGCCTGTGACCTTTGTGGACGTTTGCCTGAATTCTCACCTGGGAGTGAATGGAGCAATGGGGCTAAGGTCATTGGGGGTATTTGGTTTTTGTGGTGTATGTGGCAGTTACTCTGGGACTGGGGGAGTGTAAGGATAAGAAAGCAAGTGAGGATGGGCACTGTGGCTCACCCCGTAATCCCAGCATTTTGGGAGGCCGAGGTGGATGGATCATGAGGTCAGGAGTTCAAGATCAGCCTGGACAAGCTTGAACCCGGGAGGCAGGCTGCAGTGAGCCGAGATCGTGCCAGTACAGTCCAGCCTGGGTGACAGAGTGAGACTCCATCTTGGGGGCGGGGCAAGGAAATGAAACAAGATGGACAAAAAAAACGGAATGATCAAGATTAATGGGCTCTAACTGGATCCACTTTGCCATGGTTTCCCCAGGCCCTCAACAATCACATTTGAGACTTCAGGAATGCACCACACAGAATTGATTAAACAATGTATCACACAGAATTGACTTGTTTAATACCACCCCTCCCTTGCCCTCTGCCTCCAGCATACTCCCTAGAGTAGTACAGGCAGGGCAGATCTAACTATTGGAAGGAATCCCTAATACTTTTCCAGGGTAGAATTCTGGCTAGTCCAAAAAGGGTCCTTCTTTTAAGGGTTTTGAGAAACTAGACACTGCAACTTATTAGTATCGGCGACGTTTGTTTGGAGCAAATTCAGCTCCAGGAGCTGCACGGTTGAATGCAGGAGGAGTTCCACCAATTGCCCCAATTCCTTCCATTGTAGCAGCCTGACCAAAGCGTTCAGTTGTTGGTGGGGTCTTAAAGAGAAAAAGAGAGCAACATTGTAACAGAGCCATTGCTGGAAGCTTCCCACCCATCTGTAGTCCCTCCACTGGAGGCTATTTCCATTCAACTATTCAAGGCTCCTGATGGTAGGCAGGAATAGGTGATTAAGTCTGTTTAGAACTCTAGTGGATAACCCCAAAAGTGGTGGCGTATGCCTGTAATTCCAGCTACTCAGGAGGCTGAGGCAGGAGAATCGCTTGAACCCGGGAGGCGGAGGTTGCAGTGAGCCAAGATTGCACCACTGCACTCCAGCCTAGGCGACAAAGAGCAAAACTCCGTCTCAAAAAGAAAAAACAATAAACCAAACTGTCTAGTTTTGGCATCTTAACACCATAACCAAAACCACCTCAGGATTGCATGAGCCATGAAGTATTTGGATTCACAACTATTTTATTTGATAATGCCTAGCCTTCATTGATTTCCCTCCAACAAACATAGTCAATCAGAGTGGCCAGTCAGACGGTGGCATTTACTTAACTCCTAGATTAAGTATAGAGACCGAGTTTGCTCAAGATTCAAAAATAAAGACCTTGGCCGGGCGCGGTGGCTCACGCCTGTAATCCCAGCGCTTTGGGAGGCCGAGGCGGGCGGATCACAAGGTCAGGAGATCGAGACCACGGTGAAACCCCGTCTCTACTAAAAATACAAAAAATTAGCCGGGCGCGGTTGTGGGCGCCTGTAGTCCCAGCTACTCGGGAGGCTGAGGCAGGAGAATGGCGTGAACCCGGGAGGCGGAGCTTGCAGTGAGCCGAGATCGCGCCACTGCACTCCAGCCTGGGCGACAGAGTGAGACTCCGTCTCAAAAAAAAAAAAAAAAAAAAAGACCTTGAGGTTACATTTAATGGATACCAGCAGTCCTAAAGACTGCTATCTAGGCCGGGCTTGGTGGCTCACGCCGGTAGTCTCCGCACTTTGGGATGCCGAGGTGGGCGGATCATTTGAGGTCAGGAGTTCGAGAATAGCCTGACCAACGTGGTAAAACTCGGTCTCCACTAAAAATACCAAATGATCTGGGCACAGTGGCGCATGCCTGAAATCCCAACTACTCAGGAGGCTGAGGCAGGAGAATCGCTTGAACCCAGAAGGCAAAGTTGCAGTGAGCCAAGATCATGCCATTGCACTCCAGCCTGGGCAACAAGAGGGAAACTCTGTCTCCAAAAAAAAAAAAGATTGCTATCTGTAGCAAATTGAGGTAGGCCCCCAGGGGCTATGAAAGCAATGCCTGTTCTCCTCCTACCACCATTTAGAATTACTGTTAAGGCCTTGCAGTTTATTACCAATCCCAAAGTTCCATCCGGCATCATAGTGGCAGGTCCTGGAGGAGCTGGGGTACCAGCTGGCACAGGAGCAGGGGGCATGGCACCTCTGTTGTTTATGCCCATAGCACCTAAGGCAGAGTAGTGTGATCAGTACAAGGGATAAAGATTGTTAGTCTCTTTCTATGCCAAAGGAAACAATTCTACAAGACCTCTGAGCTAAGACATGCACGTCACCCCCTTAAAGTAGGTAGCAAAAACTACATAGTTCACCAGAGACCAAACAAAAAAGGAAATCAGAGCCATTAATCTCTTAAGTCCTTACCTCCCATAGCCATCTGACCCATCCGAATCTCCTGCTCTCTCTGAAAAACAAAAAATACTCAAGAAAGTCCAAGACAGCAGTGCATTCTACCACAATCCATCAAGGACCACACACTAAGGGAAGTAGATAGAGTGGTAACACATCCAAAGAGCACTGAGACCAAGCTGAGGAGCACAACCCTTGCTAGTTGTGCAACAAATTCAAGGTCACAGAGCTACTAGGACACAAGCCAGAGCCTCCAGAGAGGTGAAAGGGGGAAGAGATTTCTTCTAAAGGTCCAACTTGTACAATTGCAAGGACAGCAGAGGACTAGCCAAGGTTGCATATCTCTTCCTATAGTGAGTCTAAACAGAATACAGCAGATCCAGTTTTTCATCCTATATTGCTTGTGAGGCAAGAACTCCTCTTTAAACCTTACCTCTCCTTATGAATTCTTTTTTCTAAAGGGTTACTTCACAACACGGGAAAAGTGGTCATAACCGATAACCTAGCAGACAATTCATGGTGAGTCTGTCTTATCACGACTGGCCTGGCACATCATGGGCACATGGGAGATATACCGCATCAGGGAAGGTTCCCTTGAATCCTTCCTGCTGTCGCCGCATCATTTCTTCTTGCTGCCGCCGCATCTCTTCTTCACGGCGCCTGCGCTCTTCCTCCTGCCTAGAGAGAGTCACCAATATATTTAAGATAGAGGCATTTCAGAACTTGAGTAGGTTAACAGGGGACTCGACCGAGGAGACCAGCCTACTGAAAACTATCACAGTTCACCAGGAAACTCACTGTTAAATGTGCCCAGCCCTGAGGCAACCCCCAAAGAAACCTCATGAGACCAGTATTCAGCTTTCTTTTTAGCAGGTAACTTCTAGAACCATGGGCAGCTAAAAACATCTCCAATCCAAAGAACCTGAGAAGCAGCCAGGAAATATTTGCCAACACATTTATAAATGCATGAGGTAGCATGGCAGTAGGAAAGAGGAATGAGACATTACCTTTTAGAGTTGTCAGAGGAAAGGGTTCGAGAAAAGTTACCTGAGCTCCAGTTGCTTTCGTTTTTGCACCTCTTGGTTGTGCAGCTCTTCCATCCTCCGAAGTTCTTCTTGGCGCCTCATCAAATCTAAAGAAACAACAGACTTAAGAATATTCCTCATTGTCTTCATATAGATCTAATGACTTTCTTCAAATAAAGATCCAGAAAGCAAAGAGGATATAATTCCTTTGGAGCCACCTGTGGTGTCCAGATTCCAAAATGAAGTCAAACCTATCATTTCCTTCTTCACAGAATCCAGTATCTCTGCCACATCTCCAAATCTACTTATCTACCAAAATCAACGCAAAATATTTCAAAGTATAAAAGCAGAGATTTAGGCCTTTCTGCTAATTGATACAAAGAAACCCATTTAAAAATGTCATTTTGTCCTTTCAGCTTTAAAACTTACAGGCCTAGACTCACCCTGTCTCATTAGCATGACCTGGTGCTCATGGCGTGCAGCCTCCATCTCCATCTCCAGCTTCTCACGAGCCTCCTTGATGTTGCGGTCCACTTGGTCCTGCTGCTGCTTCTCCATCTCAATGAGTGCCTTCCAGCGCATGGCATACTCATACTCAAAGGAGCCAGGCTGTGCAAATCTGGGTGGCTGCTCTCGTTCCCTATAGGCAAGGTTCCTAGGTTACTAACTTTGTCCAGGATTACCCCAGCTAAGTATTGCATTCCTTGTGAGGACCAAGATAATGGCTGCCAGTGAACATGTGCAGCAAAGACCTGCCTCTTTTACATATCCCTTTATAAGCTTCCTTAAGAAGGAAACACCTAATAGGGAAATCTATCAAGACGGCATACTTGTGAAACTGCTGGTTTTTTATAACCAGCTTCTCTGGAAGTCCCTCTTCATCATCTAACTGGTCCATGGGCTCCACAGTCACAGGACGAGGAAATCTAAGAGAAAGAACGAAGTTCAGTGTTAAATCATACCCCACACCAGGCTTCTTCTCTACACATATCACTGGCACAATGAATTAGCTAGGGCTCAGGATTGGACAAACACTTCTGAAGGAGTTTTTATACCTAATGACATTATAAAAAATTGGGGGTTGGGCCAGCGGCGGTGGCGCATGCCTGTAATCCCAGCACTTTGGGAGGACGAGGCAGGTGAATCACAAGGTCAGGAGTTCAAGACAAGCCTGGCCAACATGGTGAAACCCTGACTCTACTAAAAATACCAAAAATTAGCTGGGTGTAGTGGCAGACGTCTGTAATCCCAGCTACTCGGGAGGCTGAGGCAAGAGAATCGCTTGGACCCAGGAGGCAGAGGTTGAAATAAGCTAAGATTGTACCACTGCACTCCAGCCCGGAATACAAAGTGAGACTGTCTCAAAAAAAAAAAAAAAAGAAAAAGAAAAAGAAAAAGAAAATCTGGGGTTGATAGGAGAAATCAGGCCTCAGATCTCTGAATACAGTCTCAAAGATATTCCAAGTAGGTAGATGCAGTACTTAAGTACAGCCTGAACATCTACAGACAATCTGAGAAATGACTTGTGGTAAACACTAAGAGATACTGCATGCACAAATCAACTTTTCAGAGCTCTAAAACTTCAAAGTAAGGAGAGACTTAACACTAATTAAATTAAAACGTACGGAGTGACTAAAAAGTTAATTTTCATAATCGTCATTCCACTTCTATTAATATAAGATTATAGCAAAAATCATATGAGAAAGCTCACTTAGTACCAAGTCTTTTTTTTTATTTTTGAAACAGAGTCTTGCTCTGTCGCCCAGGCTAGAGTGCAGTGGTGCTATCTCGGCTCACTGCAACCTCTGCCTCCCGGGTTCAAGCCATTTTCCTGCCTCAGCCTCCTGAGTAGCTGGGATCACAGGCACCCACATTTTTGTATTTTTAGTACAGACGGGGTTTCACCACTTTGTCCAGGCGGGTCTCAAACTCAGGACCTCGTGATTTACTTGCCTCAGCCTCCTAAAGTGTTGGGATTACAGGCGTGAGCCACCGCACCCACCCTAATATCAAAAGTCTTTTTTTTTTTGATACAGAGTCTTGTTCTGTCGCCCAGGCTGGAGTGCAGTGGCGCAATCTGCAAGCTCCGCCTCCCAGGTTCGTGCCATTCTCCTGCCTCAGCCTCCCGAGTAGCTGGGACTACAGGTGCCCACCACCATGCCCGGCTAATTTGTTGTACTTTTCAGTAGAGATGGGGTTTCACCGTGTTAGCCAGGATGGTCTCAATCTCCTGACCTCGTGATCCACCCACATTGGCCAAAAGTCTTTTTTTTTTTTTTTTTTGAGACAGAGTCTTGTTCTGTCGTCAGGCTGGGGTGCAGTAGCGCAATCTCGGCTCACTGCAACCTCCACCTTCCGGGTTCAAGTGATTCTCCTGCCTCAGCCTCCCGAGTAGCTGGGACTACCCGTGTGTGCCACCACACCCAACTAATTTTTGTATTTTTAGTAAAGACAGGCTTTCACCATGTTGGCCAGGATGGTCTTGATCTCACCTTGTGATCTACCATGCCTGGCCTTTTATTTATTTATTTCTTTGAGGCAGTTTCACTCTGTTGCCCAGGTTGGAGTGCAGTGGCGTGATCTCAGATTGCTGCAACTTCTGCCTCCTGGGTTCAAGCGATTCTCCTGCCTCAGCCTCCCAAGTAGCTGGGACTACAGGCACATGCCACCATGCCTGGCTAATTTTTTGTATTTTTGGTAGAGACGGGGTTTCATCATGTTGGCCAGGTGGGTCTTGAACTCCTGACCTCGGGTGATCCGCCTGCCTTGGCCTCCCAAAGTGCTGGGATTACAGGTGTCAGCCACCATGCCCGGCTGATCAAAAGTCTTTAAACATAGAAACGTGGTTACTAGAGGCTAACTTTCCAGACCATGGAAGGAATTAGCAATCTAAGGTCTATGTCTGAAAATGACCCCCACTTACGTGGTTAGCAGGAAGGAGCCTTCACTGCATCTGTCCAGAGCTTTCCGAGCAGCTGGCTTCCCTGAGAACTCAACAATGCCTTTTCCTGAGGGCCTTCCTCGATCATCCACAATGACTACAGCCCTCTCTACCTGGCCAAACACAGAAAAGGCTTCTTCCAGCAGTTCGTTTGACACATACTGAGGAAGGTTTCGAACTGTAAGGGATGCACTATGGCAGGCAAAGCGCACACGCAGCTGCTTTCCACGGAGTGGCATATTGTCCAGCTCCACTTTGGCAATCTCCGCTAGGGTTCGTGTTTCCTAGGAAGCAGAGGAAAATTAGAATAATTCAGTTTGACAAAGAATACCTTAGCAGCCATCAACAGTCTAAAACAGTATAGTTCAATAACAAAGTATCTCCCCTGAAAAACTAACCACCATACAAAGAAACAGAAGTGAAAGAACTTAACTGTGTGCTTCAGCTCTTTGGCCACCCTAGTTTGCTTCTGATGGCCTTGCAATAAATCACATGTAATCCTAGAAGTTAATAACACTTAGGTGGTCATCAATTTCTTTTCTTTTTTTTTTTTTTTTTGAGACGGAGTCTTGTCTGTCACCCAGGCTGGAGTGCAGTGGCCAGATCTCGGCTCACTGCAAGCTCCGCCTCCCGGGTTCACGCCATTCTCCTGCCTCAGCCTCCCGAGTAGCTGGGACTACAGGCACCCGCCACCTCACCCGGCTAGTTTTTTGTAATTTTTAGTAGAGACGGGGTTTCACCGTGTTAGCCAGGATGGTCTCGATCTCCTGACCTCGTGATCCGCCCGTCTCGGCCTCCCAAAGTGCTGGGATTACAGGCTTGAGCCACCGCGCCCGGCGGTGGTCATCAATTTCATAGGTATTATTCTCCCAAGTGACAACAGATCATCCAGAAAACAAAGACCATTGGCCGGGTACGGTGGCTCACGCCTGTAATCCCAGCATTTTGGGAGGCCGAGGCAGGTGAATACCTGGCTAATACAGTGAAACCTTGTCTCTACTAAAATACAAATAATTAGCTGGGTGCAGTAGAAAGCACCGGTAGTTCCAGCTACTCCAGAGGCTGAGGCAGGAAAATCGCCTGATCCCGGGAGGTGGAGGTTACAGTGAGCCAAGATCGCACCACCGCACTCCAGCCTGGGCAACAGAGCGAAACTCCGTCTCAAAAAAACAAAAACACAAAGACTACCCTAAAATCACCCAGAATATTTTAGTTTTTTTTCTGAGATGGAGTCTTGCTATTTCGTCCAGACTAGAGTGCAGTGGAGTGATCTCAGCTCACTGCAACCTCTGCCTCCCAGGTTCAGGCGATTCTGCCTCAGCCTCCTGAGCAGGTGGAATTACAGGCGCTTACCACCATGTCCAGCTAATTTTTGTAGTTTTAGTAGAGACGGGGTTTCACCATGTTGGCCAGGCTGGTCTCAAACTCCTGACCTCAAGTGATCCGCCCACCTTGGCCTTCCAAAGTGCTGGGATTACAGGCATGAGCCACCGTGCTCATTCTAATTTTTGCTAGGTATGTACCAGAATCACGTATATCCTCCAAGAAGCCTCTTTGGAACGAGGAACCTTGATAGGATCCCTTTCATATTACTAAAGAGAAATCTGATACACAGAGAAAAATAACTTGCCTATATAGTACAGTTAGTGGCAGATGGGAATGAAAACCAGTTCTGACCACCCCATTCAGTGATCCTGCTGTCACATTATTCTCTTCCATTTATGGAGGTAGATAATGTCTAGAAATGTTTTCCTCTCATATACTTTCCCTAAATCGAAATAGATTTTAAAATAATGTCTACACTTACAAATGGTAAAGATGGTAAATTTTATGTTATGTTTGTTTTACCATCACTAATTTTTTTTTAAGAAACTGGGTCTCACTCTATCACCCAGGCTGAAGTGCAGTGCTATGAGCATAGCTCACTGTAACCTCGAACTCCTAGGTTCAATCAACCCTCTCATCTTAGCCTAGTTGAGCAGTTAGGACTACAGACACACACCATGTCTGGCTAATTCAATTAAAAAAAAAATTTTAAAGATACAAATAAACCAGACACCGTGGTGCATATCTATTGTCCCAGCTACTCAGGAGGCTGAGGACAGAGAATTGCTTAAGCTCAGGAATTCAAGTCCAGCCAAGGCAACAGGGTGAGACACCCATCTCTTGATCATGGGGGGACCAAACAGGGGAAGGGTATAGATAAAACAAAATTAACCACAACTTGATAATGACTGAAGCTATACAATGCATATGTGCAGGTTCATTATTATTCTGTCTACTTCTGTATGTTTGAAATTTCCCAATTAAAACAAAAAAGTTCCAGCCAGGTGTGGTGGCTCACGTCTGTAATCCTAGCACTTTAGGAGGCCAAGGTGGGTGGATCACCTGAGGTCAGGAGCTCAAGACCAGCCTGGCCAAAATGGTGAAACTCCGTCTCTACCAAAAATACAAAAATTAGCCAGGCGAGGTGGCAGATGCCTGTAATCCCAGCTACTCAGGAGGCTAAGGCAGGAGAATCGTTTGAACCCAGGAGGTGGAGGTTGCAGTGAGCTGAGATCCCACTACTGCACACCAGCCTGGGTGACAAGAGTGATACTCCGTCTCAAAAGGGCATACTTTAACTCCAGTATCCTAGGCAAAAAAACCTGTTATCCTTGAAACAAAACCAATGAGGAAAAATTAAAATGTGCCATTTTGGTGGTTGTTTCATCAACAAGCTTTTAATGAACAAATCATCTGCGAATCATTTCCACTGCCTATTTTTGCATATCTATTATTCTCCAGCTTCCCCACCTTTACATGCCTCAAAAGCCAACAGTTGCTCACCAAGCGGATAAAGCCAAATCCTTTATCCTTATGAATGAAGACTTCGCCTGCCTTTCCATATTTCTCAAATAGTTTCCTCATTTCTTCCTCGGTGATGTCGGGAGGAAGATTTCCCACAAAAAGACGGCTTCGTTGGGTGAAGGTCTTCTCTCCTGGTTTTCTAAAATTCTTCAGGTCAATAGTCAAGCCTTCATCTGAGAGAAGACACACAGTCACTTAAAAGACTGGGGAAATAGAATTACAGTTGTATCCTCAAAGACCTATAACCATTGATAGATTAGGAAACATTAATTGTTGTAGAGAATGCAAACACCATTTCCCAAGGCAACCTAATCACTTATGAGTATATTGTGCCTTAGAATGTGAAAGCAGTATGCAGAAATCTGCAAGGACATCTGAACAGCTCTATGACAGGCCAGAAGTCAAGCTGGACTAAGCAAAAGAGAGAAAAATATAGGCGCCACTGGCCAAAGAGAAAAATTAAGCAATTCAAGGAAGGAGCCCTATGTTACAAGGGATCAGATTTTAACATTCAAAACATACCTTCAGATGAGAATAAACAAACAAAAATAAAATAAAAATAAAAACAAAAACAAAATCAAAACAAAGTAACGGTTCCATTTTCCTAATCTCTCACCAATTTTCATAACCTTAACAGTTCCCATTCTTTCAGGCTGGGGGCAACGGAATGATGAGTTATGAAAGAGCAATTCTTTATAGTAATCTCTGGAAATAAAGTTGGGATTGGTTCTAGTCTTAGAGGCACACAATTGGTACTCAAACGGGAACATATACTTAAAGACTTTTCACAATGAGCTGGAACAGGCTCAAGGCTGTAAGTACAGTACTCAGTACCAGACTCCTCCATTTAAGCCTTAAAGACTTTTCTATATTCTTTTTAACTACCAGTCATCTGATGACTACCCCTAAGAACCACGCTGAGGTAAAACATGCACACATCTGTTTAGCAATAGAATGTGCCAACACAGCAAAGCAACTTGTACTCAACTGCTTTCATACATGTTTGCTCCTTGGTTTCGGAAAATCAGCCTTTTCCATCATAAGAAGTATTAAGAGGTAAAGAGAAAAAAGAACAAAGGTGTGCCATAAAGGCCTATCTATTCCCTTATAAGCCCGAGAAACTAATCTAAAAACCAAGAAACCATTCCCAGAGGGAATCTATTTCTACTCCATCACCTAGCATATACACACTTTGGCTGCTGGCCTGTTGCCCATTTGCAGGTATTGGTGGTGGTGGCGGCTGCTGCTGTTGCTGCTGGTGGTGCTGCTGCTGGTGGTGGTGTTGATGATGCTTTCTTGGAGTATGGTTTTGCTTCTCCAAGTTAAAAGTTTTATTACTCTGCATTTTTGCACCCTACAAAGAAAAAGTAGACTAATAAATAAATTCAGTACTAATAACACAATCAGCCACCTTCCTGATGAATTATATGTAATTCATCACCTTTGGTGCTCTGGCTTTTGCCAGAGGCAAACAATTGGTTACTTTGAACAACCATGACAAAGAAGAACAATTCAAAAATGTATCAATGTTGTATATGGAAACAATGTTAAAAAAAAAAATCTTGCGTTCTGGAGGTTACAAAATATAGCAAAAATCAAACAAAAAAGGAAAAAATAAAGAAAAAATAAAGAAAAAGGCCGGGTGCAGTGGCTCATGCCTATAATCCCAACACTTTGGGAGGCGGAGGTGGGAGGACTGCTTGAGTCCAGGAGTTTGAGATCAGCCTGGGCAACATGGCTCATCTCTACCAAAAAAAATACAAAAATTAGCTGGGTGTGGTGGCACACGCCTGTGGTTCCAGGTACTTGGGAGGCTGAGGTGGGAGGATCACTTGAGCCCAGGAATTCAAGACCAGCCTAGACAATACCACGAGACCCCATCTCTACAAAAACATTTAAAAATGACCCAGGCAGGCTGGGTGCATGGCTCAAGCCTGTAATCCTAGCACTTTGGGAGGCCGAGGTGGGTGGATCACCAGGTCAGAGGTTTGAGACAAGCCTGGCCAACATGGTGAAACCACATCTATACTAAAAATACAACTAGCCAGGCATGATAGCAGGTGCCTGTAATCCCAGCTACTTGGGAGGCTGAGTGAAACAGGAAAATCGCTTGAACCTGGGAGGCGGAGGTTGCAGTGAGCCGAGATCGCACCACTGTACTCCAGCCTGGTGACAGAGCGAGACTCCGTCCCCAAAAAACAAAACAAAACAAAAAAACACTACCCAGGCATAGTGGCATCGTAGTCCCAGCTACTCAGGAGGCTGGAGCTGGAGGATCACTTGAGCCCAGGAGTAAGAGGCTGTAACAAGCCATGACTGTGCCACTGCACTCCAGCCTGGGCAACCGAGCAAGACCCTATCTGAAAAAAAATAAATAAAAACAAAAATCTAGAAACAACCAGGCATTTGCAGTTATACTGCACATAAAAACTAAATGAGTACTGGATGAGGACAGTTTGCACTAGAATGGCTTAAGGAACTTCCCAGTTCAATACTATACATTAATAGAAAACTACTTTTCCAAAAGAATCTACTCTTAAAAACTGGCCCCATCACACATTCAGGCACACTATAAAAACAAAATTATTGAAATAGATTCTGGTTATCACAAGGACAAAGACTAGTAAAGTCTTATCTTCTCTGGCACCCACCAATCCTAGCCCACAGTACATACTGTGTAAGTAACAGTGGTACAAGTATGGGCTGTGAGGTTAGGCATCCTTAAGTTTGAATTGTGTTTCTCAATTGTGTACTACTTACTAGTAAATTATTCTGTACCTGTTTCTTCAGCTGTTCTAAAGGGGATGATAAAAATACCGCTCTCAAAGAGGCTATGAGAATAAACATGTGAAAATGCTGGCTCACTAATGGCATACAGTACACACTCTAAATATTTATTAATCACAACAGAAAGACAAATGACTACTAAAGCAATAAAAGTAAACATAAAAAGGCCAGGCGAGACAGCTCACGCCTGTAATCCCAGCACTTCGGGAGGCCGAGGCCAGTGGATCAGCTGAGGTCAGGAGTGCAAGAACAGCCTCACCAACATGGTGAAACCCCATCTCTACTAAAAATACAAAAATTTGAGTGGCGCGGTGACACATGCCTGTAATCCCAGTTACTCAGGAGGCTGAGGCAGGAGAATCACTTGAACCTGGAAGGTGGAGGCTGCAGTGAGCCGAGATTGTGCCACTGCACTCCAGCCTGGGCACAAGAGCGAAACTCTGTCTCAAAACAAAAACAAAAACAAACAAAATAAATAAAAGGAGAAAAGATAAACAGGATGGGCACAGTGGCTCACATCTGTAATCCCAGCAATTTAGGAGGTCTAGATGGGAGGACTGCTTGGGCCCAGTAGTTAGAGACCAGCCTGGGCAACACAGTGACCCCATCTCTACAAAAAATATGTATAAAAAAATTAGGCATGATAGCACACTCATGTAGTCCCAGCTACTTGAGAGGCTGAGGCTGCAGTGAGCTGTAATCACGCCACTGTATTCCAGCCTGGGCAGGGAGAATGAGCTCCTATCTCAAGAAAAATAAATAAATTAAAAAAATAAAAATAATAAAATGTTAAATTCTATCATTTAAAAATCAACATAAGATTAAAAAGAAAACAAGTGTTCCGTGCTCCCAAATGTTGAAATAAAAAAAAAAAACAAACAAAGCCAGCATGGTGGCTCAGGCCTGTAATCCCAGCACTTTGGAAGGCTGAGGCGGGAAGATGGCTTGAACCCGGGAGACCAGCATGGGCAACATAGCAAGACTCAGTCTCTATTAAAAAAAAAAAAAAAAAAGGTAGGGTGGAGGGGAGGCCAGGTGCAGTGGCTCATGCCTGTAGTCCCAGCTATTTGGGAGGCTGAGGCTGGACAATCACTTGAGCCTAGGAAGAGGAGGTTGCAGTGAGGCAAATCATAACACTGCACTCCAGCCTAGGCAACAAAATGAGACCCTATCTCAAAAAAATGAAAAAAATAGGCTGGGCGCGGCGGTTCATGCCTGTAATCCCAGTACTTTGGGGGGCTGAGGCAGACCAGATCACCTGAGGTCAGGAGTTTGAGACCAGCCTGGCCAACATGGTGAAACCCTGTCTCTACTAAAAATACAAAAAATTAGCCAGGTGTGGCAGTGTGCACCTGTAGTCTCAGCTACTTGTGAGGCTGAGGCAGGAGAATTGCTCGAACCCAGGAGGCCGAGACTGCAGTGAGCAGAGATGCTGCCATTGCACTCCAGCCTGCGCAGCGGAGTGAGACTTGGTCTCAAAAATAAACAGGCCGGGCGCAGTGGCTCACGCCTGTAATCCTAGCACTTTGGGAGGCCAAGGTAGGAGGATCACCTGAGGTTGGGAATTCGAGACCAGCCTGGCCAACATGGTGAAACTCTGTCTCTACTAAAAATACAAAAATTAGCCAGGCGTGGTGGCGCATGCCTGTAATCCCAGCTATTCGGCAGGATGAGGCAGGAGAATCGCTTGAACCTGGAAGGCGGAGGTTGCAGTGGACCGAAATCATGGCCATTGCACTCCAGCCTGGGCGACAGGAGTGAAACTCCGTCTCAAAATAAATAAATAAAAATAAAGGAAAAAAAAAAAGATTATTGGTATAATCCAGACTGAATTCAAAAGTGGAGTTTTAAAATGCAAATTTTCAAATTGATCAGGTTAACAAACTGAGGACAGTCTTCCTTATTCAAGGACAGTTCTCCAGGAATTAAAAGGACATCAAACCTAAATCCATTCCCTCAAACACAAGACGCTCTAGTAATAATTTAGCTGAAGGAAAGATGCAGAAAAGGACTTTTACGAGCATCATATTAATACTATATGCTTCCTTTGAAATAAGAGAAAATTGGCTGGCTGCGGTGGCTCACACCTGTAATCCCAGTACTTCGGGAGGCTGAGGCAGGCAGATCACAAAGATCAAGAGCTCGAGACCAGCCTGGCCAACATGGTGAAACCTCATCTCTACTAAAAATACAAAAATTAGCCAGGCGTGGTGGCGGGTGCCTGTAGTCCCAGCTACTCAGGGAGGCTGAGGCAAGATAATTGCTTGAACCCAGGAGGTGGAGGTTGCAGTGTGCTGAGATCGCGCCACTGCACTCCAGCTTGGACGGCAGAGCAAGACTCCACTTCAAAAAATAAACAAATAAATAAAAATAAAGAAAATTAGGTAGGATACGGCGGCTCACGCCTGTAATTGCGGCACTTTGGGAGGCGGAAGTGGGTGGATCATTTTGAGGTCAGGAGTTCAAGACCAGCCTTGCCAACATAGTGAAACCCCATTTCTCCTAAAAATACAAAAATCAGGCCAGGCGCAGTGGCTCATGCTTGTAATCCCAGCACTTTGGGAGGCCAAGGTGAGCAGATCATGAGGTCAGGAAGTTTTGAGACCAGCCTGGCCAACACAGTGAAATCCCGTCTCTACTAAAAATACAAAAATTAGCTGGGAGTGGTGGCGGGTGCCTGTAATCCCAGCTACTCGAGAGGCTGAGGCAGGAGAATCGCTTGAACCCAGGAGGCGGAGGTTGCAGTAAGCCGAGATTGTGCCACTGCACTCCAGCCTGGGCGACAGACCTAGACTCCGTCTCAAAAATAAAAATAAAATAAATAAATTAGCCAGGCATGGTGGTGTGCACCTGTAATCCCAGCTACTTGGGAGGCTGAAGTGGGAGGATCACTTGAACCTGGGAGAGAAAGATTGCAGTGAGCTGAGATCACACCACTGCACTCCAGCCTGGGCGAC
Source organism: Macaca nemestrina (assembly GCF_043159975.1). Classification (NCBI taxonomy): domain Eukaryota; kingdom Metazoa; phylum Chordata; class Mammalia; order Primates; family Cercopithecidae; genus Macaca; species Macaca nemestrina. The sequence continues at coordinate 83,490,622 of NC_092145.1, forward strand.
AGATTAAGACTATCTCAAAAACAAAACAAAACAAAACAAAACACAGAAAACAAAAAATAAAATTGGCCAGGTGTGGTGGCTCACACCAGTAATCCCAACACTTTGGGAGGCTGAGGGTGGACTGCTTGAGGTCAGGAATTCAAGACCAGCCTGACCAACACGGTGAAACCCCGTCTCTACCAAAAACACAAAAATTAGCTGGGCATGGTGGTGGGCACCTGTAATCCCAGCTACTCAGGAGGCTGAGGCAGGAGCATCACTTGAACCTGAGAGGCGGAGACTGCAGTAGGCCAAGATGGTGCCACTGCACTCCAGCCTGGGCAACAGACTCTGTCTCAAAACATAATAAACACAAAAAATTATATTTCTCAAATGAAAGAAATGTGACACAGGCTTGATAACTACTGATTTTGACGATAAGTATATGGGATTATTTTCATGTGCATAAAAACATTCCTAATCCATTTTATGTCACATCCCACCAAAACTGAAAACATCAATGCAATTACCAAATTCTGTATCCAAAAGTTTAGTAAGAGAACAGTTAACAAGAGCTATCAAGATGTTCATTCATAGTCTTTAATTCGGAAATTCTACTCCTGGAAATTTATCCTAATAATTTTAAAATTGAAAACTACACTTGTGAAAATGTTCATTGTAATGGCCTTTATGGTAACAAAATAATAAAAATGACTTAAATTTCCAAAACTAGGGGAAAGGTTTTCATGAAATTATGGTACAGCTATATAATAGAATATTCACAGCATTAAAAATTATGAAGACCACATAAACATGACTATGTCTGATACTCTAACGGGGAAAGGGTTTTTTTTTTTTTTTTTTAATTTTAAAGGTGTGAATATAGACAAGGAACAGAAGGTAGGCAAAAATGAAAACTGCATTGCTTGTAGGTTACTGATAATTTTTCAATTCACGATTTCATTAAAAAAATATTCAGTGAATGCCTACCATTTGCTAGGCACTATTCTAGATGGTTAGAGTGGATCAGTGAACAAAGCAGATTCTTGCCTACAGAGCTTACTTCTAGTGAGAGACAACATATATAAGTAAATTATATAGTACTTAAAAAGAGGTAAATGCTATGGGAAAATAAATTAAAACGGGGGAGGAAGGTAAAGTGGATAGGGAGTGGAAGGAGGCAGATGGTAATAAACCTCACAATATTTGACATTTCAGCCAAGATTTAAATTTTCACATTTATATCATTTAATCAATTTTGTTTTTCATTAATTTTATAAGGTATCAGAAATTACAATTTAAAATCCTATTTAAAAATTTTTAAACAGAAATTACTATCAGATACTTATTACAAAATGTATTAATATAGAAAATTTAGAAAAACCAAAATAAATAAAAATACAAATATAAAAATCCACAGACCTGCCACTAAAAATAGTCACTATTAACATGTTGGTATATCCTTCTAATCATTAATTTAGGTATTTGAAATGAGATATGATAAAAACTATTCTGTAACCTGTTTTTTCCACTTTACGATGTATCATAAACAGTTTTCACGTCATTAAATCTTTTACGTTAACGGACACAGCATTCAGTTGTCAACCAAGTCCCTCTTGTGTTGGACACATGGGTTGCTTCTTATTTTTCACCATTATAATCAATGCTCATAGCTAAATCTTTGGACATATCCATGATTAAATATTCCTCCCACAATTTTCCATTCTTGCTTATTTAGACATACATTATCATTTTGGTAACTGATAATGCACCCTTGTATATTCAGTTTCCTAATTTCTGCTAACGTCAACATAATTGCAATTTTTAATGACTAAAGTTCCCCAGGATGTACTAATTTAATTTACTAAACTACACCCTACTACAAGACATTTAGGTTGTTGTTTTTGGCTTTTCCTATTATAATGCTGCAGTAAATGTCTTCTGGCTTTCAGTTTTATTTCCATTTAATTATTTCCATAGGATAAATTCTTAAAAATAGAATCTACCCTGTGACCCTTGCCACAAAGTGCAACATCGTTTTCTCAAAAAGTTTTAAGGATTTTAAATGCCACAAGCAGGTGTAGCAGTTTCATGGCAAATGAGATACCTTAAAAAAAAAAAAAAAAGGAAATAGTCTTTTAAAAAATAAGATATAAAAGCAGGAAGTTAAAACACGAAATCTAAAGTCCAACCTGGAAAGAGCTGGGGATGGGGTAAGGTGGGCATCAGAATCAAATCTTTTCCTATTTGGGTTCCAGGTGTTACCTCTCTCTTTCCCTGGCCCCGGAGAGGCCCAAGATGGAATGTACTAGTGAAGACTGTCATACTGTATAAAGCACCTAGAACAGTGCCTACCAAGTAGCAAGTAGCTCGAGAAGTATTTCTTCCTATCACCTACTTCTCATGACCACCAATATAATTTGGAAATATGTGCAGAGCCCTCTTCAGAGTAATAAATTCACCGTCGCCTAAATACTGGGCCTCTGAAAAGTGAACACAGCGCAAACATCAGCAGCAAAGATTTCTATCTACTTATGTGTTCCTGAGACTAATAATCCTGATGAAGAATTCTGAGAGAAAATACGTATTGCTGGTTAGAAAGACTAACTACTGGGCATGTTACAATTGAACAAATGTTTAGGTACAGCACCAAACACTACATCACACATATCTGAAATCTTAATCTGGTATAAATTTACGAGACTGAGATGGCCGCCTGGATGGCCAGCCTGAAAGCTGCAAAATGAACTAAGGTCCTTTGCTAAGAGTTTCTTAGGACTTTTCATTTAATAACAAAGAAGGTGGACAAAGACACAGTATAAATATAGCCAGGCCACCCCCCCCCCCACTAGAGTTGCCAGATTCAGCAAATAAAATACACAACCCACAATTAAATTTGAATTTCAAATTTAGCTGAAACTATGCACACGTATACTTAAAAATAATTGGTTGTGTATGTGAAATTCTAATTCAACTGGGTGCCCCGTGTTTTGTCTGGCAACCCTATCCCTTACACCTACCTCAACTTCGATTAAAGACAGCAAAGTGCCTCCCAGTTCTCTCTAACCTCGACTTCTCTGTTAAAAACACAAAGAAACGTGTCAGGTTATGGTAAGAGTTTCTCAATCTGGAAAATAAAATACTCGATGCGAAATCCATAAATTTAAGTTTCATTTTAAAAAGTGACGCTATATAAATGCGTCAAGGAGCCAGGCGGTAAGACTAGAAAAAGGGCATACAGAAATCAGACTACGAAAGCGGTGGGCTCTCGATATGCAGAGGAACTTTCCAGCTAAGAATTTTGACAAAGAAATATCGCTCGAGGGGCCCCATTTGCCCATTCTGAATTAATGGCCTCGCGGGGCCGAGAGGAGGAGCGCCCGACAAAGCGCCTCCTCCTCCAACCAACCACGACTTCAGCGATCTCTCATAATAGACCCCACACCCTCGGGCCCAGAGCGGCTCAGAGGCCGGCAACTTACACTGACACGGGTAAGATTCGGAGATGAGTTGCACAAAAAAACGCGGCGGGAACGAAAACGGGGAAAGCCCGATGCGAAGCGAGTTAAGAGAGGTGGGCCCCCGCGGGTGGGCTGAGAAGGCAGTGTGGCGGCGGAGACAAGGCCTCAAGGGGCCTCGGAACCGCCATCCTCCCTCCAAACCTAGCTTCACCCTCGCCTCTTCTTTCGCTGATTGTTCCAAGAAATCCCACTACCCTCCCAAACAAGAACCAAGCCGTCCCAAAACTCACCCTCTACCGACTGGTCTCTCCTCGGAGTAACGGCGACGCTACACGGCCTCTCCCGTCCCGAGAAAAGAGCGCGCGACCGCCGGAAACGAGACGACGGAGCTCGGTGCCTCCCAGGGGTACAAAGTGGCGTTCTCGATTGGTTAGCTGAACTGCCAATCAAGGTTTATCTCCCGAGCGGAATCATTTTTCCGCCATTTCTTAGATTCTATTGGCTGCCGAATGCCAAAGGCTTGCGTTCGTGTGAACGACAGATGGGGACAAAGAGCGAGGCTCTGTACCTAATGCGCATGTGCAAGCGGCCTGGCGCGTGAGACGGAAAAGGAAAGGGGGAGGGGGAAAAGGAAAAGGAGAGGAGCTGGGGCTGGGGGTCGGAAGGAGAGACATAAACGAACTAACTGAAAGACTCAAAGACTAAGTGGTGGGAGGGGGAAAGGAGAGGAGAAAATGGGAGAGGAAAGTGGAAAGAGGGAGAGGAAGGGGAGAAAATGCGCGCGTAGGCGTGCTCGGAGCAGTCCTGCACTGCGCCTGTGCAAGAAGCAAGAGTAACAATGTCATTGTATTCAATGTAATAGATTTGGCCTTTTCCTACTGAAAAAGTGCCCCGCCATGTTTCTTTTTTCACACTTCCTTTTTAGGGCTTGCATCCTGACACTACATACTTAATCAGATTTCTAAGTGCTTCTCCTGTTGCTGGGGCTGCTCGGGAAACGCAAATGAAATAGTCAACTCTTTGGTCATGGTTACAGACGGGATGGGGGAGGAGGGGGTGCATCACACCTTAGTCTCTGCGTGATTACACAGAATTGTAACCAGCACCCTCATTTCCATGGTAACCAGAAAACTTAGCAGTCCAAACATCACTATTGTTCCTATGATTTACAGAGAGATTCAACAGGTGTCATCATTGCCATGGATATATCGTAGGCCTCTAGATCAGACTGTATATTCCATAGGAGGCCTATCAGTAACTAACCTTCATTGTTTCAGTCTGCCTAACTCGCCCTGCCCCCGTGGTTAACCAAGGACTACAAGGATCAATTGATAAGTATTTGTTGTTAATTCCCATTAATTAATTCACACTCAGGGTTGCAGGGTATCCCAATGGGCGCCACCTTATGTGGGAACGCAATGATCTAGACTTGGGCTGTTCAATAGAACTGTCTGCAATGATGGAAAGGTCCTATGTCTGCTGTGTTCAATATGGCAGCTACTAACTATAAGTAGCCATTGAAATAGAACTAATGCAACTGAGAACCCGAATTTTTAATTCTGGCTGGGTGCAGTGCTCATGCCTGTAATCCCAGCACTTTGAGAGGCCGAGATGGGAGGATCGCTTAAGCCCAGGAGTTCGAGACCAGCCTGGGTAACACGCCGAAAAACCATCTCCAAAAAAAAAAAAAAAACAAAAATTAGCCTGTCATGGTGGAGCGTCCCTGTAGTCCCACCTACTCGGGAGGTTAAGGTTAAGGTGGGAGGATAGCTTCAGCTCGCTTGGGAAGCAGAGGCTGCAATGAGTAGAGATCGCGCCACTGCACTCCAGACTGAGTGACAGAGTGAGACCTCGTCTCAGTTTAAAAAGAAGAAAACTAATACCTACTCAAGGGAAAAAAAAAAAAAAATACCCAACAGTATAAAGGAAAAGTCTCCCGCTCTATTCATTCTCTAGAGATAGCAATTATGACCACTTTCTTGCGTTTCTATTTTCTATGTATGTACTGTTTATATTTATTTACTTAGAGACAGAGTCTTGTTCTGTCACCCAGGCTGGAGTGCAGTGGCACAAAAACGGCTCACTGCAGCCTCTGCCTTTCAGGTTCTAGCGATTCTCCCACCTCAGCTTCCTGAGTAGCTGGGACTACAGGAGTGCACAACTACGCCCGGGGGGGGCGTTTTGTATGTTTTGTATGTTTTGTAGAGACAGGGTTTCACCATGTTGCCCAGACTGGTCTTAAACTCCTGAGTGTAAGCAATCCCGCCTCCGCTTGGCAAAGTGCCGGGATTACAGGCATGAGCCAGGGCGCCCAGCGGAGGACCACTTTTTTTTTGGCGGGGGGACGGTTTCTGACTCTGTTGCCCAGACTGGATTGCAGTGGTGTGATCTCGGCTCACTGCAGCCGCTGCCTCCCAGGTTCAAGCGATTTTCCTGCCTCAGCCTCCCGAGTAGCTAGGATTACGGGGGCCTGCCACCACGCCCGGCTAACTTTAGTATTTTTAGTAGAGACAGGGTTTCACCATGTTGGCTAGGCTGGTCTCAAGCTCCTGACCTCAAGTGATCCGCCCACCTCGGCCTCTCAAAGTGCTAGGATTACAAGCGTGAGCCACTGTACCTGCCCAGGACTACTTTTTAATGTCAAACATTTTATAGATTGCCACATGATAGTTTTTAGTTATCTGCTGAGTGAGAAAATACATAATTACAAAAAACCACTATAGATTCAATAACATTTTAATGAATTTATACGTTGTTAATAAAATAACTGGAAAGATGTTCATGTAACAACCAATAATTGCAATACCTTATGCAAATAAAATAATAGTAACATATTGGAGGTACAGTTAGCAGTAAAGGGTAACATAGATCTGCTTAAGTAGATCAGGAATGGCTTCGCAGGAAAGAATACCTTTGAATTGGTTTATATATTTATTTATTTATTTTGACACACTATCTGGCTGTCACCCAGGCTGGAGAGCAATGGCATGAACACGGTTCACTGCAGCCTTGACCTCCTGGTCTCAAGGAATCCTGCTACCTCAGCCTCCAAGTGGCTGGGACTACAGATGCTTACCACCACACTCGGCTAATTTATTTGTTTGTGTGTTTGTAGAAATGTGGTTTTGCCATGTTGCCCAGGCTGGTCTTAAACTCCTGAGCTCAAGCCATCCTCCTGCCTCAGCCTCCCAAAGTGCTGGGATTACAGGCATGAGCCACCTTCCCTGATATGAATTAGTTCTTGACCAAGAGGATGAAGTCAAAAAGGTCAATATGCAAAGTGTCAGAGGCAGAATGATATGTTTTGGGTAGTTTTTCATGGCTGAAGAGAAGTTGGGAGGCTGAGTGATAGGAAATTAGGCTAGAGACATAGGCAAAGACCAAAAAATTAAGGCCCTGTGCTATGCTTAGAAGTTTGCACTTTAGGCCAGGCGCGGTGGCTCAAGCCTGTAAACCCAGCACTTTGGGAGGCCAAGACGGGCGGATCACGAGGTCAGGAGATCGAGACCATCCTGGCTAACACGGTGAAACCCCATCTCTACTAAAAAATACAAAAAACTAGCCGGGCGAGGTGGCCGGCGCCTGTAGTCCCAGCTACTCCGGAGGCTGAGGCAGGAGAATGGCGTAAACCCGGGAGGCGGAGCTTGCAGTGAGCTGAGATCCGGCCACTGCACTCCAGCCCCGGCGACAGAGCGAGACTCCCTCTCAAAAAAAAAGAAGTTTGCACTTTAATCTGTAAGTGATGGGGAGCCATTGAAGGGTTTAAAAAAAATTTATATTGCTTTTTCTGATTACAAAAGTAATATATGCTTTTTGAGGGAAAAATTGGAAAATGCACAGACTAAAAATCATCATAATCCCACTGTCCAGAAATAATTTTTAACATTTTGGTACTTTTTTCTTTCAGGTATACACACACATGGATAGATAGATACATACATACATAGACATATAGATACATAAATACATAAATGGAATGATAGATATATAGAGACAGAGACACAGAGACAGAGAAAATCATTTTTTTCCATCTGTGATAGGATTGAATTTTAGAAAGTCACTGTATTAGTTTCCTGAGGCTGTTGTAACAAATTACCACAAATTTGATGGCTTAAAACAAGAGAAATGTATTTTCTTACAGTTCTGGAGGACAGAAATCTGAAGTCATTATCACTGAGATGAAATCAAGGTGTTGGTAGGGGCATACTCCTTCCAGAGGCTCCAGGGGAGAATCTGTTTCTTGTCTCTTCCAGCTTCTGGTGGCTGCTGGCATTCCTTGGCTTGTGGCCCTTTCACTCCAGTCTCTGCCTCCATCATCACATGGCCTTCTCCTCGTCTCTGTGTGTCAAATTTCTCTCTCTCTTATCAGGACATTTGTCATTGCATTTAGGGCCCACTTGGATAATCTCTCTATCTCAAGATCCTTAACTTAATCATATCTGCAAAGTCCTTCTTTTCTGCCATATAAATTAACACTCATGGGTTCCAGGGAAGAGGACATGGATATAACCCTGGGAACAGAGTGTAAAATAGATTGGAGGAGTTATGCTAGGAGATAGGGACACCAATTAGGATACAATGATGATAATTCAGGTAAGAAACCAGGAAGTACTGAACTACAGCAGTGGTTGTAGGGGTAAAGAGAAAGAAACCAAATTCAGATATTTAGAAGGTAGGATCAAGGGAACTTAATAACCAGTTAAATGTAGGGGGTAAGGAATGGAAGAAGCCTAGAATGATTCCCAGGTTTCTGATTTGGGTGCCTGGAAGTCTGGTTGTGCCACTAACCAGGATAGTAAATAGAGGAAAAAGAGCAAAATTTGGGGAAAGTCAATCAGTGCAGTTTCGGTCATGTTGAGTTTAAGTGTATGCAGAATGTCCGGGTGCAGATAACATGTAATTGGCTACAAGCCAATTGAAATGTAGGTCTAAATGACAAAATAGAGGTCTGGATTGTCGACATAGACAATGTGTGAGTTGTCAACCTAATGTTGGTAGTGGAAGCTGAGGGCATGAGGGAATGAGAAAACTGAAGTTAAAAAAAAAAAAAAAAAAAAAAAAAAAAAGACAACCTAGGACAGAAGCCTGCAAAACATCTACAGTTAAGAGGCAGGTGATGGAGAGGAGTCAGCCAAAGCAACAGAGAAAGAAGGTCCAAGCAAGGCTTTGAGAGGCCATTTTTTTTCTTTTCTTTTCCCCCTGAGACAGTCTTGCTCTGTTGCCCAGGCTGGAGAGTAGTGGCGTGATCTCAGTTCACTGCAACCTCCACCTCCCGGGTTCAAGCAATTCTCCTGCCTCAGCCTCCCAAGTAGCTGGGATTACAGGCATGCACCATCACGCCCAGCTCATTTTTGTATTTTTAGTAAAGACAAGGTTTCACGATGTTGGCCAGACTGGTCTCAAAACTCCTGACCTTGTGATCTGCCCCCTTGGCCTCCCAAAGTGCTGGGATTATAGGCGTGAGCCACCGCCCCTGGTCTTTTTTTTTTTTTTCCTTGAGTCTCAGAGTGCAATGGCACGATCTCGGTTCACGGCAACCTCCACCTCCTGGGTTCAAGCCATTCTCTTGTCTCAGCCTCCCAAGTAGCTGGGATTACAGGCGTCTGCCACCACACCTAATTTTGTTTGTGTGTTTGTTTGTTTGTTTTGAGACAAGAGTCCACCCGCCTCAGCCTCCCAAAGTGCTAGGATTACAGGCATGAGCCACCGCGCCCAGCCAAGAGGCGATTTTTTTCTAAGTATCATTATTAATTCCATACTACTTGAATACTTTCGAGGTACTGAACATAATTGGGGTTTATCAATACTAAGGATTTTTGTCCTCAATAATAAGTAACTAGATACATAAGAAATATCAATCAAGAAAAAGTGAATGGCCCAGTTTGCAACACTCTGCTTTAAGGACTATAAGTGAATGACAGTTGTATTCAATATTGTACTTAGAGATTCTAGCTAGAGCAATTGACAAGAAAAAGAAAAGATATCCAGAATGTAAAGGAAGAAGTCAAACTGTATCTATTTGCAGATGACATGATGTTGTATATAGAAAATCCTAGGGCATCTACTAAAAAAAAAAAAAAAAAGAAATGAATTCAGCAAGGCTGCAGGATATACAAAAGTCAATATAGGAAAGTCAAGTATATTTCTATACACTTGCAATGAACAATTTGAAAATGAAATTAAGGAAACACCACAGCCACAACATGTACTACAAAAAGAAAAAAAATTAAGGGAACTATTCCATTTATAGTAGCATCAGAAAGAATAAAATGCTTAGAAATAAATGTAACAGCAGAAGTATAAAACCTACACTCTGGGGCCGGGCGCTGTGGCTCAAGCCTGTAATCCCAGCACTTTGGGAGGCCGAGACGGGCGGATCACTAGGTCAGGAGATCGAGACCATCCTGGCGAACACGGTGAAACCCCGTCTCTACTAAAAAAAAAATACAAAAAACTAGCCGGGCGAGGCGGCGGGCGCCTGTACTCCCAGCTACTCGGGAGGCTGAGGCAGGAGAATGGCGTAAACCCGGGGGGCGGAGCTTGCAGTGAGCTGAGATCCGGCCACTGCACTCCAGCCCGGGCGACAGAGCCAGACTCCGTCTCAAAAAACAAAAACAAAAACAAAAAAACCTACACTCTGAATACTACAAAATATTGTTTTGTTTTGTTTAGTTATTGAGACGGTCTCACTGTGTCACCCAGGCTAGAGTGCAGTGGCTTGATCTCGGCTCACTGCAACCTCCACCTCCCGGGTTCAAGTGATTCTCCAGCCTCAGCCTCCGGAGTAGCTAGAATTATAGGCGCACAGCACCATGCCCGGCTAATTTTTTTTTTTTTTTTTTTTTTTTTTTGTATTTTTAGTACAGACGGGGTTTCACCATGTTGGCCAGGTTTTGCCGAGGCGGGTGGATCACCTGAGGTCAGGAGTTTAAGACCAGCCTGGCCAACATGGTGAAACCCCACCTCTACTAAAAATACAAAAAATTAGCTGGGCGTGGTGGCAGACGCCTGTAATCCCAGCTGCTCGGGAGCCTGAGGCAGGAAAATTACTTGAACCCGGGAAATGGAGCTTGCGGTGAGCTGAGATCGCGCCACTGCACTCCAGCCTGGGTAACAAGAGCAAAACTCCATCTCAAAAAAAAAAAAAGAAGAAGAAATTAAAGAGGATCTAAGTAAATGGAAAAACACCTGATGATTGTGGATCGGAAGGCCTAATGTTGTTAAAATGACAATATTCCCCAAGTTAACCAAAAATTCAATGCAATCCCTATCAGAATCCTAACTATTTGTAGAATTTGACAAGCTGATTCTAAAATTCATATGGAATTCCCAGGGACCCAGATTAGCCAAAACAACTTTGATAAAATAAGAGCAAAATTGGAGGACTCACACTTTCTCTCTCTCTCTCTCTCTCTCTCTCTCTCTCTCTCTTTCTCTTTTTAACAAGCTCTTGTGAGGCCAAGAACTCACATTTTCTAATTTTTTTTTTTTTTTTTTTTGAGATGGAGTCCTGAGTAGCTGGGATTACAGGCATGCACCACAATGCTCAGCTAATTTTTGTATTTTTAGTAGACACGGGGTTTCACTATGTTGGGCAGGCTGGTCTCAGACTCTTGACCTCAAGTGATCCACCCACCTCTGCCTCCCAAAGTGCTGGGATTACAGGCGTGAGCCACCGCACCTGGCCTATAAAACTATTAGAAGACAACATAGAGATAAATCTTCATGACCTTGAATTTGGCAATGAATTATTAAATATAACACCCAAAGCAAAGACATCAAAAGAAAAAATAGGCCAGGTGCGGTGGCTCAAGCCTGTAATCCCAGCACTTTGGGAGGCCAAGACGGGCGGATCACGAGGTCAGGAGATCGAGACCATCCTGGCTAACACGGTGAAACCCCATCTCTACTAAAAAATACAAAAAGCTAGCCGGGCGAGGTGGCAGGCGCCTGTAGTCCCAGCTACTCGGGAGGCTGAGGCAGGAGAATGGCATAAACCCAGGAGGCGGAGTTTGCAGTGAGCTGAGATCCAGCCACTGCACTCCAGCCTGGGCAACAGAGCGAGACTCCATCTCAAAAAAAAAAAAGAAAAAATAGATAACTTGGACCACATCAAAATGAAAACTTTCTGGGCGGGTGTCCTAAAAAATTTAAAACTTTTAGGCCGGGTGCGGTGGCTCACGCCTGTAATCCCTGCACTTTGGGAGGCCGAGGCGGGCGGATCACGAGGTCAGGAGATCGAGACCATCCTGGCTAACACGGTGAAACCCCGTCTCTACTAAAATACAAAAAATTAGCCAGGCGCGGTGGCGGGCGCCTGTAGTCCCAGCTACTTGGGAGGCTGAGGCAGGAGAATGGCGCGAACCTGGGAGGCGGAGCTTGCAGTGAGCCGAGATGGTGCCACTGCACTCCAGCCTGGGCGACAGAGTGAAGACTCTGCCTCAAAAAAAAAAAAAAAAAAAAAAAAAAATTAAAACTTTTATGCTTCAAATTACATTATTAAGAAAATGAAAATTTCAACACGGAATGGGAAAAAATATTTGTAAATCATACATCTGACAAGGGGCTTGTATCCAGGATATACAAAGAACCCTTACAACTCAATAATAAAAAGACAAAAGGCCTGGTGACTCATGCCTGTAATCCCAGCACTTTGGGAGGCCAACGTGGGCAGATCACCTGAGGTCAGGAGTTCGAGACTAGCCTGGCCGACATGGTGAAACCCCGTCTCTACTAAAAACACAAAAATTAGCCAGGCATGGTGGTGTGCACCTGTAGTCCCAGCTACTTGGGAGGCTGAGGCAGGAGAATCGCTTGAACCTGGGAGGTGGAGGTTGCAGTGAGCCAAGATTGCACCATTGCACTCCTGCCTGGGCGAGGAGTGAAACTCTGTCTCGAAACAAACAAACAAAAAAAACACAAACAAACAAAAAAACACTAGCCCAATTCAAAAGTGGACAAAATTTTAAATATATATTTCTCCAAGGAAGATATACAAAAGGTTCAAAGTACATGAAAAGATGCTCAACATTATTAGTCTTCAGAGAAATGCAAATCAAACCTACAATGAGATTCTACTTCATAACCACTAGGATGGCTAGAATCAAAGTCAGATAGTAACAAGTGTGGACGAGGATGTGAAGAAATTGAAACCTTCCTAGTGGGAATGTAAAATGGTACAGCTATTTTGGAAGACAGTCTGGCAGTTCCTCAAACAATTAGACATAGCAGGTGACCCAGCATTTCCACTCCCAGTTATCTACCCAAGAAAACTGAAAATATATGTTCACACAAAAACTTGTACACAAATGTTTATAGCAGCATTATTAATAATAGCCAAAAGTGGAAACAACCCAGATGTACAACTGATAAATGCATAAATAAAATATGGTCTATCCATACAATGGAATATAATTCAGCTGCAAAAAGAATGAACTAATGGTACATTCTACAATGTGGATGAACCTTGAAAATATGCTACTGAAAGGCAACCACAAAAGACCACATATTATATGATTCCGTTTGTGTGAAATGTCCCAAATAAGTAAATCTATGGAGATAGAAAGTAGCATGGTGGTTATTTAAGGCTGGGAGGAAAATAAATAAATACACAAAATTTAAAAAATAAATAAAAATAAGTATCTGAGCCTACTCTGGCTCGAGAGACTTCCCAATTGACAAAATAAACAAATGAAAAAAAAAAAAAACAAGAAAAGAAAAAGGCTGGGAGGATGGGGAAATGGGGGTGATAGCTAAAGGGTATAGGCCTTCTTTCTGAGGTAATGAAAATGTAGCATTGACTGGTAATGGTTACACATATCTGCGAATATACTAAAATCCACTGAATTGTATACACCTATCTGCGAATATACTAAAATCCACTGAATTGTATACGTAATTATTTTTTAATTTCTTTTTCTTTTTTTTTGAGATGGAGTCTCACTGTCGCCCAGGCTGGAGTGCAATGGTGTGATCTTGGCTCACTGCAACCTCCGGCTCCCGGGTTCAAGTGATTCTCCTGCCTCAGCCTCCTGAGTAGCTGGGATTACAGTCCCAGGTTTAAGCGATTCTCCTGCCTCAGCCTCCTGAGTAGCTGGGATTACAGGCGCAGGCCACCACGCCTGGCTAATTTTTGTATTTTTAGTAGAGATGGGGTCTCACCATGTTGGTCAGGCTGGTCTCGAACTCCTGACCTCATGATCTGCCCACCTTGGCCTCCCAACGTGCTGGGATTACAGGTACGAACCACCGCACCCGAACTATTTTTTTAATTTCTTTTTTCTAAAATAAATATTTTCCTCTTCTCAGGTGATTTTTTCTAAATTTTTTGAGATGGAATCTTACTCTGTCACCAGGCTGGAGTGCAGTGGCGCCATCTCGGCTCACAGCAACCTCTGCCTCCCGGCTTCAAGTGACTAAGTGACTCTCCTACCTCAGCCCCCTGAAAAGCTGGAACTACAGGCACGAGCCACCATGCCCAGCTAATTTTTTTTTTTTTTTTTTTTTTTGGTAGAGACGGGGTTTCACCGTGTTGGTCAGGATGGTCTCGATCTCTTGACCTTGTGATTTGTCCGCCTTGGCCCCTCAAACTGCCAGCCAATTTTTGTATTTTTGTACACAGGGGTTTCACCATGTTAGCCAGGCTGGTCTTGAACAGCCTCAGGCAGGTCTTGAACAACCTGAGGCGGGTGACCTCAGGTGATCCACCCGCCTCAGCCTCTCAAAGTACTGGGATTACAGGCGTGAGCCACTGTGCCCAGCCCGGTTTTTGTTTTTTTTTTTTTGAGGCAGAATCTTGCTCTGTCACCCAGGCTGGAGTGCAGTGGCACAATTGCTCACTGCAACCTCCTCCTACCCGGTTCAAGTGATTCTCTGCCCCAGCCTCCCCTGTAGCTGGGATTACAGGCGTGCACGACCACACCCGGCTGATTTTTGTATTTTTTGTAGAGAGAGGGTTACACCATTTTGACCAGGCTGGTTTAGAACTCCTGGTTTCAAGCCACCCACCCACCTCGGCCTCCCAAAATGACGGGATTACAGGTGTGAGCCACCGTGCCCAGCTTTTTTTTTTTTTTTTTTTTTTTTTTTTGAGAGGGAGCCTCACTCTGTCACCCAGGCTGTGCCAGGCTGGAGTGCAGTGGCGCAATCTCAGCTCACTGCAACCTCCGCCTCTTGGGTTCTAGAGATTCTCCTGCCTCAGCCTTCAGAGTAGCTGGGACTACAGGCGTCCGCCACCACGCCGAGCTAATTTTCTGTATTTTTAGTAGAGATGGGGTTTCACTGTGTTAGCCAGGATGGTCTCAATCTATTGACCTTGTGATCCACCCGCCTCGGACTCCCAAAGTGCTGGGGTTACAGGCATGAGCCACCGCGCCTGGCCTGAAAAGTTAATATGATCATGTTAATACTATTACTGTCATCCCAAGAAAAATGATATATTTTCTTTCTCTCTTGTTTGTTTGTTTTTTGAGATGGAGTCTTGCTCTGTCTCCCAGGCTGGAGTGCAGTGGCATGATTCCAGCTCACTGCAGGCTCTGCTTCCCAGGTTCCAGTGATTCCCCTGCCTTGGCCTCCCAGGTAGCTGGGATTACAGGCACACGCCACTACGCCCAGCTAATTTTTGTATTTTAGTAGAGGGGGTTTCACCATGTTGGCCAGGCTGGTCCCAAACTCCTGACTGTCACGTGCATCCTTGTGAAGAGAGTCCACCAACAGGCTTTGTGTGAGCAACAAGGCTGTTTATTTCACCTGGGTGCGGGCAAGCTGAGTCGGAAAAAGTAGTCAGCAAAGGTGGGATTATCATTAGTTCTTATAGGTTTGGGATAAGCGGTGGAGTTAGGAGCAATTTTTTGCAGGTAGGGGATGGATCTTACCAAGTACATTCTCAACGGTGGGGAGAATATTACAAAGTACCTTCCTAAGGGCTGGGGAGGATATTACAAAGTACCTTCTCAAGGGTGGGGAGGGTATATCGTACAAAGTACATTCACAAGGATGGGGGAATATCACAAAGTACATTATCTCAAGGGCGGGGAGGGTGTATTGTCACAAAGTCAATTGATCATTTAAGGTGGGGCAGGAATGGTGGCTTGTCATCAGTTAAGGCAGGAACTGGCTATTTTCACTTCTTTTATGGATCTTCAGTTGCTTCAGGCCATCTGGATGTATACGTGCAGGTCACAGGGTATATGATGGCTTAGCTTGGGCTCAGAGGCCTGACATTCCTGTCTTCTTATATTAATAAGAAAAACAAAATAAAATGGTGATGAAGTGTTGGGGCGACAAACACTTTTTGGGGGTGGTATGGAGAGATAATGGGCGACGTTTCTCAGGGCTGCTTCGAGTGGGATTAGGGGTGGCATGGGAACCTAGAGTGGGAGAGATTAAACTGAAGAAAGATTTTGGGGTAAGGGATGATATTGTGGGGTTGTTGGAAGGAGCATTTGTCATATAGAATGATTGGTGATGGCCTGGATGCAGTTTTGTATGAATTGAGAAACTAAATGGAAGACACAAGGTCCAAATAAGAGAAGGAGGGCCGGGCGCGGTGGCT
The DNA here is from genome assembly GCF_043159975.1 of Macaca nemestrina. Classification (NCBI taxonomy): domain Eukaryota; kingdom Metazoa; phylum Chordata; class Mammalia; order Primates; family Cercopithecidae; genus Macaca; species Macaca nemestrina. The sequence continues at coordinate 83,506,615 of NC_092145.1, forward strand.
CAAGCCTGTAATCCCAGCACTTTGGGAGGCCGAGACCGGCGGATCATGAGGTCAGGAGATCGAGACCATCCTGGCTAACACGGTGAAACCCCGTCTCTATTAAGAAATACAAAAAAAACTAGCCGGGCGAGGTGGCGGGCGCCTGTAGTCCCAGCTACTTGGGAGGCTGAGGCCGGAGAATGGCGTGAACCCGGGAGGCGGAGCTTGCAGTGAGCTGAGATCCGGCCACTGCACTCCAGCCTGGGTGACAGAGCGAGACTCCGTCTCAAAAAAAAAAAAAAAAAAAAAAAATAAGAGAAGGAGAAAAACAGGTATTAAAGGACTAAGAATTGGGAGGACCCAGGACATCCAATTAGAGTGCCCAAGGGGGTTCAGTGTAATTATTTGCTTGGTTGGTGAGTTTTTGGGCTCTATCCTTGAGTTTTTTTATGTCGTCATATACCAGGCCATATTGATTTAGGTAAAAACAACACTCTTCATTTAAAAATATACAGAGTCCCCTTTTTTTAGCAGTGAGTAAGTCGAGGCCTGGGTAATTTTGGAGGAAAGAGAAAGGCAAAGCTAGCAATTGTTTGTTAAAGAAGGATTAGAAACGGCTAGGAGAGAGTGAGTGAAATTGATAGTGTGGTGGAGATAGCTGGGGAGAGTAGAGGGTGGCATAAGAACAGGAATGAGAATAAGAGTGAGTATAAAAGTAGGCTGGGTGCAGTGGTTCATGCCTGTAATCCCAGCACTTTGCGAGACTGAGGCAGGCAGATCACAAGGTCAGGAGATCAAGACCATCTTGGCTAACATGGTGAAACCCCGTCTCTACTAAAAAAATATAAAAAATTAGACAGGCGTGGTGGCACGTGCCTGTAGTCCCAGCTACTCGGGAGGCTGAGGCAGGAGAATGGCGTGAACCTAGGAGACGGAGCTTGCAGTGAGCCGAGATCATGCCACAGCACTCCAGCCTGGGCAACAGAGTGAGACTCTGTGTCAAAAAAAAAAAAAAAAAAAAAAAAAGAGTGAGTATAAAAGTAAAGAATAGGACTTCATCAGGGTAAAAGTATTGGAGTGTGCCCTGTCAGCAAAGATCATCCATCCACTCCAAGAGGGAGTAAGAATGGCGGATTGGGGATAATACCAGGAGATATCTGCTACGATGGTTTGGAGGAAAAGTGTAAACCAGCCATGTAAACAAGGGCAGGGCATTTACGAGTAGTTGAGAATGTTGAGTAGGAGTATGACTAGACAGAAGATAGTAGAGATGACAAGTTTTTGGGGTGCAGTCCAATTAGTGGGGGGTGACTGGGTAAAGCCCTATTGTATAGAGTAGGGTAAGGAAGAAGAGACCTAATAAAAATGAAAGGATGTATTAGGCTCATAAGGGTTATTACTGTTCTTCAGAAATGCGAGTGAGTTTAAGGGAAGTAGAGGAGAGTACATGTGACTTCCAGGAGGAAGAGGAGAGATCAGGCTGGCTGTCCGATGGACACAGCTTTATTCTGGAACAGTGAACCCAAAGGGGACGGTCCTACTGTTGGACGGCAGTTGGGGTACTATAGATGACTAAGTAGGGTCTGGTCCATCAAGGTTGTAGAGTTTGAGGGGTCAGATTCTCAGCAAGAACTGATCGTCCAGCTAGGGTGTCTTCATATGGCTGGGAATCTGGAGTAGGCAAGAGAAGATTAGGAGCCTGGCAAATTTCCTGTTTAGCCTGCTGGAGGACTGGAAGATAATCAACTAGAGGGCTGGTGTCTGGAATGAGACAGGGCCCTAATAAAAAGGAGCATCCATACAGGAGCTCAAATGGGCTGCACCCTGTAGCATCCCGAGGACAGGCCCGAATTCTGAGAAGGGCAAGTGGTGAAAGTACTGTCCAGCCCTTTTTAAGTTGGAGGCTGAGTTTGGTGAGATATGTCTTCAGAAGATCATTAGTCTGTTCTACCTTTCCTGAAGATTGAGGATGGTAAGGGATATGAAGGTTCCACTGAGTACCAAGAGCCTGGCAAACTGCTTGGGTGATTTGACTAATAAAGGCCAGTCTGAGCTGCCCACCATCTGGGATGTGAGAAGCACCTCTGCCCAGCTGCCCACCGTTTGGCAAGTGAGAAGCACCTCTGCCTGGCCACCGCCCTGCCTGGGATGTGAGGAGCGCCTCTGCCTGGCTGCCCACCATCTGGGAAGTGAGGAGCACCTCTGCCCAGCTGCCCCACTGTCTGGGAAGTGAGGTGTGCCTCTGCCCAGCTGCCACCCATCTGGGAAGTGAGGAGTGCCTCTGCCTGGCCGCTGCCCCATCTAGCAAATGAAGAGCACCTCTGCCCGGCCGCCGCCCTGTCTGGCAAGTCAGGAGCGCCTCTGCCCACCTCCCCACCACCACCGTCTGGGATGTGAGGAGCACCAACTCTGCCTGGCCGCCATGCCATCTGGCAAGTGAGGAGCGCCTCTCTCTGGTCACTGCCCTGTCTGGGAAGAGACGAGCACCTCTTCCCGGCTGCCGCCCTGCCTGGGACATAAGGAGCACCTCTGCCTGGCCGCCCACCTTCTAGAAAGTGAGGAGCCCCTTTGCCCAGTCGCCCAACTGACTGGGAAGTGAAGAGCGCCTCTGCCCGGCTACCCACCGTCTGGGAAGTGAGGAGAGCCTCTGCCTGGCCGCTGTGCAACCCTCCAAGTGTGAAGTGACAGCCTTGTGTGTGATCTTTCTGCCTTCCCCAAGTTTGCATTTTTGACATTAAAGTTTACTTTTTATTTTTATTTATTTATTTTTTGAGATGGAGTCTTGCTCTGTCACCCAGGCTGGAGTGCAGTGGCACAATCTCGGCTCACTGCAAGCTCCACCTCCCAGGTTCACGCCATTCTCCTGCCTCAGCCTCCCGAGTAGCTGGGACTACAGGCACCCACCACCACACCCAGCTACTTTTTTTTGTATTTTTAGTAGAGACGGGGTTTCACTGTGTTAGCCAGGATGGTCTCAATCTCCTGACCTCATGATCCACCCACCTCAGCCTCCCAAAGTGCTGGGATTACAGGCATGAGCCACTGCGCCCGGCCAAAGTTTACTTTTTAATTAAAAGATTTAAGTTGGAGAATTAAAAAAAAAAAGGCCGGTCCATTATTGGACTGTATAGAGGTGGGAAGGCCAAACCAAGGAATTATGTCTGACAGAAGGGAAGGAATGACTGGGGTGGCCTTCTCAGACCCTGTGGGAAAAGCCTCTACCCATCCAGTGAAAGTGTCTACCCAGACAAAGAGGTATTTTAGTTTCCTGACTCAGGGCATGTGAGTAAAGTCAATTTGCCAGTCCTGGGCAGGGGAAAATCCCTGAGCTTGATGTGTAGGGAAGGGAGGGGGCCTGAGAAATCCCTGAGGAGTAGTAGAATAGCAGATGGAATACTGAGAAATGATTTCCTTGAGGATAGATTTGCACAATGGAAAGGAAATGAGAGGTTCTAAGAGACGGGCTAGCGACTTGTAACCTACATGGAAGAGGTTATAAAATGACAACAGAATAGAATGGGCTTGTGAGGCTGGAAGGAGATATTTTCCTTGGTCCAAGAACCATTTGCCTTGAGTGGGGAGGGATGGATAGATGGAAATGTCAGTGGGAGAGTAAGTAGGAGTGACTGATGAGAAGGAGAAAAACTGGCCATGAGGAACAAAAGTAGGTATATTGGCTGCTTCTTTAGCTGTCTTATGACCATAATTGTTGCCTTGAGCAATGGGGTCTGAGGCCCTTTGATGGCCTTTGCAGTGAATGACTCCAGCTTCCTTTGGAAGTAAAGCAGTCTTGAGAAGAGTTTTTATTAAAGAGGCATTAATGATGGAGGACCCTTGTGTAGTGAGGAAACCTCTTTCAGCCCATATAACAGCATGGTGGTGCAGGATATGGAAGACATATTTAGAGTCAGTATAAAAATTGACACGTAGTCCCTTTGCAAGAGTGAGGGCCTGAGTTAAGGCAATGAGTTTGGCTTGCTGAGAGGTAGTGGAGTGGGGCAGAGCAGTAGTCTCAATGATAGATGTGGAAGACACTATAGTATAGCCTGCCTTTGCTGGTGATTTGCGATTGGGCCTGGAAGAACTAACATCAATAAAGCAAGTGTGATCAGGGTGAGGAATAGGAAAGAAGGAAATATGGGGAAATGGAGTGAATGCCAGGTGGATCAGAGAGATACAGTCATGGGGGTCAGATGTGGTATCAGGAATAATGTGGGGGCCAGCATAAAATGGTAAGGTCAAGTTGTTTGGACAGAAAGGCTACAGGGCGTGGTCCCGGCTCTTGTGTAAGAATTCCGACCACACAGCCCTGCACTTTGGCTGTGTGTAATGAAAAAGGGTTGGGATGAGTTAGGGAGAGCTAGTGTGGGAGCAGCTTCTAGGGCTGTTTTTAAGGAATGGAAAGAGGAGTGGGGAAAGGATTTAGGATCTATAGGGTCAGCTAGGTTTCCTTTTGTGAGTTTATATAATGGCTTAGTCAGGATGGCAAAACCAGGTATCCAAAGGTGAAAGTGTCCAACCATGCCCAGGAAGGAAAGGAGTTGTTGGTTTGTAGAAGGGGTTGGGGTTTGAGAGATCAGCTGGACATGATCGGCAGGGAAAGCACACATGTTTTCATGAAGAATTATGCCCATGTAGGTAACAGATGGGGAAGAAATTTGAGCTTTGGAGGGGGATGTGCAATGTCCTTTCGAGAATAGATGTTGGAGGAGCAGGAGAGTGTCCTGTTGGGAAGATTTGTAGGAGGGGCTATAAAGTAGAAGATTATCAAAATATTTAATACTTTGAGAAGCAGACAGATGGAAAGAAAGTAAATTATGAGAAAGAGGTTGACTGAAGTAGTGGGGACTGTCTCTGAAGGCTCGCAGCAGTATAGTCCAGGAAAGTTGCCAAGACTGATGGGTGTCAGGATCATACCAAGTGAAAGCGAAGAGAGGCTGGGATGAAGGGTGCAAAGGAATAGTAAATAAAGCATGTTTGAGATCTAGAACAGAATAATGGGTTGTGGAAGAGTTGTGGAGGGAAGTATTGAGGATAGGAGAGTATATGGGTTTGGAACCACGGGGTGGATAGGCAAGACAATTTGGTTGACAGGGCGCAGATCCTGAACTAACCTGTAAGACTTGTTCAGTTTTTGGACAGGTAAAATGGGGGAATTGTCAGGAGAGTTTATAGGCTTTAGAAGACCATGCTGTAGCAGGCGAGTGATAACAGGCTTTAATCCTTTTAAAGTGTGCTGTGGGATGGGATATTGGCATTGAGCAGGGTAAGAGGGATTAGGTTTTAATGGGATGGTAAGGGGTGCATGATCGGTCACCAAGGAGGGAGTAGAGATATTCCATACTTGTGGATTAAGGTGGGGAGATACAAGGGGAGGATATGGAAGGAGGCTTTGAACTTGGGAAAAGGAGGGTGGCAATGAGGTGTGGCTGTAGCCTAGGAATAGTCAAGGAAGCAGATAATTTAGTTAAAATGCCTTGACCTAATAAGGGCACTGGGCAGGTGGGGATAACTAAAAAGGAGTGCATAAAAGAATGTTGTCAGCCAGGCACAATGGCTCATGCCTGTAATCCCAGCACTTTGGGAGGTTGAGGTGGGTGGATCACAAGGTCAGGAGATCGAGACCATCCTGTCTAACATGGTGAAACCCTGTCTCTACTAAAAATATAAAAAATTAGCCAGGCGTGGTGACAAGTGCCTATAGTCCCAGCTACACAGGAGGCTGAGGCAGGATAATGGCATGAACCCAGGAGGCGGAGCTTGCAGTTAGCCAAGATCACACCACTGCACTCCAGCCTGGGCAACAGAGTGAGACTCCGTCTCAAAAAAAAAAAAAAAAAAAGAATGTTGTCCAGGTTGGCACCAGAGTTGGGGAGTTTTAAGAGGTTTAGAAGCCTGACCATCAATACCCACAACAGTTATGGAGGCAAGGGAAAGAGGCCCTTGAAAAGAAGGTAATGTGGAGTGGGTAGCCTCTGTATTGATTAAGAAGGGGACGAACTTACCCTCCACTGTAAGAGTTACCCAAAGCGTCTGTGATGGTCCAGGAGGTTTTTGAGGTGATTGGGCAGCATCAGTCTTCAGCCGCTAAGCCAAGAATATCTGGAAAGGAGTCAGTCAGAGAGCCTTGGGTCAGAGTTCCAGGGGCTCTGGGAGTGACTGCTGGGCGAGTTGGACAGTCCGATTTCCAGTGGGGTCCTGCACAGACGAGACACGGCTTAGGAGGAATCCCAGGCTGCAGGCACTCCTTGGCCCAGTGGCCAGATTTTTGGCACTTGAAGCAAGATCCTGGGGGAGGAGGTCCTGGAGGAACTCCTGGCCACTGTGGTTCAGGTGTTTTGAAGTTCTTGTGTGCTGGAGATGTGGTTGGGGTTTTTGTCACAGTGGAGACAAATAATTGCAACTCTTTTCTATTATTGTACACCTTGAAGGCGAGGTTAATTAAGTCCTGTTGTGGGGTTTGAGGGCCAGAATCTAATTTTTGAAGCTTTCTCTAATGTTGGGAGCAGATTGGGTAATAAAATGCATACCGAGAATAATACAGCCTTCTGGCCCTTCTGGGTCTAGGGTGGTAAAGTGTCTAAGGGTTGTTGCCAAATGGGCCATGGACTGGGCTGGGTTTTTGTATTTAATGAAAAAGAACCTAAATGCTAACTGATTTGGGAGAGGTCAGATAAAGAACAAGGAGCATTAACCTTGACTATGCCTTCAGCTCCAGCCACCTCTCTAAGAGGAGATTGTTGGGCAGATGGGGGAGGGCTAGTCGCAGAACGAAACTGTAAGCCAGACCGGGTGTGAGGAGGGGAGGTGACAGAAGTATTATAGGGTGGGCGAGCGGAGGCTGAGGGAGAATTGGGACCTGGCTTGGCCTGGCAAGGAGTAGTCTGGGGAGGAGGGGAGAGGTCACATGGGTTCGTTAAAAAGGAGGATTCAAAGGACTCAGAGCTTGGGGTGGAGACTGAAGGAAAAGACAGGAGAGAAAGAAGAAAGATTTGGGATGAGTCACATTAGGAACAGAGACTAGGGAGGGACCGATATGTAAAAGAATGCCAGCCGGGCGCAGTGGCTCACGCCTGTAATCCCAGCACTTTGGGAGGCCGAGGCAGGAGGATCACGAGGTCAGAAGATCGAGACCACCCTGGCTAACACGGTGAAACCCCGTCTCTACTAAAAATACAAAAAATTAGCCAGGTGTGCTGGCGGGCGCCAGTAGTCCCAGCTACTCGGGAGGCTGTGGCAGGAGAATGGCGTGAACCCAGGAGGCGGAGCTTGCAGTGAGCCAAGATTGCGCCTCTGCACTCCAGTCTGGGTGACAGAGCGAGACTCCGTCCCCCCTCCCAAAAAAAAAAATGCCTGGATGTCAGGCACCTCAGACCATTTGCCCATTTTACGACAAGCATTTTCTAGATCTTGTGGGATGGAGAAATCAAAAGTGCTGTTTTCTGGCTATTTAGAACCATTGTTGAGTTTGTATTGGGGTCAAGCGGTATTGCAGAATAAAATAAGGTGTTTAGGTCAGGTGTGAGGTGAAGAGGTTTTAAGTTTTTAAGAACACAGGTTAAGGGAGAAGAAGGAGGAATGGAAGGTGGAAGGTTGCCCATAGTGAAGGCAGCAAGCCCAGAGAAAAGAGAGGGTAGAGACACATTGTGTGTGTGTGTGTGTGTGTGTGTGTGTGTGTGTGTGTGTGTGGTGGTGGTGGTGGTGGGGTGGTACTTGACACCAAGGTGAAGGATCAAGGCAGGCGTCTCCACAGTGATCAGACACCTCTGAAATGTGAGTGAATAACCAGGCAGGCATCCGCACAGTGATTAAACACCAAGGGAAGACTGCCTTCCCGAGTCCATGACCAGTGCCAGAGTTTTGACTTCATGGATAAAACGCATTTCCTGTCTGTACTAGAAAGGAAAAGGAACTGAAATTAAGGAAGGGAGAGATTAAAGGGTGGAGGGATAGCGAGAGAGGTTGGAGAAGAGAGTGAAAAGACTGCTTATCTGATTTGAAATTGGTGAGATGGCCGGGCGTGGTGGCTCAAGCCTGTAATCCCAGCACTTTGGGAGGCCGAGACGGGCGGATCACGAGGTCAGGAGATCGAGACCGTCCTGGCTAACACAGTAAAACCCCGTCTCTACTAAAAATACAAAAAAACTAGCCGGGCGAGGTGGCGGGTGCCTGTAGTCCCAGCTACTCGGGAGGCTGAGGCAGGAGAATGGCGTAAACCCGGGAGGCGGAGCTTTCAGTGAGCTGAGATCTGGCCACTGCACTCCAGCCCGGGCTACAGAGCAAGACTCCGTCTCAAAAAAAAAAAAAAAAAAAAAAAGAAATTGGTGAGATGTTCCTCGGGCTAGTTGGTCTGAGGACCCGAGGTCGTAGATGGATCTCCTCACAGAGTGAGGGCGAGGAAAGGGGACTGGTCTCCCGACGGAGTCCTCCTGTCCCGGGTTTCGGCACCAAATGTCACACACATCCATGTGAACAGAGTCCACCAACGGGCTTTGTGTGAGCAACAGGCTGTTTATTTCACCTGGGTGCAGGCAAGCTGAGTCCAAAAAAGGAGTCAGCAAAGGGTAGTGGGATTATCATTAGTTCTTATAGGTTTGGGATAGATAGTGGAGTTAGGAGCAATTTTTTGCAGGCTGGAGTGCAGTGGCGCAGTCTCAGCTCACTGCAAGCTCCACCTCCTGGGTTCACGCCGTTCTCCTGCCTCAGCCTCCTGAGTAGCTTGGACTACAGGCGCCCGCCACCACGCTTGGCTAATTTTTTGTATTTTTAGTAGAGACAGGGTTTCACTGTGTTAGCCAGGATGGTCCCGATCTCTTGACCTCATGATCCACCTGCCTCAGCCTCGCAAAGTGCTGGGATTACAGGCATGAGCCACTGCACCCGGCCTCAAACTTTATTTTTTCACAACAGGCAAACTCACATATAATTTGATCAAACAAATGGAGGTATAATATTTTCTGAATTCAAGGATTTCCATGGACATCAACAGGGACTCTGTAGAACCCCAAGTAAACATCTGAATGGTTAACTCTGAAAGAAGCATTATGCTGCAGACTCTTTAGTGGTCATTTGATTAGGGTGAGGTTCACTCTGTAGAACCAACTCTGGAACCACATGGATTCTGTTGTTTTTTTTGTTTGTTTGCTTGTTTTTTGTTTGTTGTTGTTTTGAGACAGGGTCTCACTTCATCCTGTCACCTAGGCTGGAGTGCAGTGGCACGATCTCAGCTCACTGCAACCTCCGCCTCCCGGGTTCAAGCGATTCTCCTACCTCAGCCTCCCAGGTAGCTGGGACTACAGGCACATGCCACCATGCCCCCCAAATTTTTGCATTTTTAGTAGAGACGGTGTTTCACCATGTTGGTCAGGCTGGTTTCAAACACCTGACCTCAAGTGATCCACCAGCCTCAGCTTCTCAGAGTGTTGGGATTACAGGCATGAGCCACCACACCTGGCCCTGTTTGTTTTTGCGACAGGATCTCACTCTGTCACCCAGGCTGGAGTGCAGTGGCATGATCATGTCTGACTTCAGCCTTGACCTCCCATGCTCAAGCCATCCTCTCACCTCAGCCTCCTAAGTAGTTGGGAGGACAGGTACATGTCACCATTCCAAGCTAATTTTTGTTTTTTATTTTGTAGAGACAGAGTCTCACTATATTGCAGGCCACACTCTTCCTTCCCCTGAAATATTAGCCCATTCTATGTTAGAGCCTTTCGTATGTGGCAGATACATACTCAAACTTACCAATTGTGGCCACTCTTGGTCTATTCAAAGACAAAATATATATTCATTTTAAGGATACAAAAGCTCCAGTTTGGGAAATCCTGGACCTTCCATGGAACCAGATGTATTTCTCTTAGAATAACAGTAACCAGGCTGGGTGTAGTGGCTCACGCGTGTAATCCCAGCACTTTGGGAGGCCAAGGCAGGTGGATCATCCGAGGTCAGGAGTTCAAAACCAGCCTGGCCAACATGGCAAAATCCTGTCTCTATTAAAAATACAAAAATTAGCTGGGCATGGTGGACTATGCCTGTAATCCCAGCTACTCGGGAGGCTGAGGCAGGCGAATCGCTTGAACCTGGGTGGCGGAGGTTGCAGTGAGCCAAGATCACGCCACTGCACTCCAGACTGGGAGACAAAAGCGAAACTCCATCTCAAAATAATAATAATAAAATTAAAAACAAAACAATAACCAGTATCTATTGAGCACCTGTGGTCATGCAGGTGTACATTTCATTTAATAACATCTCTATGATGTATTATCTCCATTTTACATTTGTGGACACTGAGGTTCAAAGTGGCTATATAAATACTCAATGGTAGAATCGGGATTTGGATCCTCATCTTTCTGATTGTAAAGGCCAGGCTCTTTCTATGCACATCGGCTCCTTAAAAACAAAATGTTGGCCGGGCGCGGTGGCTCACGCCTGTAATCCCAGCACTTTGGGAGGCCAAGGCGGGCGGATCATGAGGTCAGGAGATCAAGACCATCCTGGCTAACACAGTGAAACCCCGTCTCTACTAAAAATACAAAAAATTAGCTGGGCGTGGTGGCGGGTGCCTGTAGTCCCAGCTACTTGGGAGGCTGAGGCAGGAGAATGGCGTGAACAGAGCAAGACTCCGTCTCAAAAAAAAAAAAAAAAAAAAATTTAAGCCTGTCAGGAGAATCACTTGAACCCGGGAGGTGGAGGTTGCAGTGAGCCAAGATCACGCCACTGCACTCCAGCCTGGGCAACAAGAGCGAGACTCCATCTCAAAAATAAAATAAAACAGGAAATACGTGAGGCGGGCGGATCACAAGGTCAGGAGATCGAGACCACAGTGAAACCCCGTCTCTACTAAAAATACAAAAAATTAGCCGGGCGCGGTGGCGGGCGCCTGTAGTCCCAGCTACTCAGGAGGCTGAGGCAGGAGAATGGCGGGAACCCGGGAGGCGGAGCTTGCAGTGAGCCGAGATCGCGCCACTGCACTCCAGCCTGGGCAACAGCGTGAGACTCCGTCTCAAAAAAAAAAAAACAAAAAAAAAACAGGAAATACGAAATGCAGAAAATTATATATATATATATATATTTCGAGACAGGGTCTTGCTCTGTTGCCCAGGCTGGAGGGCAGTGGCACAATCTTGGCTCACTGCAACCTCCAGCCTTACCCTCCCGAGTAGCTGGGACCACAGGTGTGCACCACTGCACCTGGATAATTTTTTGTATTTTTGGTAGAGACAGGGTGTCACCATGTTGCCCAGGCTTGTCTCAAACTCCTGAGCTGCCACCACACTGGCTAATTTTTGTATTTTTTAGTGGAGACAGGTTTCACCACGTTGGTCAAGCTGGTCTTGAACTCCTGACCTCAAATGATCCATCCCCCTCGGCCTCCCAAAGTGCTGGGATTTCAGGCGTGAGCCACCGTGCCTGGCCAGCCCTTATTTTTAGGTGCTAATATTTTTTCATGATTATAAAAACAATATGTGCTCAGTAGAATAGTTTAGAAAATACAAGGCTGGGAGTGGTGGCTCATGCCTTTAGCAATCCCAGCACTTTGGGAGGCCGAGGTGGGTGGATCACTTGAGGTCAGGAGTTCGAGACCAGCCATAGCCAACATGGTGGAACCCATCTGTACTAAAAAAAATACAAAAATTAGCCAGGTGTGGTGGCACACACCTGTAGTCCCAGCTACTCAAGAGGCTGAGGCACGAGGATCGCTTGAACCTGAGAAGCAGAGGTTGCAGTGAGCCGAGACCGTGCCACAGCACTCCAGCCTGGGAGACAGAGTGAGACTGTCTAAGAAAAAAAAAGTTTAGGAAATACAAAATGCAGAAAATTATTTTTATTTATATATTTATTTATTTTTTTTGAGATAGGGTCTTGCTCTACCGCCCAGGCTGGAGGGCAGTGGCACAATCTCAGCTCACTGCAACCTCCAGCCTTACCCTCCTGCATAGCTGGGACCACAGGCGTGCGCCACTATGCCAGGATAAGTTTTTGTATTTTTGGTAGAGACGGCGTTTTGCCATGTTGCCCAGTCTGGTCTCGAACTCCTGAGCTCAAACAATCCACCCACCTTGGCCTCCCAAAGTGCTGGGATCACAGGCATGAGCCTCTGCGCTCGGCCTAAATTTTTTTAAATAAAAATTTTATTTATGGCCAGGAGCAGTGGCTCTCGCCTGTAATCCCAACACTTTGGGAGGCCGAGGCGGGTGGATCATGGGGTCAGGAGATTGAGATCATACTAGCTAGCACGGTGAAACCCCCGTCTCTACTAAAAATACAAAAAATTAGCCGGGCGTGGTGGCCGGCGCCTGTAGTCCCAGCTACTCGGGAGCCTGAGGCAGGAGAATGACATGAACCCTGGGAGGTGGAGCTTGCAGTGAGCAGAGATTGGGCCACTGCACTCCAGCCTGGGCGACAGAGTGAGACTCCATCTAAAAAAAAAATTATATATATATATGTTTTTTTTTATTTGAGAGATGCAGTCTCGCTGTGTGGCCCAGGCTGGAGTGCAGTGGCTCAGTCTCAGCTCACCACAACTTCTGCCTCCCAGGTTCAAGCGATTCTCCTGTCTCAGCTTCCCAAGTAGCTGGGACTACAGGCTTGTGCCCCCACACCCAGCTCATTTTGCATTGTTTTAGTAGAGATGGGGTTTCACTATATGTTGGCCAGGCCGGTATAGAACTCCTGACCTCAGGTGATCTGCCCGCCTCGGCCTCCCAAAGTGCTGGGATTACAGGAGTGAGCCACCATGCCTCGCCATTTTTTTTTTTTTAAATAGCAGTTTTTTTTTGTTTTTTGTTTTTTTTCCTGAGATGCAGTCTCGCTCTGTCCCCCAGACTGGAGTGCGGTGGTATGATCTCAGCTCACTACAACCTCCGTCTCCCAGGTTCAAGTGATTCTCCTGCCTCAGCCTCCTGAGTAGCTAGGATTACAGGCACCCACCACCATGCCCGGCTAATTTTTGTATTTTTATTACAGATGGGGTTTCACTATATGTTGGCCAGGCTGGTATAGAACTCCTGACCTTGTGATCTGCCCGCCTTGGCCTCCCAAAGTGCTGGGATTACAGGTGAGGCACCGCACCCAGCCATTTTTAATAGCAGTTTTAGGCCAGGCACAGTGATTTATGCCTGTAATCCTGGCACTTTGGGAGGCCGAAGTGGGTGGATAGCTTGCGGCCAGGAGTTTGAGACCAGTCTGGCCAACATGGTGAAATCCAGTCTCTACTAGAAATACAAAAATTAGCTGGGCATGGTGGCGCATGCCTGTAATCCCAGCTACTGGGAAGGCTGAGGTTTGAGAATCGCTTGAATCTGGGAGGCAGAGGTTGCATCGAGCTGAGATCCCGCCACAACACTGCAGCCTGGGCGACAGAGTGAGACTTCCTCTCACAAAAAAAAAAAAAAAAAAAAAAAAAAGCATTTTAACGTCACAGCAAAACTGACAGGTAGGTACAGATCCCCATATACTTCCTTCACCCATGCAGGCACAGCTTCCTTGACTACCAATATCCTGACCAGAGTGAAAAATTTGTCACAATGGATCAGTCTACATTGACACATCAGATTCAAAAAAAAAGACACTTCATTACTAACAAAAGCCTGCGGTTTACAAATGTATACCTACATGTATCCACTATTAAAATATCATGAAAAGTATTTTTGCTATCCTAAAAATCCTCTGTGCCTCCTGCCATTGGTTTTTGTTTTCTTTTTTTTCTTTTTTTTTGAGACGGAGTCTTGCTCTGTCGCCCAGGCTGGAGTGCAGTGGCCGGATCTCAGCTCACTGCAAACTCCGCCTCCCAGGTTTATGCCATTCTCCTGCCTCAGCCTCCCGAGCAGCTGGGACTACAGGCGCCCACCACCTCGCCCGGCTAGTTTTTTGTATTTTTTAGTAGAGACGGGGTTTCACCGTGTTAGCCAGGATGGTCTCGATCTCCTGACCTCGTGATCCCCCCGTCTCGGCCTCCCAAAGTGCTGGGATTACAGGCTTGAGCCACCGCGCCCGGCTAGTTTCTGTTTTCTTTGGAGAGGTAGTCTGTCTCTGTCGCCCAGGCTGGAGTGCAGTGGCCTGATCTTGGTTCACTGCAACCTCTGTATCCTGGGTTCAAGCAATTCTGCCTCAGCCTCCCGAGTAGCTGGGATTACGGGCTCCCACCACTACACCTGACTAATTTTTTTTTTTTTTGTATTTTTAGTAGAGACAGGGTTTCACCATGTTGGGCAGGCTGGTCTTGAACTCCTGACCTCAGGTGATCCGCCCACCTCGGCCTCCCAAAGTGCTGGGATCACAGGCCTGAGCCACTGCGCCCAGCTGTTTTTTTTTTTTTTAAGTGGCGTTTTTGTGTGTGTGTGTGTTTTTGTTGTTGTCGTTTGTTTGTTTTTGTTTTTTTGAGACAGAGTCTTGCTCTTTGCCCAGGCTGGAGTGCAGTGGCGCGATCTCGTCTCACTGCAACCTCTGCCTCCCAAGTTCAAGCGAGTCTCCTACCTCAACCTCCTGAGTAGCTGGGATTACAGGCGTGCACCACCATGCCTGGGTAATTTTTGTATTTTTAGTAGAGATGGGGTTTTACCATGATGCCTAGGCTGGTATCGAACTCCTGGCCTCAGGTGATCTGCCCGCCTCGGCTTCCCAAAGTGTTGGGATTACAGGCGTAATCCACCTCGCCAAGCCTTGTTTTTTGTTTTTGTTTTTCAGATAGTGTCCTGCTCTGTCGCCCAGGCTGCAGTGGTGCAGTGAAGTAATTGTGGCTCACTGCAATCCTGGCTCAAGCGACCCTCCCCGCAGCCTCTGGAGTAGCTGGGAATACAGGCGCACGACACCACACCAGGATAGTTTTTTTTTTTTTGTATTTTTTGTAGAGACAGGGTTGCCCAGGCTGGTCTTGAACTCCTGGGCTCAAGTAATCCACCTGCCTCGGCCTCCCAAAGTGCTGGGATTACAGGAGTTACTGCACCTGGCCCACTTTATTTTTTAGAGCAGTTTTGGCATCACTGCAAAATTGAGCTGAAAGTATCAAGAGTCCTTTGTACCCCTCCCCACACAGACACAGCCTCCCTATCAACATCCTGTCCAGAGTGGTAAATTTGTTGCAGTGATGAATGTACAGTGACACATTATCAACCAAAGCCCATAGTTTACATAAGGGCTTCCTTTTGGTGTTGTACATTCTATGGGTTTTAATTTTTTTTAATGAAGATTTTATTTTTATTTTTATTTTTTTTTTTGAGGCGGAGTTTCGCTCTGTCTCCCAGGCTGGAGTGCAGTGGCCGGATCTCAGCTCACTGCAAGCTCCGCCTCCCGGGTTTACGCCATTCTCCTGCCTCAGCCTCCCGAGTAGCTGGGACTACAGGCGCCCGCCACCTCGCCCGGATCTCAGCTCACTGCAAGCTCCGCCTCCCGGGTTTACGCCATTCTCCTGCCTCAGCCTCCCGAGTAGCTGGGACTACAGGCGCCCGCCACCTCGCCCGGCTAGTTTTTTTTTGTATTTTTTAGTAGAGACGGGGTTTCACCATGTTAGCCAGGATGGTCTCGATCTCCTGACCTCGTGATCCGCCCGTCTCGGCCTCCCAAAGTGCTGGGATTACAGGCTTGAGCCACCGCGCCCGGCGAAGATTTTATTTTTTAAGAGCAATTTTAGTTTCACAGCAAAACTGACAGGTAGGTCCGGAGAGTCCCATATACCTCCTTCCCCTACGCAGTCATGACTTCCCTGACTACCAACATCCGGGTCAGAGTGGTAAATTTGTTACAGTCGATGAACCTACATTGACACATCATTACTAACCAAAGCCTGCGGTTTACATTAGAGTTAGTTCACTCTTGTTGTTTACATTGTGTATCTTTGAACAAATGTATATTTACATGTATCCACTATTACAGTATCATGAGGGTATTTTTGCTACTGTAAAAATTCTCTGTGCTGTCTGCCATTAGTTTCTTTTTTTTTTTTTTAATGTGAGGTTTTGTTTTGTTTGGTTAGAGACAGAGTCCTCCTCTGTTGCCCCGGGCTGGAGTGCGGTGGCACCATCTGAGCTCACTGCAATTTCTGCCTCCCAACTCAAGTGATCCTCACACCTCTGCCTCCTGAGTAGCTGGGACTACAGGTGCGCACCACCACACCTTGCTAATTTTTTGTATTTTTTTGTAGAGAAGGGGTTTCACCATGTTGCCCAGGCTGCTTTGGAACTCCTGGGCTCAAAGGATCCATGTGCCTCCGCATCCCAAAGTGCCGGGATTACAGGCATGAGTCACTGCGCCCTACCTAAAATGTGGTTGTTAATGACTACGTCCGTTGTATAACCAAAATCCCCTATTATTGGACATTTAGATTGTTTCCTTATCTGTTTTAAAGAGGAGAAAACTAAGGCCCTTCACTTGACAAGTCACTTGTCCAAAGTCACCTGGCTAAAAAGTAGGCAGAACTGAGATTAGAAATCTGGTCTGACTCCAGAACCCATTCTTAGGCCACCACACTGCGCCTAGAATTAATAATACACCACTTAACTCCATTAGATCAGCTCCCCTCAACTTGAAAGATAGTGACCAGGCACCTCCACAAGCAGAGCAGCCAAGGATTCAAGTATATATCGAGGAAGGCAGGCAATATAGAAAAAACTAGGTGGCTCAACTGAGATGGAACAAGCAGAAAACGCAAAGGGGAGGTCCAGGAATAGAAATAAACAGGAGGTAGGAGATGGGTACATAGAATGCTGGTTAAGATAAAGAGAAAGCTGGATTTGGGAAACCTAAAAGTAAGAAACTCTGGCTTTTTTTTTTTTTTTTTTTTTTTTTGAGACGGAGTCTTGGTCTGTCGCCCAGGCTGGAGTGCAGTGGCCGGATCTCAGCTCACTGCAAGCTCCGCCTACCGGGTTCACGCCATTCTCCTGCCTCAGCCTCCCGAGTAGCTGGGACTACAGGCGCCCGCCGCCTCGCCCGGCTAGTTTTTTGTATTTTTTAGTAGAGACGGGGTTTCACTGGGTTAGCCAGGATGGTCTCGATCTCCTGACCTCATGATCCGCCGGTCTCGGCCTCCCTAAGTGCTGGGATTACAGGCTTGAGCCACCGCGCCCGGCCAAAACTCTGGCTTTTATCTCTGTATGTAGGAGGGAGCAAAGATAACCTCAAGGCCATGTGGGGAGCTAGGAAGGATAAGGTTTCTGAGAAAAGGAATGAGAAAAGGGAGGGTAAACTCCCGAGGACTACAAGGCCAGGAGAGGCTTTGTGTGGCCAAGAGGAGAGGCCAGAAGTCAACGAGGCAGGCTAGAATAGGCACTGGATACCAAACCTTCCTGTTCCTAAGGAGACTTCCTTCCAGCCTGAGCCTCCTCTGGTAGTTCAGCTACTAAATGCTCTCAGCCCTTAGGGGCTGGGGTGGGAAGTGGGGAGCGGGGATTGTAAAGTGCTCTAACTATTAATATAATGCGGACTGAGAATGGATGCTGGCACACATTTTTTAAAGGCAGTAGGCTTAACGCTAGTGCCACCTACCCCTACTCCACTTCTCTAGCCTAACCTCAGCCACACCCACATGCTAAGGACCATCCAGGAGGGGGGAGCGTGTAGCGCGCCTGCGTGCTCGTGCGCACCAGAAGCAGAGAGACAGAGACGGAGACAAAAAGAGATAGGGGGAGAGAGAGAAAGAGAGAGCGAGAAGAGAGAGACAGACAAGGACAGAAAGGGGGCGGGAGGAGGGAGAGAGAGACAGAGACAGAGACAGAGAGATCAGCCCTGGTGAGGGAGGAAAACTCCAGAGATAATGCAGGGAGCTCCTGCAGGAAGACTCAGGGAGAAGATCCCAGAACTTACCCTAAGACTGTTGAGAGAGTAGGGGGTGGCTTTGCAGGACCTGGCTTGGGGGTCATCAAGCAGTAACGGTTACTGCACAGGCGTTGCCACTGAGCCAGAGCCATTTAACCCGACCTGTGTGGCTGGGGATTAAGCTTCAGATACCCCATAACTCTGACTCTCAGACTGTTTTGGGGGCCCCGGGGCTGCAGACAAGGGGAGGAGGGGCACGTGAGGGCTGGGTCCCTGCCTCCCCCCATCCTCCGCTGTCACTCACTACCCCAACAGTCGCCCAGGGGGCGGGCCCCGGAGAGGTGGGGATGGGGGAGGGTAATCTTGGCAGGCGCCTGCTGCATGGCGTAGGTAGGGACTATTGAGGGGGGCGGACGCCGGGGGGGTGAACACGAGTGGGAAGCGAAGAGAGACACGGGGAGGGGGAGGGGACCGGGAACCATTTGAATGAGAGGAGGGGATCACGGGTAGAGTGGGCTCCAGGAGGCAGGGCGGGCAGGGTGTGACGGGGGCCAGACTCTTGAGCCAGGTAAGGGGAGCAGGTGCGTAGATCTGTGTTTTTGGTGGGTGAGCGCACTCGGCCCTTGGATGGAAAGGGGACGCCGCCTTTCCCGGGGGGCCGGCTTCAAAGCTCCAGAGGCTATCTTTTCCTTCTCAACTAACGGGGCCCCGGGCGGGGGCTCAGGCGCCGTCTCCAGTGGCTGTACTCCACTCCGCAATTTCCAGGCGGCCACTGGACTGGGAGTCTCGCGCCGGGGGCCGGCGCTGTCTCGCGAGCCCCCTCCTGGAGCCAGCCAATGGGGTTGGTTGCTGGCACCGCCCGCCCGCCTGGTGCAGAGCGCTGGGCGCTGCGAGCGGCGCTGCCATTTAAAGGGGCCGCGACCCCTGTCCCGGCTGCTAGGGAGGGAGGTGGAGAAGGAGCGCGGGGCCGTCGCTGTCTGCAGTTCTAGGCTTGTAGCCTTTGCACTAACCCTGCCGCAGGTAGGGGTCGGGCCTGCTCAAGCCGAACCGAACCTGCAAGCGGGATCTTGCAGTAGCCGGGAGGCGGTGGGGGGGGGTCTAAGGAGAGATCGTAGCTCCAAAATGTCTTCCTGTAAATGCCTGAGGTTGGGGGTGGGCAACAGGAGAAGGGAGGACTGGAGGAGCAATGGGAAAGGGGGACGGGGCTGAGGAAGTGGGCGACCTGAAAGGTAACTGGGGGAAGGGGTTGCGAAGGGCAGTTTGTGGGGGCGGGGGAAGGGCCGAGGGAGGACCTAGCAACGCGGGGAGGGGGGGTGGGGCCAGACTGGGTGGGTAAAGACTGGGGAGCTGGGGGGCTCCAGCAGAGTGGGGAGGGAATAGAAACTGAGATCGCGGGGGCGGGAAAGGCTCCTGGTGGCGACGGCCTTAGGAGACTCTAAGGGGGCGTTCAGCCTGAGTTGCGGGGGGTGAAAGGTAAGGGGGAAGGGAATGGGAGTTGCAGTCGAGTAGGGGGGTGGGCGGGTGGAACGACCGACTGCCTGGCCAGTGTGGGCACGGGGCCAGGGCGGGGAACGCCTCTCCCCACTGGGGGCGCTGTATTGGGGGGAGTGGTCATTAGGACTAAAGCCTTCGGAAATGCTTGTAGATTGTGGTGGTGGGGGCTGTTCATGAGAAATCCAAGTGGATGATGGGGTGTGTCTCAGAGCCCATGTAAGAAGGAATTCTGGCTAAGACCACCTCTACTGCCTCCTCTTCTCCTCCTAATCTGCAGTACATATCCAGCCATACTCATGGACCCCAGTGATTTCCCCAGTCCATTTGACCCATTGACCCTGCCAGAGAAGCCCCTGGCTGGAGACCTACCAGTAGACATGGAATTTGGAGAGGATCTGCTGGAATCCCAGACTGCCCCAACTCGAGGATGGGCCCCCCCTGGCCCTTCTCCATCCTCGGGAGCCCTGGACCTGCTTGATACCCCTGCTGGCCTGGAAAAAGACCCTGGAGTCCTGGATGGAGCCACTGAGTTGCTGGGGCTGGGGGGGCTGCTCTATAAAGCCCCCTCTCCCCCGGAGGTGGACCACGGTCCTGAGGGAACCCTGGCATGGGATGCGGGGGATCAGACCCTAGAGCCTGGACCAGGGGGCCAGACCCCTGAGGTGGTACCACCTGATCCGGGGGCTGGGGCAAATTCCTGTTCACCCGAGGGGCTACTAGAGCCTTTGGCTCCAGATTCTCCAATAACCCTGCAGTCCCCACATATTGAAGAGGAGGAGACCACCTCCATAGCTACTGCGAGAAGGGGCTCCCCTGGGCAGGAGGAGGAGCTTCCCCAAGGGCAGCCACAGAGCCCAAATGCCCCCCCTAGCCCTTCAGTGGGAGAGACTCTGGGGGATGGAATCAACAGTTCTCAGACCAAACCTGGGGGCTCTAGCCCCCCTGCACATCCTTCCTTGCCAGGTAGGTTGCCTAATTATCTGGACAATCAGGGCTGGGAGAGGGTGGTGGTAAGGAGGGGTGGCTATGTGCTTTGGGAAGTAGTGGGGAGGAGGAGGGTGGGGAGATAAGTGTAGGGATGTGTGTGGGGAAGGACTTGGGGTTTAGGAGGGAGGAGTGGGGTAGTGTGTAGAGGAAGATTAAGGAAAGTAGGGGTGGGCACAGGCTGTGGGGGAGGAATGAGGTAAGGTTTCAGGGAGCGTAGGTTGGGAGGAGTGGATTTGGTGGGAAGGGTTCCCTTTTTCCTGCCCCAATGGGCTTTTGGTGCCAGAGTCCGTCCTTCAGGATTTGGAGGAGTACACCAGGCTTCTTGGTTCTAAGACCTTTACAGCTTTTTGGTTCCAGATGGGAGTGGGATTTCTGGGTTTGACGAATGGTAACTAGGTTCTGGAGCCCCTAACAGCATAAGGATTTCAGCAGAGCAGTAGAAATGCAGGGTCTAGGATTGAGTCTGTGATAGGGGAGGGACAACCTTGACTTGAGAGGCTCTAGTTTCTCCCCTCTTCTGCCTAGTGGTGTGCCTCTATCAGGCTGTGACGAGGGTCTTAGGGCTTATATAACCACCTGAATCCAGGGGAAGCTACCCATACATTGATGCTTCCTTTTCCTTTTGCTACCTTTGGGTGGTTGTGTGTGTGTTTCATTGGTAAAATATAAATTCTTAATGAAAGGTATATTACCTGTGTTTCCTTAACCCCCAAAGATTGGGACAGAAAGCTGGTGGGAAGGATAGATTTTTTTTTCATGGAATAGCTGCACGTGCACCGCCCCCCCCCACCTTAGTACAGAGCCTGAGGTAACCCTGAGAGGGGCCCCAAGAAGCCACAGGCACTCGAGTTTTCCCTTTCAGTTTTGAGTAAGTTCTTCCCCAGGAATGGAGGCGGGGGTTGGGCCGGGGAGGGGGTGGTGAGGGCAGGCTCAACATTTAGGCTGCCTTCTGCTTCCTTTGCAGGAGATGGCCTGACTGCGAAGGCGAGTGAGAAGCCGCCTGAACGGGTGAGGGGGAGGGGATTGGAAGGAGTCTGGTTCCCCCTTAGCTCTGGGAAGGACAGACCCTTCATTTTCCCTCCCAGATGTTGTTCTGTAGAGAGTGTGTATAAGGAGAGTTAGGAGGAGGGAGGGAGCACTAGTGTCTACTGCTTGTTGGGGAGAAAGTCCAGCCTCCTTTTCTTCCCTCCTCCTAAGGGCTGGGCCAAGGGTCCCCACTCTCCCTTCCCCCTCCCATCTTCTATCCCCCCCCCAAACCCTGTACTAGTGTTAGCCTGGCCAGGGTGTCAGTTTTCCTCCCCTCCCGTCTTTCCAAGGTACAGAAGAGAAGCGAACGCGTTAGGAGAGCAGAACCTCCAAAACCTGAGGTTGTAGATTCCACTGAGAGCAGTAAGTAGGATTTGAGGAAGTGTGACCTGGGAGTTCTGGGTGTGGAAAAGATCCGAACGTGGCACGCGGCAGGGCATGGATCTTCTAGCTCCTGTAGTCCTGCTCCATGCAGCTTGTGAAGTGCCTGTCTCCGCTATGGGTTGGCATGGGAACCAGGGGCAGTGGGGGAAATTGAAAACAAGAGCAGTGAGAATGGCGAGTTTCCTGTTTCAGCTATGCCATCTCTGTCTCCGAATCTTCTCATTTAGAGCCTCTCCCTTTCCCTCCCTGGGAGGTTACAGAGTAACCAAGGGAGAGAGACACCGAGGTCTTAAAACACTAATGTAACGAGGGCCAGGGTGTAAAGGCCAGAACAACAGAGATCCCAGGAGAGGGACTGAACTGTTGGTCAGGGGATGGTTGGAGACCTGGTTTGGTGGCCTTTCTCATGTCCATCCCCCTACTTTCGCAGTTCCAGTGTCAGATGAGGATTCTGATGCCATGGTAGATGACCCTAATGATGAGGACTTTGTGCCATTCCGGCCCCGGCGCTCTCCTCGCATGTCCCTACGCTCAAGTGTGTCACAAAGGGCCGGGCGCTCTGCAGTGGGCACCAAGATGACTTGTGCACATTGCCGGACACCACTGCAGAAGGGGCAGACTGCCTATCAGCGCAAGGGGCTGCCTCAGCTCTTCTGCTCATCATCCTGCCTCACCACTTTCTCCAAGAAGCCCTCGGGCAAAAAGACCTGTACCTTCTGCAAGAAGTGCGTGAGGGTCTTGGGGGCTGTGCAGAGGGCAGGGATCTGGGCAGGAGTATGAGTAAGACAGACTGTTGGTAAGAACCTAGCAGGATGGAGCTGGGCGAGAGAGCGATGTAGGGAGGGAGTCAGAGTATTTGGCTCTGTGGTCATTGATCCTGGACGAGGGGCGGAAGCTGAGGAAATGAGAGGGTGGTCTTGAGTGAATATTCAAACCTGTTCCCACCTCTAGGGAGATCTGGAACACCAAGGACTCAGTTGTGGCGCAGACTGGTTCCGGAGGCTCCTTCCATGAGTTCTGCACGTCCGTCTGTCTCTCCCTGTATGAGGCCCAGCAGCAGCGCCCGATCCCCCAGTCTGGGGATCCCGCCGATGCCACTCGCTGCAGCATATGCCAGAAGACTGGAGAGGTGAGGACACTCGGTGGGGGCTGATTTACAGAGCCTGGACAGCCCTGACCTGCCCCTCCCATCCTGGGGCTGCCGGGGCCAGGCCCCGTGGAAAGGGGAGTGGGGAGGAAAGGCGGCCATCATGAGGGAGCGTATTCAAGGACAGAGCTTCTCCAGGATGCGCACAGCTGGCCTTCTTTACCTCCCAGGACCTCACCATCAAGTCGGCAGCCTGCGGCGCAGGTTGGGGGGTCCCTGGGCCCACTGTCTGCTGTGAAGGTCTAGGGTGAGGTGGGGGGCTGACCTTGCATTGGGGTGGGCGGTGGTGGCCAGGCCCTAGCTCAGGGTGCGTGTGTGTGTGGCAGGTCCTGCATGAGGTCAGCAATGGCAGCGTGGTGCACCGGCTCTGCAGCGATTCTTGCTTCTCCAAATTCCGGGCCAACAAGGGACTGAAAACCAACTGTTGTGACCAGTGTGGGGCTTACATCTACACCAAGACCGGGAGCCCTGGCCCTGAGCTCCTCTTCCACGAGGGCCAACAAAAGCGGTTCTGCAACACAACCTGCTTGGGGGCGTATAAGAAGGTGGGGCCGAGGGAGTAGTGCATTAGAGGGCTGTGGAAGGGGGTGTGGTTCTTGGGTGATAAATAAAGGTGGCTGACAGGTCAAGGACTGGGAGAAATAAAACAAATAAAGGGGGTTTCAATTGTATCTGTTATGTTTTATTTTTGAAGCTGGCTGGTGGATACACAGGTCTTTGTTACATCATCATCTATACTTTTTTTGTATGCCTGAAATATTTCATGTTTAAAACATTTAAAAAATAAAAGTGAAGGGACAAATCCAGCCTCAGCCTCTCCTTCCCCATCCTCACAGAAAAACACACGTGTGTACCCATGTGTCTGGTGCAAGACCCTGTGTAAGAACTTTGAGATGCTATCACATGTGGATCGTAATGGCAAGACCAGCTTGTTCTGTTCCCTGTGCTGTACCACTTCTTACAAAGTGAAGCAGGCAGGGCTCACTGGTAGGTGCAAAGCCCTCTTCTCTGAGTCCCCTGCTGGCCTTCTCTCTACCTCCCATACTCCCCTC
This sequence comes from Macaca nemestrina, assembly GCF_043159975.1. NCBI lineage: Eukaryota > Metazoa > Chordata > Mammalia > Primates > Cercopithecidae > Macaca > Macaca nemestrina. The sequence goes on from NC_092145.1 coordinate 83,530,432, forward strand.
TTCCAGAGTAATCCCTGCTGCCCGACCTTAGCCCCAACCACATCTCCCCGTGGAATTTCTGTTCGTCTCTTGCACTGCCTTACACCTTCTGTGTGCTCTCTCTCTCCCTCTCTCTTTTTCTTTTCCTCTCTCTCTTTCTGTCTATGCCCCAGGCCCTCCCCGACCCTGCAGCTTCTGCCGCCGCAGCCTCTCTGACCCCTGTTACTACAACAAGGTTGACCGCACAGTCTACCAGTTCTGCAGCCCCAGCTGCTGGACCAAGTTCCAGGTACTCCAGGCCCTGGACCAGGGATAGAAGGGTGTGGTAACATAAAGAGGGTCGGAGAATTGGGGTAGGCAGGCCTGGGCAGAGCAAAGAACAAGCCTGACTCCCCTTCCCCACCGCTGCACACATCTTGCCCCTCCCTTACTTGTCTTCCTTCCCTCCAGCGCACAAGCCCCGAAGGGGGCATTCACCTGAGCTGTCACTACTGCCACAGCCTCTTCAGTGGCAAGCCTGAGGTCTTGGACTGGCAGGTAAGAGCCCCACCCCCACCCACATCTTGCCACATGACCAGACTGTCTGAAGGGGTCCTTCCACTTGGCCCCTGCTGAGGCCAGATGTTACAGCTTATCCTCCCTGCCCTGTGCCCCCACCTCAGGACCAAGTGTTCCAGTTCTGCTGCCGTGATTGCTGTGAGGACTTCAAGCGGCTTCGGGGTGTGGTGTCCCAGTGTGAGCACTGTCGGCAGGAGAAACTCTTGCATGAGAAACTCCGATTCAGCGGAGTGGAGAAGAGCTTCTGCAGCGAAGGTAAGGAGATGGGGAAGGGCAGGAGACACGTAGCTCCCAACCAGGGAGAATGGAGGAGAAGGGAGGGAGGCTGGGAAAGTGGTCCGTGAGGCAGAGCCTTCCGCCCGGGATGCTCTACTCCCATCTCCCCTAAAGCTTTGGGCACAAGGGGCTGCTTAGAGAGAGGTTTCAGGTGTAGCACCTTGAAAAGGTTGGGTCTCTTGCCCTTGGGTATCTGTGTCTCTGGACTCTCTTTCCTCTTCCCCTCTTTCCAGGCTGTGTGCTGCTGTACAAACAGGACTTCACTAAGAAGCTGGGCTTGTGCTGTATCACTTGTACTTACTGCTCCCAGACTTGCCAGCGCGGAGTCACTGAGCAACTGGATGGCAGCACCTGGGACTTCTGCAGTGAGGACTGTAAAAGCAAGTACCTGCTGTGGTACTGCAAGGTGAGGAGGGTCAGCACGCGAGCGAGGCGGGAAAGAGGGCGGCGGGGAGCACAGGCTGTGGTACTAAGCTCGGGGTGTGGACAGATCTCCAGGCAGGGCAGCCAGCCTTCCATCTCTAAGCCGGCCCGATCTCCAAGCGGAGGAGCATGGCTTATCCCAGGGGAAAGAAAGGGCCCAACGCATTTTAGGGAGGCAGGTCTGACCATCCTTTTGACATCCTCAGGCTGCCCGGTGCCATGCCTGTAAGCGCCAGGGGAAGCTGCTGGAGACCATCCACTGGCGTGGGCAGATCCGTCATTTCTGCAACCAGCAGTGTCTTCTGCGCTTCTATAGCCAGCAGAACCAACCCAACCTGGATACCCAGAGTGGGCCCGAGAGCCTCCTGAACAGTGAGTCCCGGGCAGGGGGTACGCTCTGTTAGAGGGGGCCTGGACTCTCCTAATCCTAAGCCTAGCCCCTTTCTCCTTCCTCTTGCATTCACCTCATCCCTGGCCAGATAGGGTGCTAGTACTGTGAACTGTATTCTCTTTTAGCTTCCGAACCCTGCGGTTCAGAAGGGGAAGTCTTATTTAAAACTTCTTGGAGTTAGCGTCTACTGATTGTCTATGAAATGTATATTATTAGGGAGTGGGTGCCTATCCTGATAGGATGGGGCATATAGGGGTTACGGTTACTTTTCTGAGATAAGGAAATCTCAGCATAAACTCTACCTTTAGTGAGACTGAAGACTGTCATTTCTAGAATGTTGCCCCTGCCCCTCCACAACTCCAGGGATACCCAGGCTATCTAAATGGAAGGTGTCAATTGTGGGTTTTTGGGGAAAATGTAATGTTTCATTCTCAAGGAGCAAAGAGTCTTTTAGGCTACTATTGCTGGGGCACAGAGGAGACTAGATCTGGGATGGCAAGGGGGGCAAATCCTAGAACTTCCCATCTGTATTTGGTGTACCTGTTAATGAAGCTGTCCTGGAACAGGGGTAAGGAAAATGGAGAGCTAGTCCCTTGGATGAGAGCATTCATTTGTTTTGATCTACAGGTCAGTCTCCTGAGTCAAAACCCCAGACACCCTCTCAAACCAAAGTGGAGAACAGCAACACAGTGAGGACCCCAGAGGAAAATGGGAATTTGGGCAAGGTCGGGGCAAAAGCCAAGGGGGAGGATAATCTCAGAGGAGGGTACGGCAGTTGGCGGCACAAATGTTCCTTTTTCTCTGCAGATCCCTGTGAAGACCCGATCAGCTCCCACGGCTCCCACCCCTCCTCCACCCCCACCGCCCCCAGCAACACCCCGCAAAAACAAGGCTGCCATGTGTAAGCCGCTGATGCAGAATCGGGGCGTCTCCTGCAAGGTGGAGATGAAGTCCAAAGGGAGTCAGACAGGTGAGCCAGGGTACCTTGATGCCACAGGCTGTATTCCGGAGTCCTAGGCCTGCCAGCCCTATGTCCGTGAACTGGACAAGGGGATTCCTTAGGTAGCTGAAGCCTCATGCATATGGTTGTCCTAAAATCGTAGAGGTGTCTTTCAGCCATTGCTTCAAGGGCAGTTTTGTGACACTGAGCACGTTAGAGCTTTTGGCGGGTCCGATGTGATCAGTCCAGCAGGGTCTCTGAGAAGATCCCTTTTCTCGTCCACAGAAGAGTGGAAGCCACAGGTGATTGTGCTGCCCATCCCAGTGCCCATCTTCGTGCCAGTGCCTATGCATCTGTACTGCCAGAAAGTCCCGGTGCCTTTCTCGATGCCTATCCCGGTAAGTTTCCCTGCCCTTCCTGGCTGGGTTCTCCTTTCCCCTTCCAGGTTTGAGATCCACCCTTTCCCCTTACTCTCATCAACTGTCCCCCTTCACTCTCATCATCTGTCCCCCCCTCCCCCCAACTGCTGGTGTGGTTCTTGGCATTTAGTTGGGATTCGTGCCTCCAGGTGCCTGTGCCCATGTTCTTGCCCACTACCTTGGAGAGCACAGACAAGATTGTAGAGACCATTGAGGAGCTGAAGGTGAAGATCCCTTCCAACCCCTTGGAGGCCGACATCCTGGCTATGGCAGAAATGATTGCAGAGGCTGAGGAGTTAGACAAGGCCTCATCTGACCTTTGTGGTATGCCATAGATGGTGGCGATGAGGGAGACAGGGTGCTACCAGCGTGTCTCTGCCCGAGGGGGAGCTATTGATGATCTTGGTGCCTAGTAGAATGGGAGGATAGTTGGGATCAGCCCCTGAAAGCTCGTGAGGGTGCTAGCAGGAGCTTGTAGCCACTGAGCCCACTTCTCTGCTTCCCAGATCTTGTGAGCAACCAGAGTGCAGAGGGACTCCTGGAAGACTGTGACCTGTTTGGGCCTGCTCGAGATGATGTCCTGGCCATGGCAGTCAAGATGGCCAATGTCTTGGATGAGCCTGGGCAAGACTTGGAGGCAGACTTCCCTAAGAGTGAGTAAGATTGGAGCCGTGCCCACTGGGTATGGTAGCATTCGTGCCATCAGGAAGGGAATGTTCCTTGTGTCCCTGAGTATGACCCTGAAAAGTGTTCGTTGTGATTCTAAGACAGAAGGTTCTCACAGGGAGCAGTGCCAGAGACACCAGGACAGGTGCATTCTTTCAGACTTCTGAGTCATGCTTTTTTTTATTATTATTTTTAAACTGTAAAAAAACATAAAAATTTCACTATGTTCGGCCGGGCGCGGTGGCTCAAGCCTGTAATCCCAGCACTTTGGGAGGCCGAGACGGGCGGATCACGGGGTCAGGAGATCGAGACCATCCTGGCTAACACGGTTAAACCCCGTCTCTACTAAAAAAATACAAAAATCTAGCTGGGCGTGGTGGCGGGCGCCTGTAGTCCCAGCTACTCGGGAGGCTGAGGCAGGAAACCCAGGAGGCGGAGCTTGCAGTGAGCCGAGATTGTGCCACTGCACTCCAGCCTGGGCGACAGAGGGAGACTCCGTCTCAAAAAAAAAAAAAAAAAAATGTTTCACTATGTTCAACATGTTTACAGTTCAGTAGTTCACATTGCTGTGTTTTGTGTTTCTGTGACTCTGAGCATGCTTTTTGGTATAGCTTTACTGGTTCCTTTGGCTCATCTAGTGTCAAGTGGGCAAGTAGCAGGGGTGGGGCAGGAGGGCTGCAGGGTTGAGATCTTAAGAAATTGATTTCTTCTTTCTTTCCTTTTTATTAGATCCTCTGGACATTAATCCCAGTGTAGACTTCCTCTTTGATTGTGGCCTAGTAGGGCCTGAGGATGTGTCTACTGAACAAGACCTTCCCCGAACCATGAGGAAGGTAGGGCTGGGGCTACCATATGTACAAAAGAAGAATGGAGGCCCAAAGGGGAGAGGATGTGAGAGCCAAGCCAGCAACCATAGTTCGACCTTCCCTAACCTCCTTTCTCCAACACTAGAAGTACTGAGATAAAGCCAAACTTTACTCTTCCCCCATTTCACAAGGTCATCAAAGCTATTCCTGGGGCTCTGTGCTGTGGAAGCTTCCTGTGTACTTACATCAGCCCCTGCCCCGGCCAGCAGTAAATATGGTGCTGACTAGCTTTCTCACCTTGCCTCTGGCCTTACCTCTGCCATGCCCCTGCTTTCTCTTCTCCTCCAGGGTCAAAAGCGGCTGGTGCTTTCCGAAAGCTGCTCCCGGGACTCCATGAGCAGTCAGCCTAGTTGTACCGGGCTCAACTATTCATATGGTGTCAATGCTTGGAAGTGCTGGGTGCAGTCAAAATATGCCAATGGAGAAACCAGCAAGGGTGATGAGCTGCGCTTTGGCCGTAAGTACTTGCGGTTGGGGGTAGGGGAGGGCAAAGACAGGGAGGAGGAGGGGAAAGGGAAGAAGGGGCTGGGCCTGTGATTCAGCTGAAGATGTCTAGGAGTGATAAGGGTGTGATGACTTAAGGATGCCCTGTGAAGATGGGGAGGAGTTGTAGATGAAAGGAAATGCTGTCTAGGTTCAAGGTTAGGGGGTCTTTCTGTAATTGTTCAGGAGCTAGGCATGACTAAGGGATGAAGGGGTTAATGGTGGTGGAGCTAAGTGAAATTCTCCATGTAGAGTTTTTCTTAATCCTGTCCCTGCACAACATATCACTGCAGCCAAACCCATGCGTATCAAAGAGGATATTCTCGCCTGCTCAGCTGCTGAGCTCAACTACGGTCTGGCCCAGTTTGTGAGAGAAATCACTCGGCCCAATGGTGAACGATACGAACCTGACAGTATCTACTATTTGTGTCTTGGCATCCAGCAGGTACCTCTCATGCACCACCTTGCTTCCTGTCACTCTTAACACAGCAGGCAGGGTCTAACCAGAAATGATTCTGGGTTGGGCACGGTGGCTAACGCCTGTAATCCCAACACTTTGGGAGGCTGAGGCAGGAGGATCGCTTCAAGCCAGGAGTTTGAGACCAGCCTGGGCAACAAAGTGATACCGCATCTCTACCCAAAAAATATTTAATGAAAAAAAAAAAGCAATTATTCTGTTGCACTCCCTGTTCCTCATCTTGTCCCCTACCTCAAGCAGGCGGCTTGCCTTTAATCTCCTATTCCAAATAGAACATGAGATATCAATACTTTTCTAAAATCAAAACTGCATTCCAGGACTGTTGGCCAAGGAGCAGTCTTCATTACTATCCAGGTCCCCTTTGTAGTATTTAAGCCCATTCTAGGAGGGGAGGGATGGGTGGAGCTGGGATCCTTGAGTGCTGGCGTAATGTTTAGTTCCCCCTGGGAGAAGTCAACCACGTATTACCTGACAAGGAGGTGTGGGCTTCTAAAGAACATCTCCTCCAAGCCTCCTCCTCTTCCAGCAAAGCCTGAGTAGCGCAGAGCTGTAGGTATACCTGGGGGAAAGCACTCGAGGCCACCTAATCAAGCAACTGTTTCCCATCGTCTCCTAATGACTGACGACACCATACCTGGGGGCTTCAGCATCATTCTCTTTCTTCGAGGACCTACAGTCTAGCCTTATGTGTGTCTGTTTTTCTTTCCCCAGTACTTGCTGGAAAATAACCGGATGGTGAACATTTTCACGGACCTTTACTACCTGACTTTCGTTCAAGAACTCAATAAGTCTCTGAGTACCTGGCAGCCCACACTCCTCCCCAACAGTAAGGGACAGGGACGTAGCAACCCCTACACACCCTTTTTCCATTCTTCCAATCCACCATCCCAAGACTCCTGTGCTATTTGGTCTGCCACTCTTCACAAAGGGCCCGAGGGCAGGAGCGTGTAGCTGGATGCCTCAGGGTTTAGAGTTAAAGGAGCATAGGAGCGCCTGTTCTTGAACATGAGGAGGGGATCAAGACTTAGGTCTGAAGAGCTATCTCTAGGACCAGAAAAAGATGGCCTGGGTTTGGGTGGTAAGTAAAGAAAGAGAGCAAGAAATCGTGGGACTCCTCAAGGTTTACATTTACCTGTCTACAACTTGAGGGTGGTGAGAGACGTTCCAAATGCAGGAGTGGAAAGTATGTATTATTTAAAGCCCTGTCCCACTGTGTAGTGTAGCAAGTGTAGCAAAGTGACAGTGTTTTATATATGAAGGTTACTCACCAAATGAGAATGGTGTGGGAAATGAGCAGGGCACATGGGATGGGAAGTGGTTGGGTTTGGGCAGCCACTCCCTCCTGACCGGCCTCTCCCCCTTGACCATTGTAGATACGGTGTTCTCTCGAGTGGAGGAGGAGCACCTCTGGGAGTGTAAGCAACTGGGGGTCTACTCGCCCTTTGTCCTCCTCAACACCCTCATGTTCTTCAACACTAAGTTTTTTGGGCTGCAGACAGCTGAGGAACACATGCAACTCTCCTTCACCAATGTGGTGCGGCAGTCCCGCAAGTGTACCACCCCTCGGGGCACCACCAAGGTGGTGAGCATCCGCTACTATGCCCCAGTCCGCCAGAGGAAAGGGCGAGGTACGAGGCTGCCCCCTCCCCTGTGCTTTTGCCCCTTCTCTGCCTTCCCCTTCCATGCCCTGCCATAACCCACCATACCTGCCAGGTCGGCCCTCTCCTTGGCCCCTAGCTTCCCTCTCCTTCCGTTGCTGTGTGCAGAAAGGGTAGAAACGGCCAGTCCTCCTACTTGATGGGCAGTGGCTGTCGCATATATAGGAGGTCACCCCGTGACCTCTCTCCCCCCTTTCCTCATTTAAGACAGTTTACTTCCTTGCCTGCTTTTTCTGGGTGGTGGACAGGTAGGAAACCTTTGGGTGTGTTTGACTGTGGCGGGGGGGGTAGACTGAATGAATGACAGGCTTTCTCTGATTCTTTGCTGTCGGGCCTAACAACAACTGCACCTTGGTTTCCATTTTTTCTGTTCCTGGATTTCTGTCCTGTCTGAGTGCAGTTCCCAAGGTCCCTTCTCTGGACCCATGCTTCTACCTGGACTAATGCGCGAGGGGTTGGGGCCATTGCTGTTTATCCCAGAAGGCAAGCCCGCCCTTGCAGTAGGGTCTGTTTTATCAGGTTTTTTGAATAACTTCTGAGATCACCTCTTCAAGACAGCAACTTGGGGGAGATTTTAAAGAGAGTCTTTGGCAGTGGGAACCGGGGAGGGTTGCATAACAACAGCTCGACAGGATGTTGGGTTGGCGTGGGAGAGGGAGACTGACCTCTTCTTCCACCTCTCCCATCTTGATGAGACTGTAATTTGTGTCGTGATGCCTTCTCCCTGTGCCCTGGACTGTGCTCTTGGATGAGGCTCGTGAAGCCTGTGCTCTTAATGAGTCTGAGTCATTTCCCTCCCCTACAGACACGGGTCCTGGAAAACGGAAGAGAGAAGATGAAGCCCCTATCTTAGAGCAGCGTGAGAACCGCATGAATCCTCTCCGCTGCCCTGTCAAGTTCTATGAATTCTATCTCTCAAAATGGTGAGTTGGTGGGTTGGCAGAGAGAGCGTTAGCATGGGGACCCGAGGGATCTACTTTGCCTTGGTACTGATCTTCTGTCCTGCCATCCCCACCCCCACCCCCGATGTTGCAGTCCTGAAAGCCTCCGGACTCGCAACGATGTGTTCTACCTGCAACCGGAAAGGTCCTGCATCGCCGAGTCACCTCTCTGGTATTCTGTGATCCCCATGGACCGCAGCATGTTGGAGAGCATGCTCAATCGCATCCTGGCTGTGCGCGAGATTTATGAGGAACTGGGTCGTCCTGGGGAGGAAGACCTGGACTGAGCTCGTGTGCCATCCATATCCATCTTTCACATCAATGTCTGTCCTGTGGTCATGTCCCTCAGGGTGACAGGCCCAGGAACCAATGCTACTCATTCTGAAGGGCCCTGACTGCTCCTTTCCGCTCACCCATTCCCTGCCTTCTCTAGGAACCCTGGCTTTTATCTTCTTCCATACCACTTGACAACCATGGGGCCCCGGTCTTCTGTACTCAGGGGCTGGTCTCCCAGTGATGGGCAAAAGCCAGCTTGCCCGTTTTCTTTATGCTTCAGAGTAAACCCCTCCTTCTGGGTCCAGACTCTGGGTGGAGTGTTAATAGCTCTGGTGATCCTTTGGCTTTGGGTTTCCTGACCCATCCCGCATAGGTAAAGCCTCTTGTTCCCAGGCATGACCTAGGGAAAAACCCAGCTGCCTTCTCTGCCCTGTGCCCACTCCCTTCTCTACTCTTCCCCAGCACCACGCAAAAAGGTCTCATCTGAAAGGTATGAAGTAAACAATGAAAGCGACGAGGGGACCATTTACATAAAACACAGAGCTTAGACACTCTTCCCCTCCTATGAAATAATTGGTTGTTGGCACCCTCTCACCACCGCGTATCCCTCACCCCCCCGGCAAGCACCAACCCTTGGTGCTGCAGTTTTTAAAATCTTCCAAATGCCTTTTTTTCCTCAGAGGCAGAGAATGACTAAGTACGGGGAGCAGACTCCTGTTGTGCAGACTCCTGTCCCCTTGGTTTCTGTGTTTGTCTCTCTGCCATCTTAGGTTGCCATGAGCCATGGTGTCAACATGCTTAGCCCCCTCTGTAACTGCCTCCCTTTAGTTCAATGGACAGAGCTCCCAAGGCAAAAACTACCTTCTGACTTGGGTTGAGGCTGGGTTCCCCTCTATTATTCCCCCATCATAAGAGCCAGGCCAAGCCTGTGGGGGCTTGAGTCATGCAGGATGGGATCTGTGGTCAAAGGACAGGCGAGGAGCTGTGGGCACAGGGCCTGCCCCACTGCCTACATCTTCTCTCTTCCCCATCTTGCCTTGGAGGCCCTAGAAAACAATTAACTTCTGGCAAAGGGGGTACCCAGTTCTTTCCCTGTTGACTTTGCTGTTTCCCAGGCTCCTTTTTGTGTTTTTATAACTGTCACCAGTTAGCCACTGTTTAAATTGTATATATTGTTCTGAGGCGCCTGGCCTGTCCCTTCAGTGAGCCATGCCCACCCTTGTGTTGTAGTGAAAAGCTGTTGTCACGACTAACCTTCTGTCTCTGAAATTGTTTGTTTCAAATAAAGAGTTAAAATTGTCTTTGGTCTTTTGTCTTTTCTGGGTGATAGATATAGAGGAGCAACACTGGATAACATCAAATCTCTCCAAGTGTAAACAAGTCAGGTGTTTGAGAATCATTCTTACTTTATTGTCTTACTTTGAATGTACTGGGAATGTGGTCTTTTTTTTTTTATAACAAGTTTCCAAACACTTAAGGAAAAAAAAATACTCACTAGCCATGTATTAAGGACCTATTATGTTTAAAGACCTAGATTACATGCTTCAAAAAAGACAAAGACTGGTTAGACCAGGATCCAGTCCCCAGCAGGCTCCCAGGCTATAGGGGAGACCAAATAGTACACAATTAGTCGTAATACAGGCAGAATAAAATGAATAGTGCTATGGGAGGACAGAGGAATAAATTACTCCAGGTTTACAGGGAGGCTGGGTGCGGTGGCTTGCGTCTGTAATCCAGTACTTTGGGAGGCTAAGGTGGGAGGATCCCTTGAGCCCAGGAGTTCAAGACTAGCCTGGGCAACATGGCAAAACCCCATCTCTAATAAAAATACAAGAATTAACTGGGCGTGGTGGCGCACGCCAGTAGTCACAGCCATTGAGGAAGCTGAGGCTGGGGAGGATGGTTATAACGCCTGGGAGGCGAGGATGCAGTGATCACCCCACTGCACCCATTCTGGGTGACGGAGTGAAACCCTGTCTCAAAAACAGACAAAACACGTTTATAGGGAGGCTATGTGAGGGTTTACCAAGGGAGGTGGAATTAGACCTGGGCCTCAAAGACAAAGTGGAAAGGGTTGGGAGGCCACAGATGTAGGGGTGGGAAGTGCAAGGCTGAGATTTTTCCAACCAAGGGGTGGTAGGCTCAGATCTATTTCTTTAGGGAGACAATCCTCAGAACAATATGAAGAATAGCGAGTGGGAGTAGGCCTGGAAGCCTGGAGATTGGTGGAAGGAGTATGGCTAAGAGGTTCTATGGACCTCAATGGGGACTGTGGGGATAGGGAAGGGAAAAAAAGATAGATTCAAAGTAAATTTCAGGCATTTTGAAGGTCAAGGCTGCAGGATCTGATGAATCATTAGAAGTAAAGGTTCTTGGGGGGTGGCTCACGCCTGTAATCCCAGCACTTTGAGAGGCAGAGCCGGGTGAATCACTTGAGGTCAGGAGTTTGAGACCAGCCTGGCCAACATGGCGAAACCCCATCTCTACAAAAATACAAAAATTAGCTGGGCATGGTGGCAGGTGTCTGTAATCCCAGCTACTTGGGAGGCTGAGGCAGAATTGCTTGAACCTGGGAGGCGGAGGTTGTAGTGAGCTGAGAGCATGCCACTGCACTCCATCCTGGGTGACAGAGTGAGACTCCGTCTCAAAAAATAATAATAATAATAATAATAATAACAATAAAAGGTAAAGGCTATAAAGGTTATGGGAAAGGGAAGAATTGAGCGTGAACCCCAGGTTTCTAGCCTTGATGACTGGGAGAGTGAGATGCCTTTAACCAAGATGGGTAGCACAGGCCGGGCGCGGTGGCTCATGCCTCTAATCCCAGCACTTTGGGAGGCCGAGGAGGGCGGATCACGAGGTCAAGAGATCGAGACCATCCTGGCTAACATGGTGAAACTCCGTCTCTACTGAAAATACAAAGAATTAGCCAGGCGTGGTGGCAGGCACCTGTAGTCCCAGCTACTGGGGTTGGGGGGGGGGGCGCTGAGGCAGGAGAATGGCGTGAACCCGGAAGGCGGAGCTTGCAGTGAGCTGAGATCCGGCCACTGCACTCCAGCCTGGGCGACAGAGCGAGACTGCGTCTCAAAAACAAAACAAAACAAAAAAAGATGGGTAGCACAGGGACAAGTTTTTTTGTTTTTGTTTTTGTTTTTTTTTTCAGACAGAGTCTTGCTCTGTTGCCAGGCTGGAGTGCAGTGGCACGATGTCGGCTCACTGCAACCTCCGCCTCCCGGATTCAAGCGATTCTCCTGCCTCAGCCTCCCGAGTAGCTGCAACTACAGGTGCGCACCACCATGCCCAGCTAATTTTTGTATTTTTAGTAGAGACAGGGTTTCACCATGTTGGCCAGGATGGTCTTGATCTCTTGACCTCATGATCTGCCTGCCTCGGCCTCCCAAAGTGGTGGGATTACAGGCATGAGCCACCACGCCCAGCCAAGTGTTTTTTTTGTTTGTTTGTTTTTAGGGGTGTGTGTGTGTGTGTGTGTGTGTTCTGTCAGGGATAGGAGAAGATTGCTAATAAGTTGAGATTTTTATCACATTGGTTTTGAGACTCCATTGAAACACCCTTGTGGTGCACCATGCAACATGGCACGCAGAGAGAACACCCAGGTTGAGTTTCTAATCATAGGTCTGCCATAAAACCTTGGGCAAGACAACCTTTTTGAGCCTCACCTAAAAAATGAGTTCATGTTCTGCCCTGACTTTCTCACAGAAGTGTTGAGAAGGTCAGATGAGACAACAGACACAAAAGAGCAAATATTGATGCTACGTGTTACTGTATGTAGTAGGCAGTTAGAAATTCAAGTCTGGGCCGGGCGCGGTGGCTCAAGCCTGTAATCCCAGCACTTTGGGAGGCCGAGACGGGCGGATCACAAGGTCAGGAGATCGAGACCAGCCTGGCTAATACGGTGAAACCCCGTCTCTACTAAAAAATACAAAAAACTAGCCAGGTGAGGTGGCGGGCGCCTGTAGTCCCAGCTACTCGGGAGGCTGAGGCAGGAGAATGGCGTAGACCCGGGAGGCGGAGCTTGCAGTGAGCTGAGATGCGGCCACTGCACTCCAGCCTGGGCGACAGAGCGAGACTCCGTCTCAAAAAAAAAAAAAAAAAAAAAAAAGAAATTCAAGTCTGAGGCTTAGGAGAGAGATGAGGTGTTAATTTAGAAGTCATCTGCAGAGCTTCTCACTGAAGCTCTGGGAGTAAACAAGGTCACTTGGGAAAATAGAGTGAAGAGAGAAGAGGACAAAAAACCCAAACATAGTACTTTGGAGAATGTCTCCAGTTAACCAGAGAAAGGCACTGAGAGGGAGAGACCAGAGAAGTAGGAGGAGTCCCAAATCTGCCAGACGCCAAAGACATAACCACCTGATGAAAAACTGTCCTTACAGTCCAGGCCAGGATGAAGTCTTAAATTGACCTTCTCCTTCTCCCATTCACAACAGGGCGCCAAACTATCCACTTCCTCTTACCTCCTTCCCTTGTTGAAACAGAGAAGGGCCTGATGTCATTTGTTCAACTAGATATCTACTCTGTGCAGAGCCTCTTGTTACTCACTGTGAATACAAACATGAATAAGAACCTGGGGTTGGCTGGCACAGTGGTTCATGCCTATAATCCCAGCACTGTGGGAGACCAAGGTGGGTGGATCATTTGAGGTCAGGAGTTCGCGACCAGCGTGGTCAACATGGTGAAATCCCGCCTCTACTAAAAATATAGAAATTAGCTGGGCATGGTGGCAGGCCCCTGTCGTCCCAGCTACTCCGGAGGCTGAGGCAGGGGAATCGATTGAACCTGGGAGGCAGAGGTTACAGTGAGTTGAGATCGCACCACTGCACTCCAGCCTGGGTGACAGAGCGAGACTCTGTCTCAAAAAATAAAACCAAACAACAGCAACAACAACAAAAACCTGGGGTCTACTCTTGAGAAGTTCCTAGTCTGATAGGGAAGACCAGGGCTGGGACTGGGTGAGGCAACTGAGGCACCTAGGGTGAAAAATGTAAGGGTACTTGCTCTCAGGGTCACATACGTACCCTGGGCATTTGTATGACCCTGAGAGGGAGTGCCTCCTTACATTTGCATTCTAGGTGCCTCGACTGCCTCACCCTAGTCCTGACCCTGGGAAAGACTCACATGTCAATAAAATAGCCAAGGTAGAATGTAATTGTTTCTCACTCTCTCCCAGGAAATCAAGAAAGATTACAGAGGTGGCCGGGTGCAGTGGCTCATGCCTGTAATTGAGACCAGCCTGGCCAACAAGGTGAAAACTCTTCTCTACTAAAAATACAAAAATTAGCTGGACCTGGTGGCGGGCACCTATAATCTCAGCTACTTGGGAGGCTAAGGCAGGAGAATCACTTGAACCCGGGAGGTGGAGGTTGCCACTCACTCCAGCCTGGGCGACAGAATGTGACTCCATCTAAAAAAAAAAAAAAAAGAAAAAAAGAGAGGCCGGGAGTGGTGGCTCATGCCTGTAATCCCAACACTTTGGGAGGCCGAGGTAGGCAGATCACGAGATCGGAAGTTCGAGACCAGCCTGGCCAAAATAGTGAAACCCCGTCTCTACTGAAAATACAAAAAATTAGCCAGGCGTGCTGGCGGGCATCTGTAATCCCAGCTACTCGGGAGGCTGAGGCAGGAGAATCACCTGAGCCTGGGAGGCAGAGGTGGCAGTGAGCCTAGATCGCGCCATTGGACTCCAGCCTGGGTGACAATGTGAAACTCCGTTTCAGAAAGAAAGAAAGGAAGGAAGGAAGGAAGGAAGGAGGCCAGGTGCAGTGGCTCACGCCTGTATTCCCAGCACGAAAGAAAGAAGGAAAGAAAGAAAGAAAGGAAGAAAGGAAAGAAAGAAAGAAAGAAAGAAAGAAAGAAAGAAAGAAAGAAAGAAAGAAAGAAAGAAAGAAAGAAAGAAAGGCAGGCCAGGCACAGTGGCTCACGCCTGTATTCCCAGCACTTTGGGAGGCAAGGCAGGTGGATTATGAGGTCAGGAGATCAAGACCATCCTGGCTAACACGGTGAAACCTTGCCTCTACTAAAAATACAAAAAATTAGCCGGGCATGGTGGCAGGCGCCCGTAGTCCCAGCTACTCTGGAGGCTGAGGCAGGAGAATGGCGTGAACCCAGGAGGCAGAGCTTGTAGTGAGCCGAGATCGTGCCACTGCACTCCAGCCTGGGTGACAGAGCGAGACTCCATCTCAAAAAAGAAAGGAAAGAAAGAAGGAAGGAAGGAAGGAAGGAAGGAAGGAAGGAAGGAAGGAAGGAAGGAAAGAAAAAGAAATGGTTAGTGCTTTGCCTTTGGCATCCACCAGATGTGAATTCCAGTTCCCCGGCTCAGCCCTTTCTTTCCTGTGTGACCAAGGCAAGTTACTTAACCTACTTGAACCTTGATTTCCTTGTCTCTAAAATGGGAACAATACGGAGCTTGCCTCAGTGACAGTGAGGATTAAAGGAGGTAATGTTTAGCGCAGTGCCTGGCATGGAGCAAGTGTTTTAATCCAAGTTCACTCTCCTCCACATTTTCAGTTAGATTCTGGCAAGGCCTGAAGGAAAGCAGCAGTGGCAATGGGGATGCTGAGGAGAAAAGGGATTTGAGAAAGATTTGAGAAGCAGAATTACCAGAACTTGTTTGTCGGTTAATTGATTATATTTTAGTGTGAATGAGTTCTCCCAGGTATCTGCATTTCAAGACAATTATCTCTAACTGAGGAATGAAAGGCTTTGTCCTTTGAAGAAAGCTGGAGCAGAAACAGAAAGGGATTAGGGGAGACTGACGGAAAATAAAGTGTGTTTGGGACCCCTAAGGTGGAGGGAGAGAAAGGGCGACAGTTTCAACAGCTTATCTTGACTTAGGCCAAACGAGGGTAAGGGGTTCCGAATAACTGTCTCTCCACATCTTCCCTGTACTCCCCAAGTTGCCTCCCTTCCCAGGGATGGACAATTTCTGGATCCTGCTCCGGGTAGACCTCCTGAGAAGGGCCCTCTCCCCACAAAACTGCCCTTCCTTGCCTGAGTGCAGGGCAGCCCCTTCCTCAACTTTCACCATTTCTTTCTCTTAACCTTAGGGGTCCTGTACAAACATGTTGTTTTCCAGCACGTTAGTACTTAGGGATATTTTAATATCATACTGAGCTCCCCACCCCACATGCCCTGAAACACTTCCTAAAGCAGCATAGAGTTGTTACTTTGTCTTTTTCGTTTGTTTGTTTTTGTGTTTGCTTTTTTTTTTGAGAGGGAGTCTTGCTCGGTCACCCAGGCTGGAGTGTAGTGGTGCCATCTCGTCTCACTGCAACCTCCGCCTCCCGGGTTCAAGCGATTCTTCCGTCTCAGCCTCCTGAGTAGCTGGGATTACAGGCATGTGCCATCACGCTTGGCTAATTGTTGTATTTTTCGTAGGGACGGGGTTTTGCCATGTTGGCCAGGCTGGTCTGGAACTCCTGCCCTCAAGCAATCCACCCGCCTCGGCCTCCCAAAGTGTGGGGATTACAGGTGTGAGCCACCATGCCCAGCTAGAGTGGTTACTTTGGAATAGAGGAAACAGCACAGGTTTTGGATTAGAATGGGACTAGGTTTTAATTCTAGCTCTGCAGTGCAACCTTTGGACATATTACTTAACTTCTCTGAGTCTCCATTTCCTCATCTACAAGTAGGGGGATAATAATAGCTACCTTGCCAGTATACATGTCAGTGCTTAATTCAGCACCAAATCTGGCACATATTAGGTGCTCCATAGTATGGTGCCCCTGGCCCACCTAAGTCATTTCTAAGCCTGGTCATAAAGTTTCAGACCATATTATGATTGGGAAACATCCTTTTCATTAAAACTACATTAAGAGTTAAGGCACTTGGCCAAGCGCGGTGGCTCACGCCTGTAATCCCAGCACTTTGGGAGGCCGAGGCAGGCAGATTATCTGAGGTCAGGAGTTGGAGACCAGCCTGGCCAACATGGTGAAACCCCATCTCTACAAAAAAAATACAAAAATTAGCCTGGCGTGGTGGCACATGCCTGTAATCCCAGCTACTCGGGAGGTTGAGGCAGCAGAATCGCTTGAAACTGGGAGATGGAGGTTGCAGTAAGCCAAGATCACACCATTGCACTCCAGCCTGGGTGACAGAGCAAGATTCCGTTTCAAAAAAAAAAAAAAAATGGGCACTCCCCTCACAGCCATCCTCCCACATACATGTGAATGTGGTCATATGTGTCAACACAATGATACATATGCATGCAAACATACAGACTTGCTTGCTTAAGCACACGCACATGACAATGGACAGTTAGATAGTCAAGAAAACATGTTAGGCCAGGCACGGTGGCTCACGCCTGTAATACCAGCACTTTGGGAGGCTGAGGAGGGAGGATCACTGGAGCTAGGAGTTTGGGGTTGCAGTGAGCTATGATGGCACCACTGCACTCCAGCCTGGGCAATAGAGTGAGACCCTGTCTTAAAAAAAAAAAAAAAAGCAAGCATGCTAATTAGGTGAGAAAGAGTTTAACTCAGTGTTTGAGAGAGTTGGTGAATAGCTGGAGAAGCAGTGAAGATGGCAAGATGAAATAATAACTGCAAATCCTTGTGTAGGACTTACTATCGACCAGGCCTTGTTTGAAGTGCTTTATATATAATGAACACATTTAGTCCTCACTACAGCCCTGTGACACAGGTAGTCATGCTTTACAGATGAGGAAACTAAGGCCTAGAGTGGCCAAGTAACATGGTCAAACTCACACAGGTAGGAAGGAAACAATTTTTTTTTTTTTTTTTTTTTTTTTTGAGACGGAGTTTCACTCTTGTTACCCAGGCTGGAATGCAACGGCGCGATCTTGGCTCACTGCAACCTCTGCCTCATGGGCTTAAGCTATTCTCCTGCCCCAGCCTTCCCGAGTAGCTAGGATTACAGGCATGCGCCACCACGCCTGGCTAATTTTGTATTTTTAGTAGAGACAGGGTTTCTCCATGTTGGTCAGGCTGGTCTCGAACTACTGACCTCAGGCGATCTGCCCACCTCAGCCTCCCAAAGTACTGAGATTACAGGTGTGTGCCACTGCACCTGGCCAACAATGCTCTTAATCACTATGCGACACTGACTTTTCACAGGGGCTTCAGTTGTGGTGAAAAAAATGGAGAACAGTTGGTCACCATCGTATGTAAATTACCCTTTCTCCTTGAAGTCCACTTTCAAATAATTCTGGTCTTTCTTCCATAGTTCACTGTCAACTTTAACACATCTGTTTGTGCAAAGGTCTGCCCTGATCTGGATCTCCTGAAGACCTCTACAGTCCATCCATGATCATGAGTACAGAATTGCCTGTTAATCTAGTAGGCACTTAACTTTTATGTCAGAAGGGCTTCTACACGTGATACTGGAGTCCAGACTCCTGTGCAAACCTGCATGCATTTCTATGAGAGTCTTCACTGACCAGCCCCGACCTGCTTTGCCAGTCTCATCTCCTACTGCAACCACCCCACTCCCCATTCCATCATTTTCTGCTCTAGTCACAGTGAACACACTCTACTCTCTCAAGACTCTGAACCTTTGCACATGCCTATGTCTTCTTCCCTGCTGCCCTGAATTCCACAGGCTACTAAGCACCTACTATGTGGTAAGCTTATGCAAGTGATTACCACACAATGGTTTCTTTCTTTTCCTCTCTCTTTTCCTTCCCTTTCTTTCTCTCTCCCTTTCTTTCCTTCCTTTCCTCCTTCCTTCCCTCCCTCCCTCCCTCCCTCCCTCCCTCCCTCCCTCCCTCCCTCCCTTCCTTCCTTCCTTCCTTCCTTCCTTCCTTCCTTCCTTCCTTCCTTCCTTCCTTCCTTCCTTCTGATGGAGTCTTGCTCTGTCAGCCAGGATGGAGTACAATAGCATGATCTCAGGTCACTGCAACTTCCGCCTCCCGGGTTGAAGCAATTCTCCTGTCTCAGCCTCCCGAGTACCTGGGATGACAGGCACGTGCCACCACACCCAGCTGATTTTTCTATTTTTAGTAGACACAGGGTTAAACCATGTTGGCCAGGCTGGTCTCCAATTCCTGGCCTCAGGGGATCCACCTGCCTAGGCCTTGCAAAGTGCTGGGATTACAAGAGGCGCCTGGCCTCTTTCTTTTTTTAAGACACAGATTTTATGAGCTAATCTTTCTTCCCTCCCTCCTTTCCTTCCTTCCTTCCTTCCTTCCTTCCTTCCTTCCTTCCTTCCTTCCTTCCTTCCTTCCTTCCTTCCTTCCTTCTTTCCTTCCTTCCTTCCTTCCTTCCTTCTTTTTTTTCAGTCTCACTCTGTCACCCAGGCTGGAGTACAGTGGCACGATCTCGGCTTACTGCAGCCTCTGCCTCCCAGGTTCAACTGATTCTCTTGCCTCAGCCTCCTGGGTAGCTGGGACTACAGGTCCCCACTGCCACGCCTGCCTAATTTTTGTATTTTTAATAGAGACAGGGTTTTGCCATATTGACCAGGCTGGTCTTGAACTCCTGGCCTCAACAGATCCGCCTGCCTCAGCCTCCCAAAGTGCTGGGATTACAGGCATGAGTCACTGTGCCTGGCCTGTGTGCTTTTCTTTTTTGTGTGTGTGTGGTGGTGGTGGTGGTGGTGGTATTTTTTAGAGACGGGGTCTCACTGTGTAGCCCAGGCTGTTCTCCAAGCGATCCTCCCACCTCATCCTCTCGAGCAGCTAGGATTACAGGTGTGAGTCGCCGCACCTGGCACCACATAATGGGATAAGTGCTCTTATCACATATACCACAGTCATACTGTGGGAATTCAGAGTGGAGGGGAAGACTCGTTCTTTCCGAGGGACTTGGTCAGTGGGGAGAGAAGAGGTGACAGCTTCACAGAGGAAACGACGTTTGAGATGAGTTTTGAATGATTAGGAGTTTTCTAGTCAAAGGAGGGAAAGGAAACCTCAAATTACCTTTGGCTCTTCCACACCCCACAACTCAGACATGAAGTCCTGTTGTAGGTTCTACATCCAAAATGTCTCTCACACCTGTCTCTTCTTCATATTTCTCTGCCACTGTCCTAGTTCTATAGGCCCCACTTGGGCTATTGCAATAGCTCCATAGCTGGTCTTTTTTTTTTTTTTTTTTTTTTGAGACGGAGTCTCGCTCTGCCACCCAGGTTGGAGTGCAGTGGCCGGATCTCAGCTCACTGCAAGCTCCGCCTCCTGGGTTCACGCCATTCTCCTGCCTCAGCCTCCCGAGTAGCTGGGACTACAGGCGCCCGCCACCTCGCCCGGCTAGTTTTTTGTGTTTTTTAGTAGAGACGGGGTTTCACAGTGTCAGCCAGGATGGTCTCGATCTCCTGACCTCGTGATCCGCCCGTCTCGGCCTCCCAAAGTGCTGGGATTACAGGCTTGAGCCACCGCGCCCGGCCTTTTTTTTTTTTTTTTTTTTTTTGAGACGGAGTCTCGCTCTGTCGCCCAGGCTGGAGTGCAGTGGCCGGATCTCAGCTCACTGCAAGCTCCGCCTCCCGGGTTCACGCCATTCTCCTGCCTCAGCCTCCCGAGTAGCTGGGACTACAGGTGCCCGCCACCTCGCCCGGCTAGTTTTTGTATTTTTTTAAGTAGAGACGGGGTTTCACCATGTTAGCCAGAATGGTCTCGATCTCCTGACCTCGTGATCCGCCCGTCTCGGCCTCCCAAAGTGCTGGGATTACAGGCTTGAGCCACCGCGCCCGGCTTTTTTTTTTTTTTTTTTTTAAGACAGGGTCTCACTATGTTGACCAGACTAGTCTCAAACTCTTGGGTTCAATGAATCCTTCCACCTCAGCCTCCCAAGTAGGTGGGACCACAGGTGTGCCACTGCACCTGGCAGTACCTGGTCAATCTGTCTCAGTCTTCAATCCCCGATCCAGTCTCCATGCAGCTGCAGACTGACCTTCCAAACACACAAGTTTGAAGGTATCACTCCCATCATACCTTTTCTTTTCTTTTCTTTTCTTTTTTTGAGACAGAATCTCGCTCTGTCACCAAGGTTGGAGTGCAGTAGCATGATCTCGGCTCACTGCTACTTCTGCCTTCCGGGTTCAAGCGATTCTCATGCCTCAGCCTCCCAAGTAGCTGAGATTACAGGTGCCTGCCACCACACGGGGCTAATTTTTGTATTTTTGGTAGAGATGGGGTTTCACCATGTTGGCCAGGCTGGTCTCAAACTCCTAACTTCAAGTGATCCACCTGCTTCGGCCTCCCAAAGTGCTGGGATTACAGGCATGAGCCACCGAGTCTGACTTTTTTTTGTGTGTGTGTGTGTGTGATAGAGCCTCACTTACTCTGTCGCCCAGGCTGGAGTGCCGCGGCATGATCTTGGCTTACTGCAACCTCCACCTCCCGGATTCAAGCAATTCTCCCGCCTCAGCCTCCTGAGTAGCTGGGACTATAGGCATGTGCCACCACGCCTGGCTAATTTTTGTATTTTTAGCAGAGACAGGGTTTCATCATGTTGGCCAGGATGGTCTCGAACTCCTGGCTCCGAGTGATCTGCCTGCTTTGGCTTCCCAAATTGCTGGGATTACAGGCATGAGCCACTGTATCCAGCCAACTCCTGTCATATCTGTAGGGTATTTTTTGTCTGTTTTATTTGCCCTTTGCTGGAATGTCCCAATTCATTCTCCATTTGACCCTGTACATTCTCCCTGGCCTACTCCAGGAATCAACAGGAGCTCAGTTTCGTACGATTGTATAGCCCCTTCTGCACCATAGGCCAGGTCTGGCATTTAAGTACTGTGGAGTCAGTAAATGGAGCAAACATTCCCCTCTAGCCCCCACTGTGTGCACCCAGGCTATCTGATTGAACATCTGAACCAGTTTATGGTTGCCATGCCAATTCTCTATGGATACCGCAGCTTGCTTTCAAATCCCAACTCAGCTGGCTGGAGGCCTTGATTACTCTCCTAGTTCATCTGCCTCTATTCCTTTGCCCCCCAGCTCCTGGCGTCTCTGTGCATAGACACCTCTAAAAGATCATAGACATTCTTAAAAGGACCAGTTCCATGAGATACAGCATGCAAGAGCTTCCTGTTACTAGGCCTTTTCTGCCTCCTGATCAGACCCCTTGAATATTGATCCTTAAATGAATCATGCTCAGGTTTGCAACCTCTCTTGGACTTTGCTGTTTGGACTGGTGTCCACTCCTTGGGGGAGCCAACACTATTATTGCCAAATCGTTTTAACTAGCTTCAGCCTACCTGAACCAGCCTCACTCCTTTCTGGCTCAATGAGAATTCTAGCATGTCGTAAGGCCATGGTCTCAGTGCTTACGATAACTATCTTATCTTACTTTACCATTAGTTCATAACCAGCTTTTGAACACATCTTGTCTGATTCTCACACAAGTTCTGTGAAAGAGGTAGAGAGGTTATTATTAACTCTCTATTGGAGATGAGGAAACAGACCTGGAGAGGGTAAATATCACATGTCCAAGGGGACAGAGCTCATCAGTGGAGAACAAGATCTCCTAATTCCAATGTCCTCTTCAAAACCCAGGTCACTCAGTACATTGAATTTCTACTGTGTGGCAGAGAGCATGCCTCATTTGCCTCGATGTCTGTCTCTTATACTCTTTGTGACAGAGCCTGATTTGAAAAGTCAGTCTTGGAGTCAGTCTAACTCTGCCTCCTACCTCCCTGAGACATTGTGTCCACCATCTGCCCTCAAGGTTCCTTGGGCCTGCTCCTACCTGGTTCATGGGACCCAAGAATCCTGTGTCTCCCACTTGGGCTGTTACACCCTGCCTGATAGCTTTATTGTCCCACCACTGCCCCCTGGAGAGGAAAGCCTTGATCTAGAGTTGGAGTCTCTTTCCAAGGGGGATTGGTAGAATCTTACAAGGGAAACCACATTTCTGATGTGATGGTGGGGTTAGCATTTCTCAATGTGGAGAGGGCATGAGGTTCCCTGCTTCCGCCCAGGACCAGGATGGAATTTTCAAAAGAAAATATTTCTTCTGATGGCATGTTGTATGGAGAGGGGATGTGTTTGTTGTATTGCTGTGGGTGAAGAGAATGGATTTCGATAAGAAAAGGAATCTTTTCCACCGTGAGGGGGTGGGGACCTCTCCTCTGATGGAACATAATGTCAGTTTCTAAGGGGAAAGGAAATTTCTTGTAGGAAAGGAATGTTCCTCTTTTAAGGCCGAGGAAGCTCTCTCTCAGGGATTGCTAAGTGTGGTGGAAAGGAATACTTACTCTCTCCTTTCTTTCAATTTTTTAAAAATAGAGATAGGGATAGGGTCTTGCTATGCTGTCCAGGCTAGTCTTGAACTCCTGACCTCATGCAATCCTCTTGCCTCGGCCTCTAAAGGTCTCCTTTCCTTCCCTCCTTCCCTTCCTCCCTCCTTTCCTTCCTTCCTTCCTTCCTTCCTTCCTTCCTTCCTTCCTTCCTTCCTTCCTTCCTTCCTTCCTTCCTTCCTTCCTTCCTTCCTTCCTTTGTTTCTGTCTTGACAGGGTCTCACTCTCTGGTCCAGGCTGGAGTGCAGTGGCATGATCACGGCTGACTGCAGCTTCAACCTCCTCCTGGGCTCAAGTTATCCTCCCACCTCAGCCTCTGAAATAGCTTGGGACTACAGGCACATGCCACCACATCTGACTAATTTTTTTTTTTTTTTTTTTGTAGAGATGGGGTCTCTCTATGTTGCTCAGACTGGTCTCAAACTCATGGGCTCAAGTGATTCTCTCTCCCTGGCCTTCCAAACTGCTGGGACTACAGCCACCACATCCAGCCTTCCTTTTTTTTTTTTTTCTAAAGGAGAAACCTCAAATAAGGAAAACTTCCATGCTTTCTCTCTGAAGAGGAAAAACTGTTTCAAGGGAGAAAAATTCATATGAGATTGTGTCTGATTTTCTCTCCCTTTCTGATATCCAGCACTACCTACATGGAGTCCACATACTCTCAGAGGGAGTGACAAATAATTTCTCCTGTTTGGAGGTGAGGAAGCTGAGGAGGCAAACTTGCCATGGGGGAAACTTTTACTCTGAGAGGCTATTTGTGGGGGCAGTGACTTTGAGGAAACCCCCGTGAGGCTGCAGGAAGATGATGCGTTGTTACTTGGGGAAGTCTTTTAGGAATCCCAGAAGCACAGAGTGTTGAAGGATGCTGAGAGATGTGCTGGGCCAGTTCTCCTTTGCTCATAAGGAAGCTGAGGCTCGGGGAAGGGAATGCCTTGCTGCTAAGTGACAGCCCCAGGACTCCAGCGCAGCTTTTCCAAGTCTCAACCTGGGGCTTTTCCTGCCGCAGCTGACAGGGAAGGGTGATGCTGGTGAGGAAACTGCTGCTGTGAAACGTTTGACCTGTGTGGAGGCATCTCTGGAGTGGGAAGCATTGATTCCTGAGATAAGGAAACTGGGAAAGAGGATGGAATTAGGGGCTATGTCCAGAGGAAAGGGGCCAGGGTCATCGTGCAACCCAACAGGTGGACTGTGGGACATCAGCTTGTAGGGGATGCTGAGTTTGGAGGGAGTAAGGAGATAGTTCTCCAGGTGTGTGGGGAAGGGGCTCTCACCGAGGTGCCCAGGGAATGTGTGCCACTCTCTGGGGCATGAGAAATTTCCCAATCATTTCTTGTCTCTTCAGAGGGAGTTGTCATTTTTAATCTTTTCAAAATCAGAGGAAGGAGGTATGTACATTAAATCCCAATAAAACTGTTATTAGACAACGAAAAAGACAAGAACCACAACAAAAACAACAGGGCGGAATGGCTCCGCGGCTGGCTCTGCAGCCCAGAAGTGTAGTGGTTCCTCATTTGCAGCTTCAGCTACTCAAGTAACTACTTCTTTTGCCCTATTCCTTTCTTAATCAGTAAAAACCCAAGGCCAGCTCATCCTGGGGGAGGTCAGAGGTTGCAGGAGAAAGAACTTGACAAACACACGAGCCACCTCTTCATTTACTGTAAAATCCTGTTTAATGTGTAACATTTCAGGCAGAGAGAGGCCTTGGGGACTAGAGGAAGAGGTGGCCCTGACCAACCCCCGCTCCAACTTATCTGCCTGCTTCTCCCTCCCTAACTCCCTCACCCCAGACACCTCCTCCTTTTCCTTGTGGCCAGCAAGCACTGTTCCTCCTTTACTAGTGCTCGCCACCCTCCCTTCTCCACCCACATGTCCACAGTACCCCCGCCCTCCGCTCCACTTACCCGCATCCCTCCCAGCTGATGTGACTCCAGAAACAGGGTATCTGACAGCACAGGGTTAAGATTAGTTTCATAATTGGAGACGCTGTCGGAGCATCCCATCTCTTGTCCCCAATGGTCCCAGAGAGAGGGAGAGGGAAGAGGGAAGGGTGCAGGCAACAAGGGCAGCCCACACTCCCAGTAACCTTGAGCACTGGCATAGGTGGCCTCCAACTCCCCACCCCTCCAGCTCCTCAAATGGAAGGCCCTGGGAGGAAGGGAAGTAGCCAGGGAAGGAAGGTTTTGGTCGAGTAATCCCCAGCAGGCAGAGGCCTGTGCACCGGCAGGGGAGAAGGAGGGGCTCGCCCAGGGCAGGGTCGGGGGCGGGATGGGAGGTTGCCTGGTACGTGGCATCAGCAGGCCGAGCAGCGGTCACTCTTCTCAGCCAGCCCGGCCCCGGTGCCAGGGCTGCGGCGCAGTATGTCTTTCAGGGAACCATCCTGCTCGCTCAGCAGCTTGTTGATCTCATTCTGCTTGTATTCAGGTGAGAGGCGGTGGCCGAAGCCCGAGCCCTTGCGGGAGGGTGGATTGGAGCGGCGCTGGGCTCGGCGGGCACAGGCCCGGATGATGAGGTACACCACCTCGGCCACATTGAGGATGATGCAGATGCCGGAGGCCGCTAGCATGAAGACGGTGAAGACGGTTTTCTCAGTGGGGCGGGACACGAAGCAGTCCACTGTGTTGGGGCAGGGGTAGACGTCGCACTTGACCAGCCGCACCATGGCATAGCCAGGGTAGAGCAGATAAAACACATACATGAAGACGGCCTCGAACAATAGCCGGAACACCACGCTGATGACATAGGTCCACCACAGTGTCCCTGAGATGTGGACTTTGTGCCTCTTCACCTCCTCCAGGTGTAGGGGGTCCCCATGGCCCTCAAGCCGTAGCATTTTCTTCTCTATGTGTTGCTGGTGAGCCACGTGCATGGCCACGAGGAGAGCTGGGGTGGAAACTAGGATGAGCTGCAGGGACCACAGCCGCACATGGGAGATGGGGAAGAACTGGTCATAGCAGACGCTGTTGCAGCCAGGCTGGAGTGTGTTGCAGATGAAAGAAGACTTCTCATCACCCCACACACTCTCTGCAGCCACCACCAGCACCATAATTCTGAAGATGAAGATGACCGAGAGCCATACTCGTCCAATGGCAGTAGAATGCCGGTTCACGCCACTGAGCAAGGTGTACAAACCTGTCCAGTTCATCCTGCCTCATTCACACCTGCAAAACACCAGCCATGAAGCAAGCTGTCAGAAAGCTGGGGTGGAAAGTCGGGCGCCATAGCACTGCCTGTGCACTCCCCCCACCCAACTCTTCCAAGAGCCAGTAGCAGGAAAGGAAGGATGGTCATGACTTTCCTCGTCACCCCATCCCCTTGCCAGCTTCTCCTCCTCCTCCTCACTCACTTGACTTGACCTCCCTGAGCCCCATCCCCCTTCTTTGCTTTCATCCAACATTCTTTTCTCGCCAGCCCCTTTCTTTGCCAAGCCCGTCTTGTTCCGATATCAGCCATCCCCTATGGCTCCCTGTTCCCTAGCTCCTTAACTCCAGACCTGGGGCAAACTCAACAAAGCCCTCTTACCTTGGGGAGCGCCTATCCCTGAGGCCACCCAGACAGGTCCCCTATGGTCTCATGTCTGTGCAGGGGGAGTGGTCCCTGGGCTCCGCGCCTGCGTCCCAATTCATCACCGCCCGGTGCTGGGGAGTCATATGCTGCTTTATACCCAGTGTCTGCACAATGAGACCTTTGTGGGGCTCTGAACAACGCCCTTTAGAATTCAGATCAAACGCCCTGACTTCCGCCCACCCTACACACAGAGCACTTGTGTCCCAGCGCCGGACACCCAGCCTGCACCCACCTGTTCTGTGCCCGCCCGGTCCATCGCCGCACCCGCCCCATAGCCCCACCAGAAGAATGGCCACGCGGGGGAGGGAGATAAAACTCAGGCAGGTGGATGTGAAGAGGGGACCTCAGGGGACCCGGAGGCTCTGGGCTGAGGCCCTTCCCCATGGTCCCATCAGAAGTTTAAGGTCAGCAGGATTTTCCCTGAGGCTTAGATCCCCTCCGGAATATGGAGAGGAAAGAGAGCTCATTTATCAAGCCAGGAACTGTGCTGAGTGTTGTTCCACACCTTTTTTCTTTCGACCCATTTAGGAAGCCTGTTATCCCATTTTCCAGATGAAGAAGCTGAAGCTCAGGTAAGTAACTCCTTAAGGTCACACTGTTACAAAGCGGTAGTATAAGTAGGATGAAACAATGTATCTGAGACAGAAGTCTTTCTACAGCAGGCTCCTTGTGCTTCTGCAGACAGTGTCCGTAGAAAGCAAAGGCTAACCATTAAAAAAAAAAAAAAAACGGCCGGGCGCAGTGGCTCACGCCTGTAATCCCAGCACTTTGGGAGGCCGAGGCGGACGGATCACAAGATCAGGAAATCAAGACCATCCTGGCTAACAAGGTGAAACCCTGTCTCTACTGAAAATACAAAAAATTAGCCGGACGTGATGGGACGAGCCTGTAGTCCCAGCTACTCGGGAGGCTGAGGCAGGAGAACCACTTGAACCCAGGAGGCCGAGGTTGCAGTGAGCCAAGATTGCACCACTGAACTCCAGCCTGGGCGACAGAGTGAGTGAGACTCTATCACAAAAACAAACAAACAAAAAAGCAAAAGCGAATGTTAACCATAAAGGCACAAGAAGTATGGAAGCTGTCAATTTGTGTGAGCACATTCCAACTCCAGTGTCATGGAGCAAACCCTGGCAGTCTCTCTTTGAGTTTCAGGAAAGGGAACTCATGCAGGGGGTGGTCAAGTGGGCACACGGTGAGCATAAGCCAGAAAGAGAAAGCAAAAGGTCACTGAGCAGGCTGGGCGCCGTGGCACATGCCTGTAATCCCAGCACTTTGGGAGTCTGCAGCGGGTGGATCATTTGAGGTCAGGAGTTCGAGACCAGCCTGGCCAACATGGTGAAACCCCATCTCTACTAAAAATACAAAAATTAGCCGGGCGTGGTGGTATACACCTGTAATCCCAGCTACTCAGGAGGCTGAGGCAGGAGAATTGCTTGAACCTGGGCAGCGGAGGTTGCAGTGAGCCAAGATCATGCCATTGTACTCCAGCTTGGGTGACAGAGCATGATTCCATCTCAAAAAAAAAAAAAAAAAAGTCACTGAGCAAACAGAGGGTCAGGAGATAGGCTGTGACTCTTACCTATAGTCACATAGCTTTAGGTTTGGATTCTGGTTCTTCACTTGATGTGACCTTGGGCTAGCTACTAAACTTCTCCGAGCCTGCTTGTTCATCTATAAATGAGGTTAATACCCAGGGTTATTGTGAGATTCAACGAGGCAATCTGCAAAAGTCCTTAGCCCAGCTCCAGGATCATAGTTGGTGACCAAAGGGGTTAAGAATCTTCTCAGGGGCCGGGCACAGAGGCTCACATCTGTAATCCCAGCACTTTGGGAGGTTGAAGTGGGCAGGTCACTTGAGGTCCAGAGTTTGAGACCACCCTGGCCAACATAGTGAAACTCCATCTCTACTGAAAATACAAAAATTTAGCCGCGTGTGGTGGTGCATGCCTGTAATCCCAGCTGCTGGGTGGGAGAATCACTGGAACCCCGGAGACGGAGGTTGCCGTGAGCCAAGATTGCACCACTGCACTCCAGTCTGGGCGACAGAGCAAGACTCCATCTCAAAAAAAAAAAAAAAAAAAAAAAAAAAATTCTTCTCGGGAAGAGAAAACAAAGTTGCCTTGGGGGAGTAAATGGTCTGCCAAACCCAAGATCTCTCCTTTTTCTCCCTAATGCTGTGGGGTTTTTTTTTTGTTTGTTTGTTTTTTGTTTTTTTTAAGAGGATGGGAACAAGGTCTGGCTATATCACCCAGGCTAGAGTGCAGTGGCACAATCACTGCTCACTGCAGCCTTGACCTCCTGGGCTCCAGCGATCCTCCCACCTCAGCCTCTCAATTAGCTGGGACCACAGGTATGTGTGTCACCATGCCCAGCGAATTTTTCTTTTTTTTTTTTGTAGAGGTCGGGGGCTCGCTATGTTGCCCAGGCTGGTCTTGAACTCCTGGGCTCAAGCAATCTTCCCACTTTTGCCTCCCAAAGTGTTGGGATTACAGGCGTGAGCGACCTTGAGCAGCCCCCGATGCTGTTGTTGATCTATAGGGTCTGTCTGAGACCAGCCCCCAACCCCAAGTGCATATTGTAACCTCGTGGTTTCAGGAGCTTGCCAGTTGCTCTAGGGAGGAAATTCTCCTCCATCCCTTAGGCAGGCTAAGAAGGCTTCTCCCATCTCTTGCCACTTCTGCCATTAAGTTGCAAGGAGATCATACTAGCAGCAGGAAACTGAATGTGAGGAGGACACGCAGGGCTGGACCATAGGAGATGCAGTGATCCCTGGAGTCATTTCCTGACCCCAATGCATGCTCCACAGCAGAGCAAGTGGTTGTGGAAGAAGCCTCATATTCAGCCCTGGGTGGTCCTCTATGCTGTAGAGGAAAGGGGTGGGGTAACAGCAACTGCGAAAGTTGGGAAATGGGATGAAAGAATCAGGGGAAAGAAGGACAGTCCACAGGACATAGATTACTTCTCAGAACAAGGTTTCTTTATCTAACTAACTAAATAAATAGCCTTAGTGAGTTCATGTCATGTGCCAACCAGCATGGGGAAGCAGGGATATGGGTGCCCTTTCTCCCAAGCCTAGGATTCTACATGCAAAGCTGTTGCACTAGGCATCACAGCTAGCCATAAAGAAATGCTTCAGAGGCTGGGCACGGTGGCTCATGCCTGTAATCCCAACGCTTTGGGAGGCCAAGGTGGGCAGATCACGAGGTCAGCAGATCGAGGCCAACATGGTGAAACCCCGACTCTACTAAAATTAGAAAAATTAGCTGGGCATGGTGGCACGCACCTGTAATCCCAGCTACTCGGGAAGCTGAGGCAGGAGAATCGCTTGAACCCAGGAGGCGAAGATTGCAGTGAGCCGAGATTGCACCACTGCACTCCAGCCTGGTGACAGAGTGAGACTCCGTCTCAAAAAAAAAAAAAAAAAAAAAAAAAAAGAAAAAAAAAAGAAAAGAAAAAAGAAATGCTTCAGGTGGTGAGATGTGTTACACTCTAGAACAGGTGGCCAGAGAATTATTAATAACTGGTTGGGTGAAGGGGCTCACGCCTGCAATCCCAGCACTTTGGGAGGCTTAGGCGGGCAGATCACTGAGGGATTTGAGTCCAGCCTGACCAACATGGTGAAACCCTGTCTCTACTAAAAATTAGCTGGGTGTGGTGGCGGGCACCTGTTATCCCAGCTACTCAGGAGGCTGAGGCAGGAGAATTGCTTGAACCCAGGAGGCAGAGGTTGCAGTGAGTGGAGATCCCGCCACTGAACTCCAGCCTGGGGGAAAGAGTGAGACTCTGTCTTGGGAAAACAAAACAAAACAAAAAACCTAGGCCAGGTGCAGTGGCTCACGCCTGGAATCCCAGCACTTTGGGAGGCTGAGGTGGGTGGATTGCTTGAGCCCAGGAGTTTGAGACCATCATGGGCAATATAGCAAGACCCCTGTCTCTATTGTATTTAAAAAAAGAAAAGTCTGGGTGCGGTGGCTCTCACCTGTAATCCCAGCACTTTGGGAGGTTGAGGCGGGTGGAAAACGAGGTCAGGAGATCGAAACCATCCTGGCTAACATGGTGAAACTCCGTCTCTACTAAAAATACAAAAAATTAGCCGGGCGTGGTGGCAGGTGCCTGTAGTCCCAGCTATTCGGGAGGCTGAGGCAGGAGAATGGCGTGAACCCGGGAGGCGGAGCTTGCAGTGAGCAGATTGTGCCACTGCACTCCACCCTGGGTGACAGAGTGAGACTCCGCCTCAAAAAAAAAAAATAGAAAAGAAAAACCAAAAAAAAAGGCCAGGCACAGTGGCTCACGCTTGTAATCCCAGCACTTTGGGAGGCCGAGACTGGTGGATTACCTGAGGTCAGGAGTTCGAGACCAGCCTGACCAACATGGTGAAACCTCGTCTCTACTAAAAATACAAAAATTAGCTGGGCGTGGTGGCGCATGCCTGTAGTTCCAGCTGCTCAGGAGGCTGAGTCAGGAGAATCACTTGAACCCGGGAGGCAGATGTTGTAGTGAGCCGAGATCATGCCACTGCACTCCAGCCTGGATGACAGAATGAGACTCTGTCTCTTAAAAAAAAAAAAGAATAAAATAAACAATAATAATAATAATAATAATAGGCCGGGCGCGGTGGCTCACGCCTGTAATCCCAGCACTTTGGGAGGCCGAGGCGGGCGGATCACAAGTTCAGGAGATCGAGACCACGGTGAAACCCCGTCTCTACTAAAAATACAAAAAATTAGCCGGGCGCGGTTGTGGGCGCCTGTAGTCCCAGCTACTCGGGAGGCTGAGGCAGGAGAATGGCGTGAACCCGGGAGGCGGAGCTTGCAGTGAGCTGAGATCGCGCCACTGCACTCCAGCCCAGGCGACACAGCGAGACTCCGTCTCAAAAAAAAAAAAAAAAAAAAAAATAATAATAATAATAAAAGAATAACCTGGACAGGTTCTTTTTTTTTGAGATGGAGTCTCACTCTGTCACTCAGGCTGGAGTGCAGTGGCGTGATCTCGGCTCACTGCAAGCTCTGCCTCCTGGGTTCACGCCATTCTCCTGCCTCAGCCTCCCGAGTAGCTGGGACTACAGGCGCGTGCCACCACGCCCAGCTTTTTTTTTTTTTTTTTTTTTTTGTATTTTTAGTAGAGATGGGGTTTCACCATGTTAGCCAGGATGGTCTCGATCTCCTGACCTCGTGATCCACCTGCCTCGACCTCTCAAAGTGCTGGGATTACAAGTGTGAGTCACCACGCCTGGCCCCTGGCCAGGTTATTCTTAGGCAACACAGGGAGACCCCTGTCTCTTAAAAAAAAAAAAAAAAAAATTAAAAGGAGGCTGAGGTGGGAGTATCGCTTGAGTCCAGGAGTTCAAGACCAGCCATAGGCAACATAGGGAGACCCCATCTCTACAAAAAAAAGAAACACAAAGGCCGGGCGCGGTGGCTCAAGCCTGTAATCCCAGCACTTTGGGAGGCTGAGACGGGTGGATCACGAGGTCAGGAGATCAAGACCATCCTGGCTAACACGGTAAAACCCCGACTCTACTAAAAAATACAAAAAACTAGCCGGGCGAGATGGCGGGCGCCTGTAGTCCCAGCTACTCGGGAGGATGAGGCAGGAGAATGGCGTAAACCCCGGAGGCGGAGCTTGCAGTGAGCTGAGATCCGGCCACTGCACTCCAGCCCGGGCGACACAGCGAGACTCCGTCTCAAAAAAAAAAAAAAAAAAAGAAACACAAAAATTATCCAGGCATGGTGGCTGGTGCCATTCACCCATAGTCCTAGCTACTCGAGAGGCTGAGGCAGGAGGATCTCTTGAGTCCAGGAGGTCGAGGCTGCAGTGAGCTTCAATTGTGCCAACTGCATTCCAGCCTGTCTCAGAAAATAATAATAATAATAAGACCTCCCAACACTGTAGCATTTTTATTAAAAAAAAAATTATTGAGTACCTGTTATATGCCAGGCCCCTGCACATGCACTCTCGTTTAATCCTCAAAAAAACTTTTTGAGGTAAGTTTTGATTTATCCTCGTGTCACAGATGAGCAAACTGAGGCAAAGAAAGGTGAAAGGACTTATCTAAGAGTCACATAGTCAGTTAAGTGATAGAGCTGGGATTTGAGCCAGCTCAAGCTGACTCTAGAACACACACTTTTTTTTTTTTGTTTTTTTTTGAGAGCGAGTCTTGCTCTGTCACCCAGGCCGGAGTGCAGTGGCGTGATCTCGGCTCACTACAAGCTCCGCCTCCCGGGTTCACGTCATTCTCCTGCCTCACCTCCTGAGTAGCTAGGACTACAGGTGCCCGCCACCACACCTGGCTAATTTTTTGTATTTTTTTTTTTTTTGAGACAGAGTCTTGCTCTGTCGCCCAGGCTGGGGTGCAGTGGCCGGATCTCAGCTCACTGCAAGCTCCGCCTCCCGGGTTTAGACCATTCTCCTGCCTCAGCCTCCCGAGTAGCTGGGACTACAGGCGCCCGCCACCTCGCCCAGCTAGTTTTTTGTATTTTTTAGTAGAGACGGGGTTTCACTGTGTTAGCCAGGATGGTCTCGATCTCCTGACCTCGTGATCCGCCCGTCTGGGCCTCCCAAAGTGCTGGGATTACAGGCTTGAACCACCGCGCCCGGCCATTTTTTGTATTTTTAGTAGAGATGGGGTTTCACCATGTTAGCCAGGATGGTCTCGATCTCCTGACCTCGTGATCCGCCCACCTTGGCCTCCCAAAGTGCTGGAATTATAGGTGTGAGCCACTGCTCCTGGCCACATACTTATTTTTTTTTGAGACGGGGTCTCACTCTGTAGCCCAAGCTGAAGTGCAGTGGCACGATCTCGGCTCACTGCAAGCTCTGCCTCCCGGGTTCACGTGATTCTCACAGAGCACATACTTTTTCCCATAAGCTCTACTTGGCTACAAGTATAACTTTACTTTCTGTGGGTATTTTTTAGGAACAGGGAGATTAAAAAAAAAAAAAAGAAGGAACAGGGAGGGAGATTCGAAACTGCTATGTCCTATTTTCTTTTAGCCCCTTCTCTCCTTTCCTATCAATTGACAACTCTTTCCTTTCTTTTCTTTCTTTCTTTCTTTTTTTTTTTTTTTTGAGATGAGTCTTGCTCTGTTACCCAGGCTGGAGTGCAGTGGTGTGATCTCGGCTCACTGCAACCTCCGCCTCCCAGGTTCAAACGATTCTCCTGCCTCAGCCTCCTGAGTAGCTGGGATTACAGGTGCGTGTCACCATGTCTGGCTAATTTTTGCATTTTTAGTAGAAATGGGGTTTCATCATGTTGGCCAGGCTGGTCTTGAAGTCCTGACCTCCGTTAATCCTGCTGCCTCAGCCTCCCAAAGTGCTGGAATTACAGGCGTGAGCCACTGTGCCTGGCCCAGCTCTTTTTTTTCTAAGGTACTTTTGTTGTAGCAATTGACAACTCTTCCCCTCTCCTTCTGTCCCAGGATTTTTTGCTGCCTCTTGATTTGATCTGCTTTTCCCTTTCCTTACCTTTCTTGGGCTGCTTTCTCAAACTGCAAAGCAAACCTTAGCTGTTCTCTTTTTTCTGCCCTTCAGGGGTGTGCCACAGACATCCTGGCCACCCCTGAGTTTCTAGGTTCTTGTAACTCTCCGCCTCTTTTCTTCTTGAGGCTTCTGGGACATAGCCAGTAGCTCCCTGTGGGGCCTCTAAGGACCCTTGTCTGGGTGCTGTGATCTCAATTTTTGCTGTTCCCTGTGGAAGGAGAACTGATCCCTATGTCAACATCAATGCCTCAAGGATTTCATTCTAAAAACATCCAGGGGAGTGACCTGATTTTGAAATCCAAACTGTTTTTGTGACTTTGGGTTAAAGTCCAGGTATTGATATCCTCGGTGTTGCTGCAGGTGTGTTTTGCTCTCATGTTTAATTAGACAGGACTTCTCTGGCCTTGTCAGGCTCTGGCCCTAATTTAGATTTGGCCAAATTTAGATTTGCCCTAGCACTCAAGCACAGTGCAAAATCAGGTGATCTCACTTAGTCCTTACAACAGTCCTGTAATATTATCCCCATTTTTCAGACAAGGAAGTTGAGGCTCAGAGACGTTAAGTAATTTGCCTCAACGGCAATTGCACTGCTGCTAAATGGTAGAATCAAGTTCCAAGTTTATTTTCTTGCCTCAAAGTATTTGTATATAGTGCTGCTTATGGCGGCCTCTCTTCCTTTAAGGAGTTTGCATTCTAACTGAGACCAGGCCTACTATTCAAAAACCTATACACTTTCCTGCGTGTGCTGGCACGTACACACACATACACACACGCGCGCGCGTGCACACACACATTCGTCTAGTCTGTCTCTGTCTCTCTCTGTTTCTGCCCTCACCTCCTCCCTATCCTTCCAACTACAGGAAAATCCTTGTGATGTGGGGTTTGGGGAAGAGGGACGGGCTGGGATGGATGGGGTTACATTCAGCCTGCGACTCCATGCTCCCTCCCCCATTTCACAGGCAGTCACTCGTCAGGAAGGGACATGGGGTTTTCTTTGAGATTTACTTAGGAATTTCTGGCTGCCTTCATCAGTTTGGTGTGGCTAAGGCCAAACTCCTCCAGCTCTCTTCCCCTTCCCCTGCTTCTCTCTCTTGCCTCCGTCCTGTGGTTCTACAGTATCTCAGTCACTGGACTTAGCCTCTCCACCCTGCCATACGTATTCCGTGGCCAGGCTTGGGTCAGGTCCAGTCTAGCTCATTCCAATTTGTTCTTTCCCCCTCTCTGCTGCGGTCTTTTCGGAGAGCTTCTGCTCATGCCAGCTCCCTTCCCCATTGTTTGGACGCTACTCCCTTACTCTTCCATCACCCACCTGATTTCCTGTTGCTCTCTGCTTGGGTTATTATAACAGCTGCCATTTATGGAGTGCCCCCTGTGTGTATAGTCACAGACTCTCACGCGCACAACAACCCCGTCAGCCAGGAGCTATGGTCTGCAACTCACAGGTGAGGCAATGAAGGCTAACAGAAGCTGAGTAACTTACTACACAGGTGGTAAGCAAGTGCTGCGAGTAGGAAAGAGTAGGAATCGTATTGGCCCCTCACCCAAGCCTGGGTCCCTTTTCCATTGCCAGGCTGCATTCTAATCTATACTTCTCTCCATTAAAACCCCTCTTGTCTGTATTCTCCTCTCCTCATCTCGTTTTCTAAGTTTACACATTCTGCTGTGCCATTCCCAACAGCTGCAAAACTTTCAAACAGCTGGGGAACACCTCTCCTTTAGATCTCCAAACCGGCCGGGCATGGTGGCTCACACCTGTAATCCCAGCACTTTGGGAGGCCGAAGCGGGCAGATCACCTGAGTTCGGGAGTTTGAGACCAGCCTGACCAACATGGAGAAACCCTGTCTCTACTAAAGATACGAAATTAGCCAGGCATGGTGGGGCATGCCTGTCATCCCAGCTACTCGGGAGGCTCAGGCAGGAGAATCGCTTGAACCCAGGAGGCGGAGGTTGCGGTGAGCCAAGATTGCGCCATTGCACCTCAGCTTGAGCAACAAGAGTGAAACTCTGTCTCAAAAAAAAAAAAAAGAAAAAAAAAAATCTCCAAACCATCAATTACTCCAAGTTCAGCTTGAGTCTGTCCGCCTCCTTCAAGAAAGTGGAAACACACGCTCCCAAATCCTTGGCCCTGTTGGCTAGCCCTCTGCAGCCCGCTGAACACGCTTTATTCATCCACTCGCAGCACCGTGTTGGGTGCATGCCTGGTTTGCCTTGTAATCAAGGAAGGAAAACAGCACCTGGCAGTGCCCAACATTCCCACTAAACCCTAACCCTGTGCGGCAGGAAATGTCTCAGAGAGACAAACTTGGCCACCTTGCACCTAGGAGGTCCCTCAAGTCTTCCTGCGAATCTGACCCTATGGAAATAGGGGAATCTTTGGCTGAAGGAAAAAAAGTGAGAGGAGAAGCAACACCGAACTTGGAAAGAGGCTGCAGAGAGAGGCTAAGCAAGCCTGGCACCTGGTAGGAGGGGCCTCACCCCAGCTTCAGAAGGAACCATGGAAGGGACCTAAGTGACTGAAGGCGGAGGTCAATAGAAGGCAAGACCCGGCCCCTATTTCCGGCCCCCTGTGCCACATCAGCCCTCCCTGGCCCACCTCCCTCAGCCCCCAGTCTCCTCACCTCCCTGTCACTGCCACACCTGGCTGCTGCTGCCCTTTCCCAGAGAATGTCTGCAGGTGTGTCTGCCCTATGCCACCAGGTACTGTCAGCCCAGCCCAGGGGAGGGACAACGAGCTCAGGGCCAGAGCCAGAAATGGCCCACAGCCCAAGAGGAACCAGACAAACATTAACCAGCCCCACCTCCTCCCACATACAGTCATTAAACACGATTGATCCTCTGAGCGCCCTATGAGTTTGGAGAGACAGATCACATAGCCTGGAGTCACTGCCTTGTCCCAGAGGAAGAGAGGCATCATTGTCACCCACCCATGTTTAGTCTCTCTGGGAGACTCAGCTGGACCTGTGCTCCTCAGCATCCCTCAGGCTTCCCCCATGCCCTAGCCTTAGGTAGATCCACAGTGCAGGCAAGCTGCAGAGATGGATCCTGTACAGGCTGCCATCCTGGTCAACCCTTCTAGCTCCCAGCCTCTGAAACTATATGACAGGGCTGGGTATGGTGGCTCATGCCTGTAATCCCAGCACTTTGGCCAAGGCAGGAGGATCACTTGAAGCCAGGAGTTTGAGACCAGCCTGGGTAACATAGTAAGACCCCATCTCTACAAAAAGTATAAATAAATAAACACATTATATGACAACGGGGAGGAAAAAGCCATGGGTGATGCCTGCTGGCACCTGAGGTCAAGATGGGAGCTGGCAGTGCTTCCCACCATATGGCAGTACCAGGGTGCCCTTCAGCCACTTGCTTATTGTCCACATCCTGAGTGGCTGGGGACGGACCAAAGTATTTCTAATCCTATCCCAGAACCCTAAAACCTCAGAAATTGCTTTCTACCCTCAAGGCCAAGGCAGTTGAACTGCAAAGTGTATCATGTGCAGCAATGAATCTTGGCAATCATTAAGGTAAACAGAGAATGTCAACCATTAACTGAGGGATCAGTCTAGTTTCAAGGTCTGCACCACTGACGGCTTACCTGAAGACCCTGCTGGGTTCTGTGGCCTGAATGGCAGTGGAGAAATAAGGGAAGTTAGCAGAGAAACTGGCCCCCTGCCTTCTGTTCTTCACTCCAGCTTGAGCTCACTGCTAGAAAGGGAGTCAGGGCCTCAGCTTTCCTTAGCCAAACCTGGGCATATGGATACATCAGTCCATGAGTGTTGGACATCTACTAGGAACCCAACAAAGGGCTACGTGCCGGGTGCAGGTAGCAAAGGAGGTGAAAACATCCCAACTGTTCATAAGAGATTTATCAACTTTTTTTTGAGTTGCAGTCTCACTCTGTCACCCAGGCTAGAGTGCAATGGCGCAATGTTGGCTCACTGCAACCTCCGCCTCCCGGGTTCAAGCGATTCTTCTGCCTCAGCCTCCCAAGTAGCTGGGATTACAGGCGCCTGGCTAATTTTTGTATTTTTAGTAGAGATGGGGTTTCGCCATGTTGGCCAGGCTGGTCTTGAACTCCTGGGCTCCAGTGATCCGCCCACCTCAGCCTCCCAAAGCACTGGGATTACAGGTGTGAGCTATCATGCCCTGCCGAACTTCTGGAGGAGAGGGGACCAAGACCCAATAAATTGCTGTGAAAAATATCAGTGTGTATTCAATCATGTGGTTGTAACTTTGATTCCTGAGAGAGTCCAGAGAAGGGAATGATGAGAGTAAACTGAAGTAATCAGGGAAGGCTTCCTAGAGGAGGTGAGGTTTGAGTGGAGACGTAAAAGACAGGTAGGAGCCGGAAGGGGAAGGACAGGGTTAGCATTCCAGGGAGGAGGAACAGTGTGAGTGAAGGCACAGAGTAGGAAGGAGCAAGGCATATCTGGGAGCCAGTAAGGAGGTAGGACTGTGTTGAGGGGCTGTGGAGGAAACTGTCAGTCAGTTAAGAGGCTTAGAGTATAGAGGACATTTAAAGCCAGATAGGGAATCCTTTAGTTGTGCCTGGTAAACCTGGTGAAAGGCAAAACTGAGCTGGACATCATGGTGGGTGGGGGACAGGCTGAACACCATTCTTCCCTCTGAGAGTACAAGTTGTAGTGGATAAAGAGGACTACCGTTTCCCGAGTACTGAATGCATAAAAGGCAATGTTCAAAGTGTTTTGTATTACTTTGTTTGATTTTCAAAATAACCCTACAAAGTAGGCACTACTAATATTCTCGTGTTACAGGGGGAATTAAGGCACACAGAGGTTAAGTGACATAATTGAGGTTAGCTGGCTACTGGTAAGTAACAAAGCTGGATTTGAACCCAGGCAGTCTGGCTCCAGAACTTGTTCACTTGACCACTATATCACAGCTGATGAGCTCTACAGGGTCCCACTGAGAATCAGTTACAGGTGGTCCCTGACTCCAGAAGATTCTAAGCTAACAGGACAGATGAGACACTCACCTGAGTAACTACAAGGGAGTTTCTCCTAAATGCCATATGTAGATATGAGATGCCAGAAGTTCAGATGCAGAAGAAAAGGGTAGGTTTAACAGAAAGGCAGAGTTGGATGTGGGTCATAAAGGAGATGGAGGGACAAACATTTCAGGTGACAGGAAGCTGTGAGCTGTGTTTGGGGAACGGTAGGCAGACCTGTTTGACCAGAAGAGAGAGTTCCTATACATAGCGGAGTTCCTAGGAAGGGAAACTACAGGTTAATATTAGTGTGTACTCATTGTTCCTTGGAGCTCTGGCAGGATTTCTTTGTGGTGCTTATAGTTCTAAACTATAGGAAGTCTATTTGGATACTTTGTAGCTGTATAAAATATACTGTTGCTAGAATTGACCTGTCTGCTGCCTGTTGACTGTTACTTGAGCCCATCTTCTGGATGGAGTGTGGCTGCTAGAGAGAGGAAAGGCAAAGAGAGAGAAGGGAGGGAAAAGAGGGAGAGCAGGCCAGGCATGGTGACTCAAGCCTGTAATCCCAGAACTTTGGGAGGCCGAGACGGGCGGATCACGAGGTCAGGAGATGGAGACCATCCTGGCTAACACGGTGAAACCCCATCTCTACTAAAGATACAAAAAATTAGCCGGGTTTGGTGGTGGGCGCCTGTAGTCCCAGCTACTCGGGAGGCTGAGGCAGGAGAATGGCATGAACCCGGGAGGCAGAGCTTGCAATGAGCCAAGATCGCGCCACTGCACTCCAGCCTGGGCGACCGAGCAAGACTCTGTCTCAAAAAAAAAAAAAAAAAAAAGAGGACAAAGGGAAAATGACTACAGCAAACAATGTAAATCCATTTGCTCCTGTGATGCAGCTGAATTCAGCTGCTACCTGGAATCCTAAGCAGACTTCCTTCTTGTTTTTTTTGAGACAGAGTCATGGTCTGTCACCCAGGCTGGAGTGCAGTGGCGCCATCACAGCTCACTTCAGTCTCTACCTCCACCCACCCCCAGGGCTCAAGCAATCGTCCCATCTCAGTCTCCCAAGTAGCTGGGTTTACAGGTGTGTGCCGCCACACCCGGCTACTTTTCAAATTTTTTGTAGAGATGGGGGTCTCGCCATATTGACCAGGCTGGTCTCGAACTCCTGAACTTGAGTGATCTGTCCACTTTGGACTCCCAAAGTGCTGAGATAACAGGTGCTCTGCCCAGTCTTTCTCATTACAATGAATGTTTTGGGGGAATATTTAAAAACTTTACAGCCAGGCGCAGTGGCTCATGCCTGTAATTCCTGCACTTTGGGAGGCTGAGGCGAGCAGATCATCTGAGGTCGGGAGTTCGAGACCAGCCTGACCAACATGGAGAAACCTCGTCTCTACTAAAAATACAAAATTAGCCAGGCATGGTGGTATATGACTGTAATCCCAGCTACTTGGGAGGCTGAGGCAAGAGAATCGCTTGAACCCGGGAGGCAGAGGTTGCAGTGAGCCAAGATGACGCCATTGCACTCCAGCCTGAGCAACAGACAGAGACTCCGTCTTAAAAAAAAAAAAAAAAAAAAAAAATCAGCCTGCTTATTTCCTGATATTCACTCAAGGAAATCTTCATTAAATCTTGAGACAGGTAAGAGACCCTAAACACAAGCCTGCTGTCTCCAGCATGGCTCAAACATCAGCCCAAACAAGGGCTTTCCTCATTCCTGTTCCACTGAAGACCAAGAGAGTTGATGGAACAAACCGATCACATTATTTAAAAGCACATCTTACCACCGACATTGTCATAGTTCAGAGCTTTAGGCCTCATAAACAGAATCGGCAGCCTGGTGAGAGCTCTGCTCATTACATCAGGGAGTTGTGGCAGCTGCCTCAGCAACGGTAATCTTGAGGCTTTCTGGGATGGCAGGCAGCAGCACAGCCTCGCATGTGGAGTCCATCATCCAGCCTGTCCCTGGGTCTCATTATCGAACAAAATGTGGCATTTTGTATGGCTTTGATCAATGAGACAGCATTGCTGTATGACTCAGAAATCAAAGGGACAGCTTCCAATATAAATGTTGTTTATGACACACAGGCAAAAACTCTTCCCAAATGGGTCCATAGGCTTAAGGAGATGGCTAACGCCGAGAAGCTGCAGAACATTTCCCAAATCCCCACGCCAGCTCAGGCTGTGGAAAATCATGCAAACTGTTCCCAGTGAGAGGTGCAAGGGAAACATGGAAGTGGTCTTGTACTCATAATTGGTATTATTTTTCACAAATCCTTTTCAAAAGGCCACATGATCATATGAATGAATCTATGCCCCAGGAATTCATATTCTTTGAAGAAGCCAACGAGAGGGAGTTATCAGTATTTTTCCAAGGAGGTTTCTGAAGAATTGTACCAGATAGTGCCCCAATTCACTTGAGAGTTAGACATATACCATTTACTCTAAGGACAGTTGGGAGTGGAGAACAAAAGCAAAGTTGAAACTGGGCGCAGTGGCTCATGCCTATAATCCCAGCACTTTGGGAGGCTGAGGCGGGTGGATCACAAGGTCAAGAGATCGAGACCATCCTGGCCAACATGGTGAAACCCTGTCTCTACTAAAAACACAAAACTTAGCTGGGCGTGGTGGCGTGCGC
Organism: Macaca nemestrina; assembly: GCF_043159975.1. NCBI lineage: Eukaryota > Metazoa > Chordata > Mammalia > Primates > Cercopithecidae > Macaca > Macaca nemestrina. The sequence goes on from NC_092145.1 coordinate 83,571,618, forward strand.
GTGTAGTCCCAGCTACTTGGGAGGCTGAGGCAGGAGAATCACTTGAACCCGGGAGGCAGAGGTTGCAGTGAGCCGAGATCACGCCACTGCACTCCAGCCTGGCAATAGAGCAAGGCTCCGTCTCAAACAAACAAACAAACAAACAACAACAACAACAACAAACCGGAGCTCTAATACATCTTCATTCTTTTTTGTTTTTGTTTTTGAGACAGGGCCTCATTTTGTCACCCAGGCTGGAGTACAGTGGTGCAGCAATCATGGCTCACTGCAGCCTTGACTTCTTGGGCTCAAGTGATCCTCCTGCCTTGGCCTCCCAAAGTGCTGAGATTACAGGCGTGAGCCACTGAGCCTGGCTCATCTGCATTCTTTTTTTTTTTTTTTTTTTTTTTTTTTTCAGATGGAGTCTCCCTCTGTCACCCAGGCTGGAGTGCAATCGCACGATCTCAGCTCACTGCAACCTCCGCCTCCCAGGTTCAAGTGATTCTTCTACCTCAGTCTCCAGAGTAGCTGGGATTACAGGCATCCACCATCACGCCCAGCTAATTTTTGTAGAGATGAGGTTTCACCATGTTGGCCAGGCTGGTCTTGAACTCCTGACCTCAGGTGATCTGCCCACCTCAACCTCCCAAAATGCTGGGATCACAGGTGTGAGCCACTGCGCCCCACCCTTCATTCTTTACATCCATCTTTTTTCTCCCCTTTGGTGCCTGACTCAGGACCCTACATTCATATTCTAACTAACCTACTCTCCTCAATCTGTTTTTTGTTTGTTTGTTTGTTTGTTTGTTTGAAGATGAGGTCTTGCTATGTCAACCAAACTGACCAGGCTGGTTTCAAACTCCTTGGCTCAAGTGATCCTCCCACCTCTGCTTCCCAAATTGCTGAGATTACAGGCATGAGCCACTGTGCCTGGTCTGAATTTGTGTCTTGCACCTGAACAGAACAATCAGAACAATCTTGCTCCCAAGTCTTCTGGCCAAATATTTTGTCTTCCTATTTCTTTCTTTTTTTTTTTTTTTCTTTCTTTGTCTTTTTGAGACAGGGTCTTGCTCTGTCATCCAGGCTGGAGTGCAGTGGCACTTCCATCTCAGCCTCCTGAGTAGCTGGGGCTACAGGTGGGCGCCACCACACTCAGATGATTTTTGTATTTTCAGTAGAGATCTGGTTTCACCATGTTGGCTAGGCTGGTCTCAAACTCCTGAGCCAAAGCCATCCACCTGCCTTGGCATCCCAAAATGTTGGGGATTACAGGCGGGAGTCACTTTTTCTTTTCTTTCTTTCCTTTTCTTTTTTTCTTTTTCTTTTTTTTCGGAGAGAACATCTCACTCTGTCACCCCGCAGGAGTGCAGTGGCCTGAATACAGCTCACTGCAGCCTCGACCTCCTGGGCTCAAGCTATCCTTCCACCTTAGCCTTCTGAGTAGCTGGGACCACAGGTGCATGCCACTATGTCCAGCTAATTTTTTATTTTTATTTTTGTAGAGAGGGGGTCTTGCCATGCTGCCCAGGCTGGTCTCAAATCCCTGGGCTCAAGTAATCATCTCACCTCGGCTTCCCAAAGTGCTGGGATGACAGGCATGAGCCACCATGTCCAGCCTCCCTTTTGTTTTCATCTTTGCCTTTCCCTTTGATAGACAACTACAGTTTTCCTGTAAGGCTTTGCCACCCTGGACCTCCTCGGGTGAAAAGCTCTTCTAGCTGGATGCCTGTAGGATCCTCCTCCCTCTGCTCATGGCAGAAGCAGACACATCCAGAATAAGGATTCCACAATCTTGGGATCCCCTGCTTCAGATATAAAGCAAGGGCTTTGAAGACACTTCTGAAGGCTCTCTGAAGATGCCTCCATTTTGGTTGTTTTCTTCCTACAAAAGACAAGGATAATTGAGCTACTTCATTGTCTCCTAGGAAATGGATGTTCAGTGGCATTGCATCTGCCAGCATGAGGGCACTTTGCAGAATGTCAAGCAGTTACTTATTTCTGAATCTGAGCTAGTGCTTTCCAATGAACGTAAACAGCTTTTTCTCACTGCTGACATTCCACTTCACAGTGCTGGGGCTGGGTCGAGCCATAGAATGCACTGGGGTTTGGCTTATTCCTAGAGAAACAATATTGTCTCTGCAAATGAGCTACACATATTGATAAAGGAGCCCTTATTGACTGGGCACGGTGGCTCACACCTGTAATCCCAGCACTTTGGGAGGCAGAAGTGGGCAGATCACAAGGTCAGGAGTTCGAGACCAGCCTGGCCAATACGGTGAACCCCATCTCTACTAAAAATACAAAAATTAGCCAGGCATGGTGGCAGGCACCTGTAGTCCCAGCTACTTGGGAGGCTGAAGCAGGAGAATAGCTTGAACCCAAGAGGCAGAGGTTTCAGTGAGCTGAGATCGCACCATTGCACTCCAGTTTGGGCGACAGACTGAGACTCCGTCTCAAAAAAAAAAAAAAAAAAAAAAAAAAAGAAGCCCTTATTGCCTTATTGTTTTGTTTCTTATTTTTTGAGGCACTTAAGACATTTTATTCAGTATTTTGTGATATATAGATGCAGACTAATAATTTCCTATCCAATACTTACAGTCTGTAAATTCTCAATACTTTGCCTAACTGATAATAGATGTTCAATAAATGTTCAATACTACTCTTTTTTTTTTTTTTTTTTTTTTTGAGACGGAGTCTCGCTCTGTCGCCCAGGCTGGAGTGCAGTGGTGCGATCTCGGCTCACTGCAAGCTCCGCCTCCCGGGTTCACGCCATTCTCCTGCCTCAGCCTCCCGAGTAGCTGGGACTACAGGCGCCCACAACCGCGCCCGGCTAATTTTTTGTATTTTTAGTAGAGACGGGGTTTCACCGTGGTCTCGATCTCCTGACCTTGTGATCCGCCCGCCTCGGCCTCCCAAAGCGCTGGGATTACAGCCGTGAGCCACCGCGCCCGGCTTAATACTACTCTTAAACCACAGTTTTGTTTTTCAGTTTGAATAGAATTGATCTTTTAAAGCTTAAACAATACCACAAAACCTTGTTATAATTCAGTTGCCTAGTTTCCAGGTAGGTCAATTATTTAGATAGCAGCAATCAGCATCATGACTTTAAAAGATACATGCCATCTAGAAAACCGAAGATATTACTATCACCTGGAGGTAAATGTCATTGAATGACCTCAGGCCTTTAGAAGAACTCAATTTTTTTTTTTTTTTTTTTTTTTACAGTTTATATACTATTACTTTATTGATTTGGATTTTTTTTTTATTATACTTTAAGTTCTAGGGTACATGTGCATAACGTGCAGGTTTGTTACATATGTATACTTGTGCCATGTTGGTGTGCTGCATCCATCAACTCGTCAGCACCCATCAACTCGTCATTTACATCAGGTATAACTCCCAGTGCAATCCCTCCCCCTCCCCACTCCCCGTGATAGGCCCCGGTGTGTGATGTTCCCCTTCCCGAGTCCAAGTGATCTCATTGTTCAGTTCCCACCTATGAGTGAGAACATGCGGTGTTTGCTTTTCTGTTCTTGTGATAGTTTGCTGAGAATGATGGTTTCCAGCTGCATCCATGTCCCTACAAAGGACACAAACTCATCCTTTTTAATGGCTGCATAGTATTCCATGGTGTATATGTGCCACATTTTCTGCCGAAACCTCCATGGAAGCCACTGCGGTTCCCCATCCCAGGGCCACCAGGGCCTCCGGGTACCCCGCTGCACCGGTGTCATCCGCCATTTGGTGTTTTCTCGGAGAAGAAGCGCCTTATTGTTGTTACATGAGTCATACGAACTTCCATAACTAGTTCATACGCATCAGAAGCCTTGGAGGCGGAGTTGGGGACAGGGAGGAAGCTTTTGTGTGTGTGTGTGTGTGTGTGTGTGTGAGACGGAGTCTTCCTCTGTTGCAGTGCAGTGGCATGATATCAGCTCACTGCAACCTCCACCTCCCGGGTTCAAGCAATTTTCCTGCCTCAGCCTCCCGAGTAGCTGGGATAACAGGCGCGTGCCACCACACCCAGCTAATTTTTGTATTTTTAGTAGACACGGGGTTTCAGCATATTGGCCAGGTTGGTCTTGAACTCGTGACCTTGTGATCCACCCACCTCGGCCTCCCAAAGTGCTGGGATTACAGGCATGACCACCGCGCCCAGCTATTTTGCTCAGTTTTAATAATGATAAGTTTATTGGCGGGGCACGGTGGCTTCACCCTGTAATCCCAGCACTTTGGGAGGCTGAGGTGGGCGAATGGATAATCTGAGGTCAGGATTTCGAGACCAGCCAGGCCAACATGGTGAAACCTCGTCTCTACTAAAAATACAAAAATTAGCCAGGCAAGGTGGCAGGTGCCTGTAATAATAATAATAATAATAGTAGTAATAATAATAATAATGTTTATCTCTGATTCTGAGGAGCAATTTCTGATGTTGATACCCTGAGCTGGCTACCACTTCCAATTCCGCATTCTGCTGTATATACCCCTTACATTGAAAAGCTGGATGTCAGATGACCTTCATAACCTACCTGCCTTCAGCATGTTTAAAGCTACCACACTTAGAGTGGGATTCCCAAACTGGAAGATGTTTTTTTTTTTTTTTTTTTTCTCACTCTGTGGCAGAGGCTGGAGTGCAGTAGTGCGATCTTGGCTCACTGCAGCCTTTGCCTCCCAGGTTCAAGCGATTCTCATGTCTCAGCCTCCTGAGTAGCTGGGATGATATGTGTGCACCACATGCCTGGCTAATTTGTTTGTATTTTTAGTAGAGACAGGGTTTTGCCATCCTGGCCAAACTCATCTTGAACTCCCAACCTCAAGTGATCTGCCGGCCTCGGCCTCCCAAAGTGCTGGGATTACAGGCGTGAGCCGCAGTGCCTGGCCCCCAAATTGGAAGATATCTTAAACCGGGATTCTGCTCTCTCTCTTTTCCTTCTTAACCACATATTTTGAAAGACACTTTTTTTTTTTTTTTTTCTGAGATGGAGTCGCGCTCGGTTTCCCAGGCTGGAGTGCAGTGGCCTGATCTTGATTCATCACAACCTCTGCCTCTTGGGTTCAAGTGATTCTCCTGCCTCAGCCTCCCAAGTAGCTGGGACTACAGGCGCCCACCACCATGCCTGGATAATTTTTTTTTTTTTTTTTTGAGACGAGTCTCGCTCTGTCTCCTGGGCTGGAGTGCAGTGGCGCGATCTTGGCTCACTGCACGTTCCGCCTCCCAGGTTCACGCCATTCTCCTGCTTCAGCCTCCCGAGTAGCTGGGACTACAGGCGTCTGCCACCACACCCAGCTAATTTTTTTGGTATTTTTTTTAGTAGAGACGGGTTTTCACCATATTAGCCAGGATGGTCTCGATCTACTGACCTTGTGATCCACCCGCCTCGGCCTCCCAAAGTGCTGGGATTACAGGCGTGAGCCACTGCGCCCCACCCGCTTCGCTAATTTAAATTTTATTTTTAAATTTTTAGTAGAGATGGGGTTTTGCCATGTTGACCAGGCTTGTCTCGAACTCCTGACCTCAGGTGATCTTCCCATCTCGGCCTTCCACAATTCTGGGATTACAGGCATGAGCCACTGCACCTGGCCTCAATGACAACTCTATATTTGCTGTCTACACTTCTTCGTTTCCTATTTACTCTTCAATTCCCCTCCAACCTGGCTTCCTCCACCACTCCCCATTTCATTTAAATGGTTTTTGCCAAGGTCACCTTGTTGCTAAATGCAATGGACACCCTTCAGGACTAGCCTCACTGCACTTCTTTGAGGTGTTTGATACAGTTGACCACTCCCACCTTCATCAAACATTTCATCCTTTTATTTTTCTCCTTTTTTTTTTACCCCCCAGAGACGGAGTCTCACCCTGTCATCCAGTCTGGAGTGCAGTGACGAGATCTCGGCTCACTGCAACCTCCGCCTCCTGGGTTCTAGCAGTTCTCCTGCCTCAGCCTCCCAAGTAGCTGAGACTACAGGCACACGCCACCACGACCGGCTAAGTTTTTGTATTTTGGTAGAGACAGGGTTTCACTGTGTTGCTCAGGCTGGTCTCGAACTCCTCAGCTCAAGCAATCCACCTGCCTCGGCCTCCCAAAGTGCTGGGATTACAGGCGTGAGCCACCATGCCCGGCTGTAATGCCTGTTCTTTACAGAAAAACTGAGAAGTACAAAGAAAATCATATGGACACAGAGAGGGGAAAAACACATACTGGGGCCTATTGGAGGGCGGAGAGTGGGAGGAGGGGAAGGATCAGGAACAATAACGAATGGGTACTAGGTTTAATGTGTACAGTAAACCCCCATAACACAAGTTTACCTGTGTAACAACCTGCACATGTACTCCTGAACTTAAAAGTTAAAACATAAAGAAAATAAAGAAGAAATAATGGTTTATAATAAAATAAGAAACTGAAAATTAAAAAAGGAAAATCAGCCAGGCATGGTGGCTCATGCCTGTAATCCCAGCACTTTGGGAGGCTGAGGCAGGCAGATCACCTGAGGTTAGGGGTTCGAGACCAGCCTGGCCAACATGGTGAAACCCCCATCTCTACTAAAAATAGAAAAATTAGCTGGGTGTGGTGGCATGCACCTGTAATTCTAGCTACTCTGGAGGCTGAGGCAGGAGAATTGCTTGAACCCAGGAGGTGGAGGTTGCAGTGAGCTAAGATTGTGCCACTGCACTCCAGCCTGGGCAACAGAGTGAGACTCTGTCTCAGAAGAAAAAAAACAAGGAAAAAAAAAAAAAAAAAAAGAAAAAACAAAATCATAAGGGTAAGGGTGAAAATAAAAATAGTCACCAGGCACAGTGGCTCAAGCCTGTAATCCCTGCACTTTGGGAGGCCGAGGCAGGCAGATCGCTTGAGGTCAGGAGTTTGAGACCAGCCTGGCCAACATGATGAAACCCTGTCTCCACTAAAAGTACAGAAATTAGCCGGGCATGGTGGTGCATGCATGTAATCCAAGCTACTCTGGAGGCTGAGGCGCAAGAATCGCTTGAGTGACTGGGCGCAGTGGTTCACGCCTGTAATCCCGGCACTTTGGGAGGCCGAGGCGGGCAGATCATGAGGTCAGGAGATCGAGACCATCCTGGCTAACACGGTGAAACCCCCGTCTCTACTAAAAATAAAAATAAAAAAAATTAGCTGGGCGTGGTGGCAAGCGCCTGTAGTCCCAGTTACTCGGGAGGCTGAGGCAAGAGAATGGAATGAACCCGGGAGGTGGGGCTTGTAGTGAGCCGAGATCATGCCACTGCACTCCAGCCTGGACTACAGAGCGAGACACTGTCTCAAAAAAAAAAAAAGAAAAAGAAAAAAAGAAAAAGAAAAAGAATTGCTTGAACCCAGGAGGCAGAGGTTGCAGTGAGCTAAGATCACGCCACTGCACTCTAGCCTGAGAGAGAGAGCGAGACCTCATCTCAAAAAAAAAAAAAAAAAAAAATCCCCAAAAAACAAAAAACATTACTAACAGATGTGAAACCTTAAAGTCATTTTTCTTTTTTCTTTTTTTTTTTTTTTGAGACAATCTCGTTCTGTCCCCTGGAGTGCAGTGGCACGATCACAGCTCACAGCTCACTACAGCCTCAACCTCCCTGGTTTAAGTGATCCTCCTATCTCAGCCTCCTGAGTACCTGAGACCACAGGCATGCACCACCATATCCCGGTAATTTTTTAATTTTTTGTAGAGGAAGGGTCTCACCTTGTTGCCCAGGCTGGTCTCAAATTCCTGGGCTCAAGTAATCCTTCCACCTTGACCTCCCAAATTGCTGGGGATTACAGAAGTTAGCCACTGTGCCCAGCCCCTTAAATTCATTTTTCAATAAGAAATATATATATATATATATATATGCTTTTAAAATAAAATTGTCATCACATGAGACATTATTATTATTTTGAGACAGAGTCTTGCTCTGTTGCCCAGGCTGGAGTGCACTGGTGCCATCTCGGCTCATTGCAACCTCCGCCTCCTGGGCTCAAGTGATTCTCCTGCCTCAGCCTCCCAAGTAGCTGGGATTACAGGTGCGCACCAACACACCCGGCTAATTTTTGTATTTTTAGTAGAGACGGGATTTCAGTGTGTTGGCCAGGCTGCTCTCAAACTCCTGATCTGAGGTGATTCACCTGCCTCGGCTTCCCAAAGTGCTGGGATTACAGGCATGAGCCACCGTGCCCGGCTTTTCTTTTTCTTTTTCTTTTTCTCTTTCTTTTCCCTTCCCTTTCCCCTTCCCCTTCCCTTCCCTTCCTTCTTTTTTTCTTTCTTTCTTTCTTCTGACAGGATCTGGCTCTGTCACTCAGGCTGGAGTGCAGTGGCGCAATCTTGGCTCACTGCCACCTCCACCTCCTGGGCTCAAGCAATTCTGCCTCAGCGTCCTCCCCTGTAGCTGGAATTACAGGCATGTGCCAGCAAACCCGGCTAATTTTTGTATTTTTAGTAGAGACAGGGTTTCAACACGTTGGCCAGGCTGGTCTCAAACTCCTGACCTCAAATGATCCATCTGCCTCAGCCTCCCAAAGTGCTAGGATTACAGAAATGAGCTCCCGCACCTGGCCTAGACAAAATACGTTTTAAGGACAGGGAACCATTCATCTTTGTATTAGCACCTATGTGCCTCGCACATAGTAGGTGTTTAGAATATGTTTGATGATGATTGACTGACTGACTGAATGAATGAATGAATGAAGGTGATCAACAAAGAAATGACTTGAGGCCTTCAAGCTGTCCTTCAGCTGTCAGCATGAGAATCCAGTCATCTTTTTATCTTGGCCACATTTCAGGCAGCACTTCCAGAATTGGAATGATCTGCACAGCAGCCTTAGCTATTATAAAAGCTGTGTCCAGTATGGCCTGGAGAGACCATAAAGGTGTGTCACACATGCCAACCTACTTGGCCTGCATCATCCATCATGGTTACCCACTCTTCCAAGGTCAATAATTCCTTTCCAGGGAAAGATTGACTTCTGGATCATGGTAGCCTCTTTTTCTGAATGGCTCCAAGGAGCTTCTGCTTCCACTTCCTCACTTCTTCAGCACCAGTCACTGCTCTCTCCAGCTACTTGTAACCCACTGGCTTGGGATGATGGGCCTGCATTGACTTAAGGCTGATTTTATTTTATTTTATTTTATTTATCTATTTATTTTGAGACAGAGTCTCACTCTGTCGCCAGGCTGGAGTGCAGTGGCACAATCTCAGCTCACTGCAACCTCTGCCTTCCAGATTCAAGTGATTCTCCTGCCTCAGCCTCCCGTACAGGCACGCACCACCATGCCCAGCTAATTCTTGTATTTTTAGTAGAGACGTGGTTTCACTATGTTGGCCAGGATGATCTCGGTCTCCTGGCCTCATGTTCCTCCTGTCTTGGCCTCCCAAAATGCTGATATTACAGGCGTAAGCCACTGTGCTCAGCTGGACCTCAGCTGATTTTAAAGAATGCATGGACAGGCCACGCTTGGTGGCTCACGCCTGTAATCCCATCACTTTGGGAGGCTGAGGCGGGCAGATTACCTGAGGTTAGGAGTTCGAGACCAGCTTGGCTAACATGGTGAAACCCCGTCTCTACTAAAAATACAAAAATTAGCCGGGTGTGGTGGCACACGCCTGTAATCCCAGCTACTTGGGAGGCTGAGGCAGGAGAATTGCTTAAGCCTGGGAGATAGAGGTTGCAGTGAGCTGAGATCACGCCACTGAACTCCAGCCTGGCTGACAGAGTGAGACTCTGTCTCAAAAAAATAAATAAATAAAAAAGCAAGCAAGCAAGCAAGCAAGCAAGCAAGCGTGGACAGGCCAGGCTTGGTGGCTCACGCCTGTAATCCCAGCATTTGGGAGGCCAAGGCGGGTGGATCACCTGAGGTCGGGAGTTTGAGACCAGCCTGACCAACATGGAGAAACCTCATCTCTACTAAAAATACAAAATTAGCTGGGCGTGGTGGCACATGCCTGTAATTTTAGCTACTCGGGAGGCTGAGGCAAGAGAGTCACTTGAACCAGGGAGGTGGAGGTTGTCGTGAGCTGAGATCGCACCATTGCACTCTAGTCTGGGCAATAAGAGAGAAACTCTGTCTCAAAAAAAAAAAAAAAAGAATGCGTGGACAAGAACCTTATTTGAGTTGTCACCCTTCCTACCTCATACCTCATCATCCTCAAGCAAACAGTCAGGTTGAAAGTTACTGAGGCTGCTCTGAAGCAAATTGTTGGCGATTTTCCAACAAGGTTTCCCAGATTCTCTTCTCTCAACATATCACTTCATGTTCAGAAACAGGAGTGGGTATTGCTGAATTACTAATGAAACTTGGCACCACAGATTTCATTTCAATAAATATTTGTTAAGTTCCTGGTACCTATCGTGTACCAGGAACTCTGTTAGGGGCTGTGGAGGATGCAAAATGAATGAGATGAGTCTCACTGGTTGTTTAAATAAGTAGCTCTACTACAAGGTAAGTGAAATCAGTGTTAAACAGAGGTATTAGCAATATGTTATGGGAACACAGGTGAAAAGGGGAAGGGGGATGGGAAGTCACATTTACTGAACACCTATGACAGGAAGTCTTGTCACACATGTTTTCACAGAGATTAATTCTGACTAGGGGAATCTGAAATAATTTCGTGCACTAGGACGTTTGAGTTGGGCCTTGGAAGGTGAGTAGTAGACATTGGATCAGGAGAAAATCAAAGGAAGAACGCTTGAAGTTGAGAGGACAGCGTGTAAAAAGGCAACAGGGCATGAAAGTGTATAAGCTGTTCAAGGAACACAGGGTATTGGATATGGCTGGGCCATAGGGTATAAAAGGGTAATGTGGGTAATGAGGCATGGAAAGGTGGGCTGGCACCAGATTTTGGAGGAGTTTTAGTGCCTGGCTTGGAAATTTGAATTTTATTTTTTATTTTGTAGGCAGTGAGGAACCACTAAAAGCTTTTCAGTGAGAAAGACAAGGTGGAAACAATGCTTTAGGGCGATTAACGTGGCAGGATGCACTGGGGACTAGGTAGGCTAGAGGCTGCAAAGGTAGGTAGGAGGCCATGTCAACAATCTAGGCATGAGATTATGAAGGTTTAATCTAGGGAGGTGGCAATAATGATGAAAAGGAAGTGACAAATCTAATAAGATTGCAAGAGGCAATGTGGTGTGGTACAAAGTACATTGGACGGGGTTTCCAATATCCCTGAGTTCTAGTCTTTTTTTTTGTTTTTTGAGACAGAGTCTCACTCTGTCGGCCAGGCTGGAGTGCAGTGGCGTGACCTCCGCTCACTGCAACCTCCACCTCCCAGGTTCAAGCAATTCTCCTGCCTCTGCCTCTTAAGTAGCTGGGACTACAGGCGCCCACCACCATGCCCGGCTAATTTTTGTATTTTTAGTAGAGACAGGGTTTTGCCATGTTGGCCAGGCTAGTCTTGAACTCTTGACCTCAGGTGATCTGCCCACCTCGGCCTCCCAAAGTGTTGGGATTACAGGCGTGAGCCACTACGTCTGGCCCCCTGGGTTCTAGTCTTGACTTCTATTCACAGGCTGTATTGCCTTGCCTCCCACAGACTCAATTTTTTCTTTCAAAAAAGGCGAAGCTGGCCCGGCATGGTGGCTCATGCCTGTAATCCCAGCACTTTGGGAGACCGAGGCACGTGGATCACCTGAGGTCAGGAGTTTAAGACCAGCCTGGCCAACATGGCGAAACCCCATCTCTACTAAAAATACAAAAATTAGCCAGGTGTAGTGGCACGCACCTGTAATCCCAGCTACTCAGGAGGCTGAGGCCGAAAAATTGCTTGAACCTGGGAGGCAGAGGTTGCGGTGTGCCAAGATCGCGCCATTGCACTCCAGCCTGGGCAACGAGAGCAAAATTCCGTCTCAGAAAAAAAAAAAAAAAAAGAAGGAAAAAGAAAGAAAGAGAAAGGAAAAGGCGAAGCTGGGAGAAATAAATACCTTTAAGGTTTCCTACAGCTGGAATGTGCTTAACGACTATACCGCATGGGGCTTTATGTAGGACTAACTTACCAGACTTGGTAAAGGATTAACTAGGAAAGTGGAGGTGCCATTAATAGGATAGTGGAGTCAAAGAGGGAAGCTAGTTGTATGGGGAAAGATGATGTGCAGACATGCTGGGTGTGAGGTGTTAGTGGAACATCTAGCTGACTGTACAAAGGGTGGGATAGCAGCTCTGAAGAGAGGCAAGGGTGGGAGAGATTTCGATTTGGCAACCAAAAGCCTGAAAGCAACACTAGAAGCTATGCAGACAGATGAGTTTATCAAAAGAGGAAATGAGTATATGAGAGCAAAGAGCGAAGAACCATGGGAAGTGAGAGAAGCTGGTGGGGGGGAAGACAAGGAAGGAACAACTGACTGCGAGCCTTGAACAAGCTACTTCCATTTTCTGACTCTTTAGTCTCCTCATTTGTAAAATGAGGGGGCTGGAGTAAGTAAGCTCTATAAGGCTCTCAGCTGTGACATCTATGCATAATCACAGAAGATCGAAGTGTACAGAACACCATGGAAACTGAAGAGAGATTCTGAAAGGAGGCTTGAAGAGGTCACTTGCATCCAATGCTGCAGAGGCATCAGAGACTGAGGACTTAAATGAAGCCACTGATTAGCAATTTAAAGATCCTCTCCAAGGTAAGGACCCCTCCCTCTCAAGCCACTAATTTTCTATGACCTTTCTCCTACCATCTCTAAATGTGAACATTCTGTAAAATTCCGTTCTCTGGCCGGGCGTGGTGGCTCACGACTGTAATCCTAGCACTTGGGGAGGCCAAGGCGAGCGGAGCACCTGAGGTTGGGAGTTTGAGATCAGCCTGACTAACATGGAGAAACCCCATCTCTACTAAAAATACAAAATTAGCCGGGCATGGTGGTGCATGCCTGTAATCCTAGCTACTTGGGAGGCTGAGGCAGGAGAACCACTTTAACCTGGGAGGTGGAGGTTTCGGTGAGCCGAGATCGTACCATTGCACTCCGGCCTGGGCAACAAGAGCAAAACTCCGCTTCAAAAAAAAAAAAAAAATTTTTCATTCTCTGCCCTCCACAGATACTTAGTCACACTCCTATAGCAACTGTTATCTCTACAAGGTGGATCAGAAATCTCTGGTTCACACCTTCCTTTCGCACCTCAGTTCACATTTCCAACTGTCTATTGGACGTTTCCACCAGTCACTGAAATTGAGCTTGCAGTAAAATTAGTAATACTAATGATAATAGTATGATTTAAATTTAAATAGTATTAAATTAAATAGTATTATTTAAATTATTAAATTTAGCTTGCAGTAAAATTAATACTAATGATAATAGCTAACACTCAGTACTTAATTGTGAGTCCTGTACTAATCATATCACATATGTTATCTCCTTTACATCCTATAACAATCCTACAAGGTAGGTATTTTATTATCCCCACTTTGTCGATGAGGAAGCTGAGGGTCAGAGATTTTTTCTTTTTTCGAAACAGAGTCTTGCTCTGTTGCCCAGGCTGGAGTGCAGTGGCGTAAGCTTGGCTCACTGCAACCTCCGTCTCCAGGACTCAAGTGATCCACCCATCTTAGCCTTCTGAGTAGCTGGGACTACAGGTGCCTGCCACCATGCATGGCTAATTTTTCTATTGTTTGTAAAGGTGGGGTTTCACCATGTTACCTATGGCTGGTCTCGAACTCCTGGGCTCAAGTGATCCTCCCGCCTCGGCCTCCCAGAATGCTGGGATTACAGGCATGAGCCACAGCACCCAGCCCAGAGATGTTAAATAATGTCCAAGGTCACATAACTGGGGTGTCATGTAGTCAAGATTCTTCCTGATTCCACAGCCTGAGAGCTTAATAGTTTCGCTATAATCGATCTAAAAATCAAGTCATTATCTTTATTTCCTAAATCAGATCACCTCCCTTACTTCTCTATTTCTACTTCTACTTCACTCTCCCCCAGCATTTTTTCACTGGCTTAGAACAGGCCCTCATCCCCTCCTGCTCAGACAATTATGAAAGTGTCTCAAATGGTCTCGCCACTTGCAATTTTACCCTTCCAATTCCGGACATGTGATCAATCCAGCTTAAAAAAATCTCTGAAGGCTCCCATTATCTAGATTACAGAATAAAGTCCAAACTCCTGAACATGGCTAAAGGAGTCCCTTCACAGTCTAGCCCCTAGCAGCCTGCAGTTTAGCTGCACTGAACTGTTAGTCATCCCCCACCATGTCACAGACATTTACATCTGAATGCCTTTGCTCATGTGTCCCTCTACCTGGAATGCCCTCCCCACTCTTCACTGGGATAACTTCTCCTCATCATTCAAATCCCAACTCTAATGTCATCTCCTCCGTGAAGACTTCTCAGATTCCCAACCCCTTCTTCTGATAGAAATTATCTTCCCTTCTTGTGCTCCTGGATCTCGATGTCTGTCTCTTACTACACTATGAGACCTTGGGGGTGATGACCACATCCTGTTCCTTTTTTTTTTTTTTTTTTTTTTGAGACAGAGAATGAGGTATGACCAAATAGTTTTAAGGAGCTAAGGTTGACTTTATGGACCAAATGCTAAAAAAGCCCTCGTGAGAAAACTGGCCCGGTACCTTGCTTACAGGGATCCCAGCCTTATTCTTGTTTACAAAACAAGCCTGGTCTCATTAGTCAGTGTTATTGCCCAGGCGTGCGGTGGCTCATGCCTGTAATCCCAGCACTTTGGGAGGCTGAGGCAGGCGGATTACTTGCCCAGGTAAGTCACAAGGTCACTTCTTGGCAGAAACCTTAAGATATTTATGGAACCTTGAGAAGAGAGGAATTCACCCAAATTTATAGATACCACAGGTGAAATCTGGTCTCAAGTTCTTGACTTGATTCCTAACCTCCAGAAGGCTTTTAAAAATCTGATATGAGATTCCAGGCTGGGCACTGTGACTCATGCCTATGATCCCAGCACTGTGGGAGGCCAAGGTGAGAGGATTGTTTGAGCCCAGGAGTTTGAGACCAGCCTGGGCAACATGACAGAACCTCATCTCTACCAAAAATGTAAAAAATTAGCCAGGCGTGGTGGCATGCACCTGTAGTCCCAGCTACTAGGGAGGCTGAGGTGGGAGGATCATCTGAGTCTGGGAGGTCGAGGCTGCAGTGAGCCGAGATTGCACCACTACACTGTAGCAGGGGTGACAGGACGATACCCTATCTCAAAAAAAAAGAAAACAGGCCGGGCGTGATGGCTCACGCCTGTAATCGCAGCACTTTGGGAGGCCGAGGTGGGTGGAACACGAGGTCAGGAGATCGAGACCATCCTGGCCAACATGGTGAAACCCCGTCTCTACTAAAAATACAAAAATTAGCTGCGCATGTTGTCGTACGCCTGTAGTCCCAGCTACTTGGGAGGCTGAGGCAGGAGAATCCCTTTGGACCCGGAAGGTGGAGGTTGCAGTGAGCTAAGATCATGCCACTGCACTCCAGCACTCCAGCTTGGCCACAGAGTGAGACTCCGTCTCAAAAAAAGAAAAGCAAAAAAGAAAAAAGAAAAGAAAAGAAAAGAAAAGAAGGCCGGGTGCGGTGGCTCGCGCCTGTAATCCCAGCACTTTGGGAGGCCAAGGCAGGTGGATCACTTGAGGTCAGGAGTTCGAGACCAGCCTGACCAACACGATGAAACCCTGTTTCTACTAAAAATACAAAATTAGCCAGTATGGTGGCACACGCCTGTAATCCCAGCTAAGTGGGAGGTGGAAGCAAGATAATCGCTTGAATCTGGGAGGCAGAGGTTGAAGTGAGCCAAGATCACGCCACTGCACTCCAGCCTGGGTGACTGAGCGAGACTCCATCTCAAAAAAGAAAGAAAGGAAAAAATAAAGGGCTGGGTATGGTGGCTCACGCCTGTAATCCCAGCACTTTAGGAGGTCGCGAATGGCGGATCAGGTCAGGAGATGGAGACCATCCTGGCTAGCATGGTGAAACCCCATCTCTACTAAACAATATAAAAAATTAGCTGGATGTGGTGGTGGGCGCCTGTAGTCCCAGCTACTTGGGAGGCTGAGGCAGGAGAATGGTGTGAACCTGGGAGGCGGAGCTTGCAGTGAGTAGAGATCGTGCCACTGTACTCCAGCCTGGGCAACAGGGCGAGACTCCATCTCAAAAACAAAAAAGGAAAAAGAAAGAAACAGAAATCTGTCTCAAGATGACTGTGTTGAATTTCTTGAGAGAAAGAATGTTGGTCTCTAGTGTGACATACTCCTCATGGATTTTTTTTAGGGTGAGTTAGATTATTGTTGCTTCGGAAGAGGCAATATTACAAAAAGAGGGAAGGAGTTGATTTAAAGGCAATTTAAAGAAAAATGTTAAGTAAATAATAGTACAAGTAGTCACGCAAATAGAGCAAAAATTGTGAATGTGATACTTGAATAACTAAAGTTTGGGAAATTTTGCCAGAATATTCAGGTGAGAACTAAGCTAAACTGTGTCCTGGGAGAGTCTAGCAAGACACTCTTGCATTTAATTGTGAAAAAGGTTAAATTACCAATCCAGTTGGTATGCGGGGGACAGATTCCTCATCCTGACCTGCTGGACTCGAAGGCAAGGCTGAGGGGAGCATAGCCTCAGAGTACAGGTGCGTGGGCAGGCTCATCAGCTGGACTCATCAGCTCATCATAGGCAGGAACAGCTGGGGTGGGGCAAGGATGAGGATAAAGGCAGAGCAGCCCCAAACTTGCTAGCTCTAGATCTGTGTTTCCAGTGCTCTTGTAAACATCTCTTGGATGTTCCTCAGGCACCTCTACTGATGTGCTGAAGTCAGCTTATACTGGCAGCCAATTGTTAATTTTTTTTTTTTTTTTGAGATGGAGTCTCGCTTTGTTGCCCAGGCTGGAGTGCAGTGGCATGCTCTCGGCTCACTGCAAGCTCCACCTCTCGGGTTCACGCCATTCTCCTGCCTCAGCCTCCTGAGTAGCTGGGACTACAGGCGCCCACCACCACGCCCGGCTAATTTTTTTTGTATTTTCAGTAGAGACGGTGTTTCACCATGTTAGCCAGGATGGTCTTGATCTCCTGACCTCGTGATCCGCCCGCCTCAGCCTCCCAAAGTGCTGGAATTACAGGTGTGAGCCACCGCACCCGGCCTTTTTTTTTTTTTTTTTTTTTTTGAGCTGGAGTCTCACTCTGTCACCCAGGCTGGAGTACAGTGTTGCGATTTTGGCTCACTGCAACCTCTGCCTCCCAAGTTCAAGCAATTCTTCTGCCTCAGCCTCCCGAGTAGTTGGGTGGGCAACACAGCAAGTCCTCATCTCTACACAATACTTTAAAAATTAAGAAAAACAAATAAAAATTTAAAAATAGGCTGGGAGCAGTGGCTCATGCCTGGTAATCCCAGCACTTTGGGAGGTCGAGGCGGGTGGATCACGAGGTCAGGAGTTTGAGAACAGCCTGGCTGGCATGGTGAAACCCCGTTTCTACTAAAAATACAAAAAATTAGCCGGGCATGGTGGCGGGCAGCTGTAGTCCCAGCTACTCGGGAGGCAGAGGCAGGAGAATTGCTTGAACCTGGCAGGCAGAGGTTGCAGTGAGGTAAGATCACGCCACTGGACTCCAGACTGGGCGACAGGGCGAGACTCCGTCTCAGAATAAATAAATAAATAATGAAATAAATAGATAAAAATTAAAAAATAAAAAATTAGCCTGTTGTGGTCCTAGCTACTTGGGAGGCTGAGGCAGGAGGATCACTTGGGCCCAGGAGCTCAAGGCTACAGTGAGCTATGATCACATCACTGCACTCTAGCTTGGTGACAGAGTGAGACCCTGTCTCTAGAAAAGAAAGAAAGAAAGAAAGAAAGAAAGAAAGAAAGAAAGAAAGAAAGAAAGAAAGAAAGAGAGAGAGAGAGAGAGAGAGAGAGAGAGGGAGGGAGGGAGGGAGGGAGGGAGGGAGGGAGGGAGGAAGGGAGGAAAGAAGGAAGGAAAGAAAGAAAAGACTATTCTATTCCAATAGGGAAGAAAGGTGGAGTTCAACTCCAAATACAATACAAATACAGTAAGGACACGTGGGGATTTATTTACAGCCGAGGAGTGGTGTAAGGGGTCAGTGGATGGACAATTATTGAGAGGAGACATCAAGAGGAGGACTAAGGATTTAGAGATCAAAAGTAGGGGAATGGCCGGGCACGGTGGCTCATGCCTGTAATCCCAGCACTTTGGGAGGCCAAGGTGGGCAGATCACAATGTCAGGAGTTTGAGACCTGTGTGGCCAACACGGCAAAACCCCGTCTCTACTAAAAGTACAAAAATAGTAGCCGGGCGTAGTGGCAGTCGCCTGTAATCCCAGCTACTTGGGAGGCTGAGGCAGGAGAGTCGCTTGAACTGGGAGACGGAGGTTATAGTGAGCTGAAATCGTGCCACTGCACTCCAGCCTGGGCAACAGAGTGAGACTCTGTCTCCACAAATAAAATAAAATAAAATAAAATAAATAAATAAATAAATAAATAAATAAAATAAGGCTCATGCCTGCATTCCCAGCAGTTTGGGAGGCCGAGGCGGGCGTATCACAAGGTCAGGAGTTCGAGACCAGCCTGGGCAATAGGGTGAAACCCTGTCTCTACTAAAAGTACAAAAAATTAACCAGGCGTGGTGGCGGGCGCCTGTAGTCTTAGCTACTCAGGAGGCTGAGGCAGGAGAATTGCTTGAACCTGGGAGGTGGAGGTTGCAGTGAGCCGAGATCATGCCACTGTACTCTAGCCTGGGCGACAGAGCAAGACTCTGTCTCAAAAATAAATAAATAAATACATAAATAAATACATAAATAAATACAATACAATAAAATAAAAGTACAACAATTAGCCAGGCGTAGTGGCGGTTGCCTGTAATCCCAGCTACTTCTGGGGCTGAGGCATGAGAATCGCTTGAACCCAGGAGGCAGAGGTTGCAGTGAGCCAAAATCGTGTCATTGTTTTCCAGTCTGGGTGACAGAGCGAGACTCCGTCTCAAAACAAACAAACAAAACATCCAAACAAAACAAAACAAAGCAAAAAGTGGGGCAATGAATAATTTGATCAGATATTAACGAGATGGGGATAACTTAGCAGGATTCCCTGCTAAGACTTGACTGGGCAGGACAAGGAAGGACAAGGGCCAATGTAGAGGCCTAGTCAAAAAGAGAGCTCAGAGGAGCCTAAATAAAGTTTGGTCAATGAGAGATTCTTTTTCAGTGCTTCCTCTTGTTCAAGGCAAGAAGTGACATTCTTCTTTCCTCTGAACAATTTAAAATCATTTCTTATTCAGTAGCCTTTTGTTCATTAAGGACCAGCTGAACCATGTGTTGAGACTTGGTAGTAGAGGATATTTGCAATCAGGTATTTAATGAGGGTGGTTTCTGTGAAAACAAAAGAAAAAAAAAAAAAGACTGATGGTTGGAGCAGACTATAAATTCATGAGTCCAGAGGACAACCAGTTGAGAAGATTTCTATACACTGGGCTTGAAGCATCTTTAGATGGTGGAGTGAGGACAGCAGTGGCAAGCCAAGGGATTTTCTGATTTGCAGTTTGCATGGTTATTTCCTGGAGCGAAGCATGGAAGAGCATGGAAGTTCCACTGAACTTCCTGAGTGGCCCACACAGCAGCAGGCATGAAGGTTGTTCATACATGATCGGCTTTGGTGACGAATTCTTTTGAAGTTTTATATCAAGGTGTCTTGCTTTCACTTGTAGGGCTTCTTTAGATCCTGGGGAGAAAGAAAGTCAGCTACAAGACAATCTAGAGTCCCAGTAAGGATCTAGGCAGTCAGGTTTTAGTTCCCAGTGTCACCAAGTCAGGAGGGTGGGAAAATAATTGGAAAGATCAATTTAGAGAGTTATAGCTATATATTGAAGGAAACTGGAAGAATTGAGAATTTGTTGAGGACTAACAAAATGCACAGGACAGCAGAATCTAGTCCAACTTATAGGTAGATAACAAAGTAAAACGTAAAATGTAGATTGCCAAGTGGTGAAAAATATTTCAAAGACAATGAACAGGACTAGAATCTAATAACCCACAAGGGTGTGCTAAAGTTTTCTATTGAAACATAAAATTTCTTTCTATAGTCACCCCCTTTTTTGATCAATGACAACCAAAATCAGTGTGCAGAAGGGGAGTTTAAAAACAAACAAACAAACAAGGCCCGGCACAGTGGCTCACGCCTGTAATCCCAGCACTTTGGGAGGAGGCAGGGGAATCACCTGAGGTCAGGAGTTTGAGACCAGCCTGGCTAACATGGTGAGACTCCATCTCTACTAAAAATACAAAAATTAGCCAGGCATAGTGGCACGTGCCTGTAATCTCAGCTACCCGGGAGACTGAGGCAGGAGAATCGCTTGAACCCGGGAGACAGAGGTTGCAGTGAGCCGAGATCATGCCACTGTATTCCAGCCTAGGTGAGAGAGCAAGACTCTGTCTCAATTAAAAACAAAAAGAGGCCGGGTGCAGTGGCTCACACCTGTAATCCCAGCACTTTGGGAGGCTGAGGTGGGCGGATCACGAGGTCAGGAGATTGAGACCATCCTGGCTAACATGGTGAAACCCCATCTCTACTAAGAGATACAAAAAAAAAAAAAAATTAGCTGGGCATGGTGGCGGGCACCTGTAGTCCTAGCTACTTGGGAGGCTGAGGCAGGAGAATGGCGTGAACCTGGGAGGTGGAGCTTTCAGTGAGCCAAGATGGCGCCACTGCACTCCAGCCTGGGTGACAGAGGGTCGTTTTGTTTTTGTCTCAAAACAAAAACAAAAACAAAAAACAAAAACAAACAAACAAAAAATAATCAGAGTAAGATTATTCTTTTTTTTTTGAAATGGAGTTTCACTCTTGTTGCCCAGGCTGGAGTGCAATGGCGCAATCTCGGCTCACCGCATCCTCCGCCTCCCAGGTTCAAGCCATTGTCCTGCCTCAGCCTACCAAGTAGCTGGGATTACAGGCATGCACCACCACGCCCAGCTAATGTTGTATTTTTAGTAGAGATGGGATTTCTCCATGTTGGTCAGGCTGGTCTCGAACTCCTGACCTCAGGTAATCCACCTGCCTCAGCCTCCCAAAGTGCTGGCATTATAGGCATGAGCCAGCCACCACACCCAGGCCAGTAAGGTTATTCTTGTTTACACAACAAGTCTGGTTTCATTAGATTTGGTGTTATTGTTTGGGCATGGTGGCTTATGCATGTAACCCCAGCACTTTGGGAGGCTGAGGCAGGTGGATCACTTGAGGTCAAGAGTTTGAGACCAGCCCAGCCAACATGGTGAACCCCGTTTCTACTAAAAAATACAAAAGTTAGCTGGATGTGGTGGCAGATGCCTGTAATCCCAGCTACTCCGGAGGCTGAGGCAGGGGAATCGCTTGAACCCAGGAAGCAGAGGTGGCGATGAGCCAAGATCATGCCACTGCACTGCAGCCTAGGTGACAGAGTGAGACCCTGTCTCAAAAATAAATAAATGGGCCAGGTGCAGTGACTCACGCCTGTAATCCCAGCACTTTGGGAGGCCGAGGCGGGTGGATCACCTGAGGTCGGGAGTTCGAAATCAGCCTGACCAACATGGAGAAACCCTGTCTCTACTAAAAATACAAAAAATTAGCCGAGCATGGTGGTGCATGCCTGTAATTCCAGCCACTCGGGAGGCTGAGGTAGGAGAATCGCTTGAATCCGGGAGGCGGAGGTTGCAGTGAGCCGAGATCGTGCCATTGCACTCCAGCATGGGCAACGAGAGCGAAACTCCGTCTCAAAATAAATACATAAATACATAAACAAAATAAATAAATAAATAATAAATAAATAAAATAACTTGGGGTTATTATTTACATAAGAGCAGGAAGAATGGTATGTGGCCACATAGGACTTTTTCAGTTTGCTTTGCTGTAACTTTTAATAAGGAAACTCATACTAGTTTTTTCTTTTCTTTTCTTTTTATTTGAGATAGGGTCTCACTCTGTTGCCCCAGCTGCAGTGTAGCAGCGCAGTCTCGGCTCACTGTAGCCTTGACCTCCTGGCCTCAGGTGATCCTCCCACTTCAGCCTCCCTAGTAGCTGGGACTGCAGGTGCATGCCACCATCCCTGGCTATTTTTTTATATTTTTAGTTGAGATGAGGTTTTGTCATGTTGACCAGGCTGGTCTCAAACTCCTGGGCTCAAGCAATCCACTCACCTTGGCCTCTTACAGTGCTGGGATCACAGGAATGAGCCACGGTGCCTGGCCTGGAGTTTCATATTAGATTTTTAAAAGCCTTCTGGAGGCTAGGAAGCCAAGCCAAGAACTTGTGACCAGATTTTACCTGCAGTACTTATAAATTTGGGTGAATTCCTCTCTTCTCAAGGTCCCATAAATATCCTAAGGTTTTTGAGCCTGCCTGCCATGAAGTGACCTTGTCTTACCTGGGGAAATGATCCACCCGCCTCAGCCTCTCAAAGTGCTGGGATTACAGGCATGAGCCATCATGCCCGGGGAATAACACTGAATCTAATGAGACCAGGCTTGTTTTGTAAACAAGAATAAGGTTGGGATCCCTATAAGCCAGGTACCAGGTCAGTTTTCTCATGAGGGCTTTGTAAGCATTTGGTCCATAAAGTCAACCTTAGCTTCTTAAAACTGTTTGGTCATATCTCATTCTATGCATACTATTCTTGAATATGACATTCCGGTCAGAGTCCCGGTTATAGAACCAATGTTTTCAATTATGTCCTGTTAGAAGAGGACAGATTCTTATTGAATTTATGCAGATAATTATATTGCCATGAAAATAAGAGTACTCAATAAGAGTTCCCAAATTCCATAGGAATCAGTCAGGGAGAGAAGATAAATATCTCATTTCTGTTTATAAAAGCTGGGCACGGTGGCTCATGCCTGTAATCCCAGCACTTTGGGAGGCTGAGGTGAGTGGATTACCTGAGGTCAGGAGTTCGAGACCAGTCTGGCCAACATGGCAAAACCCCATCTCTACTAAAAAATACAAAAGTTAGCCAGGCGTGGTGGCACCGCCTGTGATCCCAGCTACTAGGGAGGCTGAGGCAGGAGAATCACTTGTATCTGGGAGGCAGAGGTTGCGGTGAGCCAAGATCACACCACTGCACTCCAGCCTGGGTGACAGAGTGAGACTCCGTCTCAAAAATAAATACATGAATAAATAAATAGGCCGGGTGTGGTGGCTCATGCCTGTAATCCCAGCACTTTGAGAGGCCGAGGTGGGCGGATCACGAGGTCAGGAGATCAAGACCATTCTGGCTAACACGGTGAAACCCCGTCTCTACTAAAAATACAAAAAAAAATTAGCTGGGCGTGGTGGTGGGCGCCTGTAGTCCCAGCTACTTAGGAGGCTGAGGCAGGAGAATGGCGTAAACCCTGGAGGCGGAGCTTGCAGTGAGCTGAGATTGCACCACTGCACTCCAGCCTGGGCGACAGAGCGAGACTCCATCTCAAATAAATAAAAATAAACAAATAAATAAAAGTATAATCTACTAGTTGTTATGACTATAGATAACTGAAAAGAGAAAAGGGCTTTCTTAAATCCAGCAGCAATATTCTAAATAAAAACCATAATAATCTTTCATCAGTTTATTCAGTCCTATGTAATTAATTCTTTTTCTGTTAAGATACTGGGTTAGCAGTTTTGTGACCCCATCGGCTTCTCCACTGGAGTTCTGGAAATCTCGACTTAGTCCAGTGGTACAGTCTCAAAGTTATTTAAGCAATGCCATCAGAAGCCTGTGCTCTCAAAGTATCTGGTATAGTTCTTTCCATGGGTCTCTGAGACCAGTTGTTAAAATTTTAGGAATTTTTCGAGTGATTGATGTCACATTAGGGGTGGCTTGAAATTAGGGGTGGGAGTATTTACCACAGGAATTGGTTCGTCAAGGCTTTTCCCACCATCTAGAGCCAGTAGTTAAATGTCTTCCAGCACACCACTGGGTACCTCCAACTCAACATATGCCAAACTGAATCACTTATCTCCCTCCGTAAAACCTGCTCCCCATCCTAGATTCCCAGTCCCTACGTGAATGATGTCACCACAGGCCCAGTTTCTCAAGCACAAAATTTTTTGAGTTGTTTATGACTCCTTTTCCCCCCTCACTGACATCATCAATCACTGAGCCTTGTCAATTCTCCTTCAGAAATGTTTTCCCAAACTAATCTTCTCTGTCACTATCTTAGTTCAAGCTCTTATCATTTTTTTTTTTTTTTTTTTTTTTTTTGAGACTGAGTCTGGCTCTGTCGCCAGGCTAGAGTGCAGTGGCGCAATCTTGGCTCACTGCAACCTCTGCCTCCTGGGTTCAAGTGATTCTCCTGCCTCAGCCTTCCGAGTAGCTGGGACTCCAGGCATGCGCCACCATGCCCAGCTAATTTTTGTATTTTTAGTAGAAGTAGGGTTTCACCATGTTGGCAAGGATGGTTTCGATCTCTTGACCTTGTGATTTGCCTGCCTCGGCCTCCCAAAGTGCTGGGATTACAGGCGTGAGCCACTGCGCCTGGCCGCTCCTATCATTCTTTTTTTTTTTTTTGCCTGCACAATTGCAAGAACCTCTTGGGTTATCTGCCTGCCTCCAGTGCATCCGGGTACTATCCCTTTCGGTCTTTCTAAAACACCCCAATGTAATCCAGGTACTTGCTGACATAAAGACCACAGCTGGCTCCCCTTTACCTATGGGAGAGTATCCAAGATCTTCAGCAGCTCTCAGAAAAGCCTTTAAAATTTTGCCTTAGGTCTTCTTCAGATTCATGTTCCCCACCCCTCCCTACCATGTACCCACTGTCCTGTATGAATTGCTTACTGTCCCCGAAATGTGCCTTACTCTTTCAAAACTTTATTCCCTCTGTCTGAAATCCTCCCCACCACTCTGAGCCTGGAAAATTTCTCTTCTTCTTCTTCTTTTTTTTTTTTTTTTGAGATGGAGTCTCCCTCTGTCGCCCAGGCTGGACTGCAGTGGCATGATCTTGGCTCACTGCAAGCTCCGCCTTCCGGGTTCACGCCATTCTGCTGCCTCAGCCTCCCAAATAGCTGGGACTACAGGTGCCCGTCACCACGCCCGGCTAATTTTTTTGTATTTGTAGTAGAGACGGGGCTTCACTGTGTTAGCCAGGATGGTCTCAATCTCCTGACCTCGTGATCCACCTGCCTTGGCCTCTCAAAGTGCTGGGATTACAGGTGTGAGCCACCGCGCTCGGCCAAAATTTCTCTTCTTTAAAGACCCAGCTCAGAGTTAATATTCTTTGTGGGCCAGGCACAGTGGCTCATGGCTGTAATCCCAGCACTTTGGGAGGCTGAGGAGGGCGAATCACTTGAGGCCAGGAGTTCAAAACCAGCCTGGACAACATGGTGAAACCCCGTCTCTACTAAAAATACAAAAATTAGCTGGGCATGGTGGCCCATGCCTGTAATCCCAGCTACTCAGGGGGCTGAGGAAGGAGAATCGCTTGAACCTGGGTGGCAAAGGTTGCAGTGAACCGAGATTGCACCACTGCACTCCAGCCTGGGCAACAGAGCGAGACTCCATCCAAAAAAAAAAAAAAAAAAACAAAACCAAAACAATTATTTGAGAACTCTGTCAGGATTAAGTTAGTATTCCCCACCCCCATCCCCACACTGTCTGTGCCTCTAATATAGAACTTATCACACAGTATTGGAGATACCTGTAAAACAGGTCTGGCTCCCCTGCCGGACTGTGTGTTACTTCAGAGCCTAGCATAGTACTTGGAACATGGCAAGAGCTCAAAAAATGTTGTTGAAAGAGTAGATTGAAGGGTGAATGAGTGAAGCTGGTCCCTGCTCTCATAAGACTGTTTCCTGCTTTGTTGTACAGAAGCCCCTACCTGAAGCATCTGTTCTGGTGCCCCCAGCTCCTGCATCCTACCTTAGTGCCCTGTCTGGCACCTTCATCTTCACAGGGATAGTGCTTGTCTAGCTCTTGCCAGACCTTTTGACACCTGGCATCCTTCCCTGGAAGCCCAGGCCCCATGGCAGGGCCTCTGTCACTGGCTGCCAGACACTCTGGCTGCCAACCACCTGCCTGTCTGGGCTTCCTCCTGGCTTCTGCTGCATCCTGGTTACCCAGATGCTTGCTCTACCTGCCTGTCTAAATAGCTGGCTGAGGCTCTGCTTCTACTTCTGGGATCTGCTTTACCCTGGACCATCTGTCTGCTCTCACAGTCCTGACCCTCCCTGTTCTAGCATCCCCTGTCACCAAAGGAATCCAATTTCTATCACTGTCCTGCTAAAAGATAAGGTAGAGCATACTGATTAAATGCACAGGCTCTAGACTTTAATTTCCTAGATTCAAATCCCACTTCTTTCACTTACAACCAGTTGTGTGGTCTTGGGGTAAGTCATTTCATCTCTTTGAACCACAGCTGGCTCATCTGCAAAATGGGCATGATAATGATACCTACATCAGAACGTCACTGTGAGATTTAAAGAAGATAACATGCTTAATATAGTAGCTGGCACCCAAGTAAATATCCAAGAACTATTTTCTATCATTATTGTTTTTATGTTTCCAGTATCTATGACAGAATTGGCACTCAACAAATGTGTGTTGAGAGGGGAGGAGGAAAAGAAATAACAGTCGCTGGTTATTCCATTTCCTGATCAAAGTCTATTCCATTTGCTAATCCCACTCCCACCTCAGGAGGCAAGTACCTTATCACCATTTGGTTCTGTCGCTCAGATATTTCTGCAATCCCATGTCCTCTAGGAATCCTGTGCAGTTGAGAGCCAATAGCTTTCCTGGTCCCAATCTGCCTAGATAAATCAAAAACTCTCACAATTGCCCACTTCCACTTTTCATCTGTTACATGCATTTATCCTGATTCCTTCCCCGTGAAATTGCACTGATCTCAGATGTGTGGCTGGTGTGAACATTTGTGGATTACATATTTTACACATGAACCTACTTCTCCCCACCCTGCATATATGTGCTTTCTGCATTTTCTTTCTTTTTTTATTTTATTTTTTTGAGACAGGGTCTCACTGAGTGCAGCGGCGCAATCTTGGCTCACTGCAACCTCCGCCTCCCAGGTCCAAGCGATTCTCCTGCCTCAGCCTTCTGAGTAGCTGGCATTACAGGTATGCACCATCATGCCCAGCTAATTTTTGTAATTTAGTAGAGACAGGGTTTCGCCATGTTGACCAGGCTGGTCTGGAACTCCTGACCTCAAGTAATCCGCCTGCCTCAGCCTCCTAAAGTGCTGGGATTACAGGCATGAGCCACCATGACTGGCCGCTTTCTGCATTTTCAGTGTCACTCAGCTCTTGTTGTCTCTGATTGTCAAGGCAACGACTGCGTGTAAACTAATGTGGACGGAGTATTGGACAGACAAATGCCTTAGAAACGTTTTGTGATGAAGATGAAGGAGAGGCGCTGGAAGCAGAAGCTGGGGAGGGGGTAGGATTTGTGTCTCCACTTACTCTTCACCCCAGCAGGGACAGAAAGCATGCCTCCTCTTTCCTGTTCATTGGCTACATTCCTCTCTGAGGCCAGAGGGGCAAGCTGGACAATGCAAATGAACTTTGGATGAGACTTAGCCAAGGGGCCTCCAAAGGGAGAGCAGCAGGGCTGCCTAGGAGGGAATCGAAAAATAAGGTGGCCACCTATTTCTTAGCACCTTCTTTGTTTTCCCAATCGGAAACTCCTCCCCTCTCCTGGAGATCCAATACCAAAATGCAAAAGCTCTCTCAGAATATGTGCCTGAGTCTGAGAGCACTTTGCAGACTGGGAAGCCCCTGAGTCTCTAGCCTTTGGTATGATACTCAGGCTCCGGGGAATTGATCCTGCACCCATTATTCACAAAGCTCTATACAAGGCAGTGTTAAACTTAGGTCAAACTGCAAGTTTTCAATCACATGCTTTAGCTGTGGGATGAAGACACACAGCAGAGAAGTGGTGATGGTTGCGTGAGCATCAAAAAGCAAATGAGACTACAAGCAGCAGCCCAAAGGGGGCAAACTTAGCCAGTCTCTTGCCAACTTCCCACTATGGATGTTCTATTGGCTTCATTTGACCCTATCCAGGAAAGCTAGGATTTCTTGTGCAGGTGGAAGTCCATTCATTCGCCTATTTCAGGAGTTTGGGTCCAGAACAGCTTGTTATTTCAGTCTCAGCTCCCTACTTTTCTTACTCCTCCTACCTTTCCCCCTCCTCCTAGTAACGACTGAAGGTCTGTTTCCTCTTTAGGGCTGTAATTTTGCATTTGCAGTCCCCGGCAAAACTGTCATACGTGCCCACTGCAGGTGCCCACTGCAGATGCCCAAGACCCGGAGAAATGTTTGTAAATCTTCAACCCTGGATTGTACTTCCCCAGACTCCTCTCTCGGTGGGGCCGGCGGTTGGGGCAAGGCAGCTGACCTTTGCTAGGGACTCAGAGCTGCGGGGGGTCTGGAATTGAACTGGAAACCGAGAGGCAAAAGCCCCGCTGTCGTTTCTCCCGCCCCTGCCCCCACCCCGATCTTGCGGAAGGGAGAAAGCTCAAAGAACAATGAGGGGTTAAGCTCCTTATAAGGAAATGAACCTCCTCTTTCCTGTGCGGAAATTGTGCTTTTTGCTTCTATATGTTCAAAATACACTGTAAAAAACGATCCTCGATAGGATTCACCAAATCCATTTCCCTAGAGCAAGGCGGCGGAGGTGGGGGGTGGGCGTCAAGTGGGAACGAGGCGAGAGAGGACGGGAGGGGCGGGAATCAGGCGAGCGTGTGAAGAATTTGAGGGATGAGTCATCAAAAAGAAGCTGGGAAAGGGAGCGGAACTAGTAATCCGAGCTGGGAAGCAGACGAACATTCATTAGACGCAGATTGTGTCAATCACGTTTGCTCCGCAAATGAACTGAGAGCCTACCTGGCCTCTCCGACCGGAAAAAGGGTCTTGGTGGGCGGTCTAAAGCTTTTGAAATAGGAAAAGGCGGAGCGCGAGAGAGCCGTCAGAGCAGCCTGATGCAGCGCAGGCGTGCTCCGCAGAAAGATGGCGTTTGCCATCAAGGTCACATGGCCACTTTAGGGGACTAAAACGAAATACTAGCTGATATCAACAGGAACTGCCAGCACAGGATCAGATTTTCAGAAGCAGTCTCAATTCTAAGTGTCTTTTTCTAATTAGAATCGTAAGCACGTTTATTTGTATTTGTCCGAACACATGTCCTAAGTCATCAAAACTATGTGAAGGGGTAGAGTTTCACTGGGGGTCTTCTCTTTCCGGAGGCCTGAAAAGGGTGGGAGGAGGGTGGGGGAAACCCAAGGGCCAGGGTGACTGTAGAACCGGCAAGCAGCACGTGCCAGGATAGAAGGCACCCACTAGGGTCTCTGCACTCAGAGCAGTATGGGAAACTGATTCCACCAGGTACTGTGAAACTCAGTAGATCTGTTAGGCTGGTGCAAAAGTAATTGCGGTTTTTTGCCGTTAACGTTAATTGCAAAAACCGCAATTACTTTTGCACCAACCTTCAGGTTCGGGTCTAGGCAGCTTTGTCTAACCTCTGACCTATCATGAATTGGGAAAGGTTGCCCTGGCAAAAAAGGATTTGCTAAGGTGCCCTATACATTGAACCAGATAACTTCCTCTATGATTTTTTTTTTTTTTTTTGAAACGGAGTTTTACTCTTGTTGCCCAGACTGGAGTGCAATGGCACTCTCTCGGCTCCCTGCAGCCTACGCCTCCCGGGTTCAAGCAATTCTCCTGCCTCAGTCTTCCAAGTAGCTGAGATTACAGGTGCCTGCTACCACGCCTGTCTAATTTTTTGTATTTTTAGTGGAGACAGGGTTTCACCATATTGGCCCAGCTGGTCTCGAACTCCTGACCTCAGGTGATCCACCTGCCTCAGCTTCCCAAAGTGCTGGGATTACAGGCGTGAACCACTGCACCCGGCCTCCTCTATGGTTAAGCTTTATTTATTTATTTGAGATGGAATTTTGCTCTGTCATCCAGGCTGGAGTGCAGTGGCTCAGCTTAGTGCAACCTCCACCTCCCGGGTTCAAGCTATTCTCCAGCCTCAGCCTCCCAAGTAGCTGGGATTACAGGAGTGTGCCACCATGCCCAGCTAATTTTTGTATTTTAGTAGAGATGGGGTTAATTTATTTTTATTTAGTAGAGACAGGGTTTCACCATGTTGGTCAGGCTGGTCTCAAACTCCTGACCTCAGGTGATCTGCCCACCTCGGCCTCCCTAAGTGCTGGGATTACAGGTGTGAGCCATCAGGCCCGGCCAACTATGGTTAAACTTTAGTTGATACAGGATAAGAAATGTGAACATTGTAAGCCCATTAGTTTGTGTGTTCTCTTGTTACCTTTTTTGGTTACTTTCTTATCCATTAGTGTCCTAGCAAATGTTACTTTTCAAAAATTGCAGCCTTGTCTTAACTAAAAGATAAAAAGGAATTTGTTTACTTCTTAGCCAGTACAGTTAGAGGGCATGCACTCTGGCAGCCCTGTAATGTAGGGACCAGGGAAGAATTGAGGCAAATAAAAGTAATGATCCATGAATTGAAGCATGCTAATCTAGCTGATGGTTTCTTTCTTTTGCACTTCTGCCATTTTCATGCCCCTCACCTGCAATTGACAATCCAAACTGAGAGCTGGTCCAGGATTCTCCAGCACCCAGAAGAGCCTGAGGTGGACACAACAGAAACTCAGACTTTAAGGGTACCTAGGAATGGAAGTAGTGGCAGAAGGATTAACCTTTTCATTAGCTCAGTCTTGTCCTTGCTCAGCTCTGGCCATCCCAGTTCAAGCCATCCCCTCAAACTATGCTCTACTAATACTCCTTTATAAGACATCATCAGACCACTCCAGTTTTTTCCTGTTTGTTTGTTTGTTTGTTTGTTTATTGTTGTTGTTGAGATACAGTCTCATGCTGTCACCCAGGCTGGAGTGCAGTGGCGCGGTCTCAGTTCACTGCAACCTCCGCCTTCCAGGTTCAAGTGATTCTCCTGCCTTACCCTCCAGAGTAGCTGGGATTACAGGCACCTGCCACCATGCCTGGCTAATTTTTTGTATTTTTTGTAGAGATGGGTTTTCACCACGTTGGCCAGGCTGGTCTTGAAAATTCCTGACCTCAAGCGATCTGCCCACCTCAGCCTCCCAAAGTGCTGGAATTACAGGCGTGAGCCACCACACCCAGCCGCAGTGTCAGTTTTATTGATCCTGTTGAATCTATTTAGGAAAGGGGCTTGAGGGAAAAGGGGGCCACCATCTGTTCTATTATCAGAGGCACCGTTTCTCCCTCCCCTAACCTTTAAGAGGGGCTGTAGGATTTCTAAGTGTAGTTTCAATAAACAGGTTTCTTACGGAGGAGCTATTCTAGCTCAGTCATTCTAGAATAGTATAGCCCACTCAGGAAGAAACAGCACTTAAACTTGAGCTGAGTGGGGAACAAGACTCATTTACTGTTCCTCCCTTGGCCACCCTAGACAATCATGACAATTTCTCTTGGTCACGTCTGAGAGAGAGGTATTGTAATAATCTTTTGTGGATACTCAAGCCATCATAAGAGAATGTGTGTGGGTGGAGAGAGGGGGACATGGCAAACCCAGTCCTGTAGTATTCTGGGGAAGGTACTCTGGGGGAAGATACTCTATTTACCCCAGGGGTGCTCTGGGAAAAAATAGAAACTTTGGTAACATAGGAAAGGATGGCTATGAGGCCTGGTGCAGGACTTTCCCTTTCCTCCTCTTCTTTTCCATTTACACAGACCCCAGAATGCCTCTGAATGACTGGCTCTATCCTGCTGGAAGGAAGCTAGTCCCATCCCTAGATGCTGGGAAGCAGTTCAGTGCTCTTGATTTAGGAAGGAGGGGGAAGGCAGCTTCTACACGAGGGTGCTATATTCTGTCTTGGACACCAGGTGGCACCAAATCATAACCATAGCTCCAAAGAAACCATCAGGAAATGGACCTTGAGAGCCCTTGAACTATTTTCCTCTCCCTCCCCACTCCCCACATGAAATTGAAGAGTGTGAAGCCTTTCAGATATGGTGGATGACCCTCCTTCAATTAAAACTCTTGAATTCTTAAGCCAGAGCCACTTCCAGCTGAAGATTTTTAGGATTTATTATTTTTTTGAGACGGAGTTTCACTCTTGTGGCCCAGGCCGGAGTGCAATGGCGTGATCTTGGCTCACTGCAACCTCTGCCTCCTGGGTTCAAGCGATTCTCCTGCCTCAGCCTCCCGAGTAGCTAGGATTACAGGTGCCCACCACCACGCCCAACTAATTTTTGTATTTTTAGTAGAGATGGGATTTCACCACGCTGGCCAGGCTGGTCTGGAACTCCTGACCTCAGGTGATCCGCCCGCCTTGACCTCCCAAAGTGCTGGGATAACAGGCGTGAGCCACCGCGCCCGGCCAATTTTTAGGATTTAAATATGGCCTTAGTCCCTGCTCTTCCCAGAGACCTATTTTTCAGCTTCAGAAGAGGAAAAGGGTGATTTTCCTAGAACCTTTGTGGATGCCTCCACCCTCCAGAAGAGTTGTTTTTCTCCAAGGAGGTCAGTTGAACAGTGGACATGAGACCTCAGAGGCTCTGCTTAAATTCTAGTCCTCATTCTGAAGGACTGAATGCTCTACCCTGGGCATGCTGAAAATGACCGTGTCTAAAAAAGTTGTGATGTGGCTGACCAGCCTCATTACTTCTTACAATCAAACAGGCCTGCTTCCAGCACCACAGACGCGTTCCATAAATACCCATTCCTAGACTCCTCCACCTGGAATGCTGTCCTCTCTCAGCCGTGTCCATGTGTCAGATCCATCCCATTTGTCAGGGTACAGATCAAACTCTTTGAAGCCTCTCTTTTGGTTCCCCCCAGTCTGAAGGGCCTGCTCCCTCTTCTGAATTACTGTAACAACTTGGGTCATTTGCCCTGTTATACTTTATACCATGGCTATTTGTGAACATATCTCCCCTACAGAACTGTGAGCTCCCTGAGGGCAAAGACTACGTCGTATTCATCTTTTTATAGCCTATACTGGGGAACACAGTAGGCATTCAGTCATAATAATAATATCTTACATTTGTATAACGCTTACAGTTTCCGAAGCACATTCACATACATCTCATTTAATCCTCACAACAACCCTGTGAGGTAGGTGTAATCGGCCTGTCCCTATTTTACAGATGAGCAAACAGACTCAGAGACGTTAAACACTTCAACCAAGGTCATCCAGCTAGGAAGAGGCAGAGATGGATCTGAATGCATGTTTCCTGACCCTAAGTCCAGTTATTTCAACTTTCTACATCTGAGCTGTTGGTTGGAAAATTCCTTCTTGGAGACTGAAGCCACAGGGCTCATCCTGGGGGCTGGGGAGAAGGGAGGAGAAGATCTAAAGGTCAAACGCCTTTCGTTCCCACTCCCTTCTCCTCCCCACTCCCTGTTTCCAAAAAGAATTTCAAAATGCACTCTTGTTTTGTTGAAGAATGCCCTGGCGTGAGATGTCCTTGTAGATAAGAAGGAAAAATGTGGGGTGAAGACAGGACAGTTGGGTGTATTCACAGCTGGTGACTAACGGATCTTTGTCAGCCTGGAGGGAGGTCCTTTGCCTAGCCAATAATTTAATTAATGACTTGGATGAGGACATTGATGGCACACTGATCAAATTTGCAAATGACATGAAGCTGGCTTCAGAAAGAATCCCAAGAGTCCATAATGAACGAGGAAGATGAAATGTAAAGTTTCATAATCAAGTTTTTAAAACCAAATGCTTAAGTGCAAGGTAAGAGAGACATGTGTGAAAAGGTTTTAAGTGTTTGGAGTAATTGTAACCTCATTATTTTTGACACTAGCTGCCCCAAATGCTAATATGTTAGGGTCTGGAATGGGAGAGATTACAGTTCTGCTTTCCTGTCTGCTCATTAGACCACAGTGGATGATTGTCTTTAGCCTTGAATTACCGTATATGAACAGGGATGTTAGCAACCTGGAGCATGTACAAAAGCAAGAGACCAGAAGTGTGGGAAGACTTGAAAATCACTGTGTATGAATGACTGGAGCTATTTAACCTGGAGTAGGGATCAACAGGGTGATGATGGTGGTTCAGGATCCAGTTTTCAAATACAGGTTTGAAATATTGGGATAGGTCAAGGTGGTTCACGCCTGTGGTTCCAGCACTTTAGGAGGCCGAGGTGGGAGGATCACAAGAGCCCAGGAGTTGGAGACCAGCCTGGGCAACATAGACCCCTTCTCTATAAAAATATTTAAAAAAAATTTTGGCTGGGTTTGGTGGCACACGCCTGTAATCCCAGCACTTTGGAAGGCTGAGGTGGGTGGATCACAAGGTCAAGAGATCGAGACCATCGTGGCCGACATGGCAAAACCCCGTCTCTACTGAAAATACAAACATTAGCTGGTGTGTGCCTATAGTCCCAGCTACTCGGGAGGCTGAGGCAGGAGAATTGCCTGAACCTGGGAGGCGGAACTTGCAGTGAGCCGAGATCACACCACTGCAGTCCAGCCTGGATGACAGAGCAAGATTCCATCTAAAAATAATGATAATAATTAAAATAAGTAAAAAAATTAAAAAGAGAAAACAATA
The DNA here is from genome assembly GCF_043159975.1 of Macaca nemestrina. NCBI lineage: Eukaryota > Metazoa > Chordata > Mammalia > Primates > Cercopithecidae > Macaca > Macaca nemestrina. The sequence goes on from NC_092145.1 coordinate 83,606,027, forward strand.
CAAGTGTTGGAAGAGTCCTCATATAGAAGGGGGATTCACCTTGTTTTGCTTTGTAACAGTGTGCAATCAGGAGCAATGGGTGGGTGCTGTGGGAAAGCTGATTTTGAATCAACATAAGGTAGAACTTCATAATGGTTTAAGATGCTATAATATGCACTAGTCTTTTTGGGGAGGACAAGAATTTCCTATCAATGGAAGTATTTAATATTTAAGCAGAGGCAAAATAACTACTTGGCAAAGAGATTGCAGAAGGGAATAAAGCACCAGATCATAAGGGAGGGGAACTAGGTAACCAGTAAGGCTTCTTCTTCTTTTTCTTTTTCTTTTTTTTTTTTTTTTTGAGTCAGGGTCTCTCTATGTCACCCAGGCTGGAGTGCAGTGCTCGATCACAGCTCACTGTAGCCCCGACCTCCTGGGTTCAAGTGATTCTCCCACCCCAGCCTTCTGAGTAGTTGGGACCACAGGCATGTATCATCACGCCTGGTTAATTTTTTTGTTTTTTAGAAACAGAGTGTTCCTATGTTGCCCATGCGGGTCTCAAACACCTGGGCTCGAGATCCTCCCACCTCGGCCTTCCAAAGTGCTGAGATTATAGGTATGAGCCACCGCACCTAGCCTAAAGCTACTTCTGACACTATAATTTGGAAATTCAAGTCGGGGCGGGGGGTGGTTGGAGGCGAAAATAGTTGTAGCCCTCAGAGTAGGTACCTCTGAACTAGTTATTATCTTTGCTTCCAGGCTTTCCTCCTCCAGCTCACCTTGCACGTAGGCTCTAGAAATATTTTCTTGAATATTCTACCATGAGACCTTCCAGCTCATGTACGATAGAATCTCAGTAACCCTAAAGGTCATCTGGTTCAGTCCTTTATCAGATGCTTTAATCGCCTTTGCATCACCAACATGGAGTCCCTGCTTGAATATTTCTGTGATGGAGAGCTGCCTACTTTTAGGGGCAGTCCATTTTAATTGCAGAGAGTACTACTAATACTAGAAAGTTCTTCCCAAACACAGCAAAATGCTTACGTTTAGATGTTGGGATTAGGACATTTTTCTTCTGTTTCTGAAACTGTTGGTAATACATTTTAAAGGACTTCAAGAGGCTGGAATCAGGAGCTGAAACTTTTATTATAATTTTTCATTATAAAAAAGAAAGTCACACAGAACAAATCTACTGTGAGCCCAGTAATTATTCACTGACAGTAGACAAATTTCTCTTGGGATTCTTCAGTCCTCTCACTCTTCTCTGGATATACTTTTGTTAACATCTCCCTTGAAGTCTGGTGCTCGTAACTGAACACTGGGCGTCAGATGTGGTCTGATCAGTGCAGAGTAGCACAAGATGATCACCTCCTTTGTTCTGAAAGTTGTACTCTTAGTAATATGGCCCAAGGTCACAATACTTTTTATAGCAACCAAACCACACTTTCAACTCATAAGCTTTCATTCACTCTAAAACCCCTCTAAGCCACCTCTCTCACATCTTACATTTGTACTGCCACATTTTGAAGTTCAAATAAGGGACTTTACCAACTTTGTGTAATTTGTAAATTTGATCTACTGACATTAAAACAGAACTATTTTGTATGTAGTCATTCAACCAGTTAAGAATTCGCCTAGGTTTACCTTTACCCACCCCACATGTATACATGTTGTCCCAAAAGCATTGAGAGAATGTTTGGTTGAACTCCAGATACGCTGTGGGTGATAACTTTTCCCTCCTCTACCTCTCCGGTCACTCTGTCAAGGGAAATTAACCCAGCGGGGCATGATTTGTTTTTCCTGAATCCATGTGGGGACTGCGTGATCGTTGCCTCTTTTTTTTTTTTTTTTTTGAGATGGAGTCTGGCTCAGTCGCTCAGGCTGGAGTGCAGTGGCGCGATCTCGGCTCACTGCAATCTCCACCTCGGGGTCATGCCATTCTCCTGCCTCAGCCTCCGGGGTAGCTGGGACTACAGGCGCCCACCGCCACCACGCCCGGCTAATTTTTTGTATTTTTAGTAGAGACGGGGTTTCACCATGTTAGCCAGGATGGTCTCGATCTCCTGACCTCGTGATCCGCCCTCCTCGGCCTCCCAAAGTGCTGGGATTACAGGCGTGAGCCACCGCGCCCGGCTGTTGCTTCTTTTTGTAAGTGCTCACCAACCATCCTTTTAATCATCTGTCCTAGAATCTTGCCCTCCATCAATATCAAACGTACTGATCTAAAGTTTGTGGAGTTTACCTTTTCCCATCTGTCAAAGTGGGGCCATGTTTGCCCATCTCTAGGCTGCAGCACGTATCTCTTCCCTTCTCTATGGGGTTTTCAGGGCCACCACCCGTTGTCCTGCAATTTGAGCTGCAAGTCCTTAAGTGCCCTGGGATGTTACTGACTCAGACAATGAAATGGAGTTACTCAGGGCAGTTTACGGCTCTCTTGGACTAGACTGCCTTCAGGAGCTTCTCTCTGGTGTTCACCTTGTCCTTTCTAGTGTGAAAATCCTTTTCCTTGTAGAAGAGAAGGAGTGAAAGAGGAGCTGAGGAGGCTTTGTTGTTCCACCATAAAACCATTCGCAAAAGAGTTCAATCAGGGTGTCCAGTTGCTCATTCAATAGTAGCCAAACTCTTCTGCTGTGAAGATCTTCATGAGCTGCCTCACCAAGCTGATTTCCCACCATTTTGGCCAGTCCCCTCAAGCACACTTAGACCTTCTCATCTCCATGAGTTGGCTGTGTTTTCCCTCCAATGCCCACTCTATCCACCCACCCACCCCAATCCCATCATAGCCTCTTTTACAGTTTCTCCAATCCCTTTAACCTTTACCATACAATTGAAGCACATGCATTTCATTCATTTGATTGTGGTTCCGTTTTGTTTTCCTGACCGTATGCAACTGGTGTCTTCTATCCCCCATAGTATGTAAACTAGCACAGGGCCAAGCCTACGGTCCTGGTAACCATACTTCAAGCTATGGAGATTTCCACAGTGACCAACCTCTGACCCTTCACACACACTACAAATTCAGATCATATGATAGCTGTGTCCAGCTCCTTAAAAGACTAAAATAGAAACCAGATAAATCTAGGGATGTGGACTGACCCCATCTAGGCACAAATGCGTTTTGTAATGTTAAATAAAATCCAAGTATATCCTCAACTTCACTTCAAACAAGGAGCTGGGCTTTTTAGCTGGGCCCAGGGCCAGCTGTCAGCAACAGGGCTGAGAACCTGAAGCTACATGGGCATGGAATTGACTGTCAATTAGATTGAAATCCTGGCCTGTCTTGGAGATCACCTCTTCCACCTAGACATTTCAAAAGTGTGAAGACCAATTGTAATCTCTCACTGATGGGTCCCTAATAGGATTGGAGCTGGTTTTGCTATGGCGCCTTGAGTTCTTAGAGGAGAGGCAGTGTCTAAATCATCCCAAAATAGAGAGCCCTCCTAACTTGGAGGTAGACTTCCCACTCCAGAGCGGGAGGCCAGGTATGGTCTCAAATAGGAGGCCACGTAATATCTCAAATGGACCAATCAAAGGGTGGAACATAAGAACAAAGACTGGATTGACTTCAAAAGGTCAATTGGGAGGTTGAGGTGGGAGGATTACTTGAGCCCAGGAGTTCGAGACCAGCCTGGGCAACATGGTGAAACCCCATCTCTGTTTAAAAAAAAAAAAAAGGCATATAATCTAGCCCTCTGCTTTCAGGAAGATGAGAAATACCAGTGCTTCCCTTAGTAGCCATTCACTCAATTTGGCAACTGTTATTGAGGACTCACTAGGTGCTTGTGATCATTTCCTATTCATAGCAAAGTTATTCCTTGTATGTCACTTGATCTCATTTTCCCTTCTATCATTCTCAAAAGAAATGGAGAACAGGTCATCAGCTCTGTCCTTATTTAGGAGTTAAATTTTGAAGATGGGTATAGCACACTTTTCACATGGTAGGTGCTCTACAACCATTGAATGTTACCTCATCAGCTTTTTCCTTTCTAGATCACACACACACACTCACACATACACACACACACGCACACAGCACCCAGTCCTGTGGCATTATTTATGCTCTTCTCCAGATCCTCTCTAGCTTTCCACTTATGCTAAAAATGTGTTGGTCAAAGGTAGACCCATCATGCTTTGAAAGGTATGACCAATGGCAGGTAGAATGGAACAAGTTGAGTGAGACTGTGGCAAGGGTCATGTAGTGCTGGGTGGCATCCTACGTCTGTTTCTAATACTAACTGTGACGGGCTTTTCTGGGCCCATTTCCCCAACTATAAAATAAATGGGTTGGACTAGATGACTCTCAGGTGACTTCTGGTTCTAAATCTCACACTTGGATGGCTTCTCAGCTCCTCCATGCTGGGTTTTTGTTACTATATGCAGGATCCACATTAGTTTTGGAAAAAAGAAAGGAAAGAAGGGTGGGAGGAAAGGAGGGAGAAAACCAGTTTTATATCATGGACTCACTTGTGATGTACCCTGACACCATCTCCCCAGTTCTTCTTTTTAACTATACTTGTGTCAAGTCAATCACTGCCCATCTCCCTTGTCCAGTGTACCATATTAGTGTATTAGTTCTGGGTTTTGGTCTTTGTGCACACTACCTGTGTTCGTCCTCTCTGGACATGGTCCTGCTTGTGATGGTTCATCTCCCTCATTTTGTCAGGGTCATTTGAAGAATTCTATTCCTGCTTTCTGAGGTATCAGCAACCCCACCCAACTATCATACTTGCCGAGCACACTCCCAGTTCAGTCTTTCAAGTCACTGAGAATAATATGAAATCCCATAATGCTAACCCTGTGGCGCCCCACTGAATCCATGCCCCAGGGTTGACAGGGAGTCATTGATCACAATCCTGTAGAAAAATCGCTCCCAGGGCCCCAAGGACTTCTCCAGTTCTAATTCACAGAGCAGCAAACAAGTATTCCTGGGGAAGGAGAGGGCCCCTGCTCTGTCAGTCATTCAAGGCCAGGGAGTCCACGTCTGACGCTGCACTGGATTCAGATAGGAGAAAGAATTTCAGCATGTTAGAGGTCAAACTTCCTCCCAGCCCCCAGTCCAAGGTGAGGGCAGGGTGGTTGCAGCAGAGGAGGAGGAGGAGAAGGAAGAGGAGGAGGAGGCCGCAGCCATAGCAGAGGAGGAAGGAAGTATTTTTGCCATTTCATTAGGAGGCCTGAAGTGCTGAGATGAGGCTTCAGCTGCAGGAACCCAGCGCGCTGGGGGCAGGGGGATGGGAAGAGCAACCTGATTAAGATTGGAGAGGCCTTCACGCAGGGGCCGCCAACCCCCCGCCCAACCCCGCACAGTGCAGCCCAGACTCGTATCAGCTTAGAGATACAGGAGGCAGGGGGAGACTGCCTGATTCCCAGCCCACAGGGGCACCCTGTTCAGAGGTCTGTTGGGGCAAGGCCTGTGCAAGGGAGGCAGGTTGGGAGTGCTAACTGGATTTTTTATTTTTATATCAAGACACTGTGTTTAAAATTTTTACAAAGGACAAACTCCATGGGTTTCCGTTAGTGTTTTAAGAACTTTTCTTTAAAAAAAAAAAAAAGCCAACAACAACAAAAACACCGCCTTTTTGAAAGAGAAATGACAGACACAAAAGAGACTGTAAAGAAAATGGGGTGAATTTCTGATAGCATTTCCCCAAGGGCAGAGGCAAAACCCAGATCAGACCCGGGGGCCCAATAGTGATGTGGCTTCCGTAGTACCTTGTTCCCCAAATCTAAGGTCCCCTGGTCTGGCCAGGCCAACGCTGTTGGCTTCTGGGGAAGCAGGTCACCCTGCAGGCTCTGCAGCCCTCCACACGGACACAGAGAGCGTTGGAGATCTCTCCCCGACGGCCCTCCAGCCCCATCCAGTGCTAGCCCCTTTCTCCTTCCACCCCATGGTCTTGCTTGAATCTGTTTCCTTCCTGGGGGTCCTGTTCCTTGGTCTGATTGTGTGAGCACTGGGGGGTCCTAGAGCCAGAGAGACCTTCGGGCCTGGAGCCCTCCCTTCCAGAGCCTCTTAGCACTCACGGGTTGGAAAAGCATTTGTTCCAAAATTAAAAAAGAAAAATCAACAAAACAAGACCCAGAAAAAAGACCAAGTCCTGGGGAGGAAGAGCTCCCAAGTCTGGAGTTGGTCGGTGGTGCAGTTCCAAGAGAGGCCGAAGGCGAGCACCAAGGGGGTGTCCGGCTGTTGCTTTCAGGCCCCCCAGGAGTGTCTGTGGTCAGGCTCAGGGAGCTGGCTTCAGCTGCTGTTTCATGGGTCCTCGGTTTCCCAAGGACTCATCTGCGTCCCCATTTAAAGGGTTTGTTCAGGTTTACTTCCATATTTGTGTTTTTGTACATGCGGGTGCATGTCCACATCTGTCTATGTTTGTGCGGGTGGGTCTGCTGTAGGGTGTGGGTGCGTGCGTATACATATATGTGTGTGCGTGTGTGTCTGCATGTGTGTGTGTGTGTGTGTGTGCGCGCGTGTGTTCCTGGATCTGGGAGGGAGGGAGCCGGGACATTGGCTGTGCTCTGAGCTGGAGCTATACCCGGGTAGTGGAGTGTGAGTGGGGTAGCCCGGTACTGTTGAACCCTGCAGCAAAGGTGTTATAGGGGTGCAATGTCTGCAGCCCTACCAGGGAGTTGGGGATCATAGTGATGGTGTTGGGGGTCATGAGTGGGATGTCATCTGGGGAGCGCCGCAGGGTCAGGGTGTAGTCAGGCAACGCAGTGAGGCGCAGCGTGTCATGGGGGGGACCGGCCTCACACTCGTGGTGGGTGGGGCCCAGTTGTAACGCTGCCAGCTCCTCCTCTGGAGCAGCTCCCAATTCCGGGGCCCCAGCTCCCCGCTGAGGGCTAGGCTGCCGCAGGGGTTCCTGGCGCCGTTTGTCCTTACGGTAGTAGAGGGCAGCGAAGGCCAGAACGTTAAGGAACAGGAGGGAGGCCCCCACGGCGATGGTGACACTTAATTCAGTGGAGTAGTCACGAGGGTTCTCCACCAGGAGTGGCCCTGCATCCTGGTCCCCGTTCCAGGACCCCTGGGCATTCTCGTTGCTGTAGGCAGGTGAGATGGCTGGCCGCTTGGTGCTCCAGGTCTTGCCATTGGGCCTGCGGGTGATGTGGGAGCTGTGGGTGGTATCCGGAGGCGGCACTTTGGTGGTGGTGGACGTGTAGTGGAACATGTCATGCAGGTTGTATAGGTGGGGCACCAGATGTTTCCAAAAGGCCACTTTAGTGGCCCGGTAATGATCTCGGACCCTTGGTTTCAGCCCGATGTGAAGGTAGAGCTGGTCTCGGGGATTGTATTTGGACCAGGCCACTTCCTCAAAGCGGTTGGCCTTGGTGTGAATGAACTTGGTGTCCTGGGGGACCGGCTTGTTGGGATCCCTGAAATACCACATGGAAATCTGGGGTCACCACTCTATCTGGTTGAGGACAAGGCCCAGCATTTTTCCTGTGACAGCCAAACCTCTTTCCCAGTTCAGAACTTCCTACCGTTTCCATCTTTTTCAGGGTCCCCCTGCTCTGCCCACACCTGCTTCTTCCCCAGAGCCTGAACTCCTATCTCCTCCTTCCCGGCACTCATCCTTTAATATTAAGGCTATAGATGCTTTTTCTTTGCACATGCTACTGAGCATTTATCAATCTTTTCAGCTGCCCAGTTTTGCCAGGAGCCCCCTAATAAAGGCTCTTTCTTTCTTTCATTAAGCAAGCAGAAATTGCTGAACCTGAAGTCTCTTTCTTTCTTTTCTTTTGTTTTCTTTTTTTTTTTTTTTTTTTTTTTTTTTTGAGACAGAGTCACCCAGGCTGGAGTGCAGTGGTGCAACCTTGGCTCACTGCAACCTCTGCCTCCTGGGTTCAAGCAATGCTCTTGCCTAAGTAGCCAGGACTACAGGCGCCTGCCACCACGCCTGGGAAATTTTTTGTATTATAGTAGAGACAGGGTTTCGCCATGTTGGCCAGGCTAGTCTCGAACTCCTGAGCTCAGGCAATCCGCCTGCCTCAGCCTCCCAAACTTCTGGGATTATAGGTGTGAGCCTCCGCGCCTGGCCCTGAAGGCTCTTTCTGAAGTACTGCATTCCTATTTCGCGTGACCTCTGACCAGCAAACCTTGAATCCCGTAGTTTGTGTGTTTGTGTGTGTGTGTGTGTGTTTGAGATTAGGTCTCGCTCTGTCACCCAGGCTAGAGTACAGTGGCATGATCACAGCTCAGTGTAGCCTCAACCTCCGGGGCTCAAGCGATCCTCCCACCTCAGCCTCCCAAGTACCTGGGACTACAGGTGCACACTACCATGCCCGGCTAATGCTTTTCCTTTTAGAGACAGAGTCTTTCTATGTTGCCGTGGCTGGTCTTGAACTCCTGGGCTCAAGTGATCTGCCTGCCTTGGCCTCCCAAAGTGCTGGGATTACAGCCGTGAGCCACTGGGCCTGGCTCAATCTCACAGTTCTTCCAGTAACTCTCATTCCTTCCTAGTCCCGATGCTAACTGAGTTCTGAGCCTCAACGACATTTTTGAAGGAAGGAAAAATGGCATGAAAGACTCAGGAAAGGGAGGTAGGAAGATGAGTGAAGGGGTACCAAGCAAGATTTTGGGAACATCTTAGGAAGGGATATGATGGAAGAGATTTAGCTAGAGGAGCGGAGGGGAGGGCATGCTGGGGTCTCAAAGAAGAAAAAAACCCTATTTTCTCCTTACCCAGTCTTGGCAAAGTTGGTCCAATAGGTCATGACGACAGCACTGAGCATAACATCATTCTTGGAGAAGTTGCAGGGGAAAAGGTCAGTGGGGCCTACCATAGGAACCCCAAAAACATAGGGTACTTCATCCCCATGAGCTGCATCTGACCAAGCAGGCTTCATGAGGCTCTGGCAGTGATGATAGAAGGCGTAGAAGTAGGTAGGTGAGCCGTAGCGGGCGTGCAGATCGGCTGTCACCACTGAGGGCTCTACCCACTGGTGGTCAGTGAAGAGTGCCACCAGTGTTTTGCGGCGGGTCTCAGGGTTGTCACGGTCTGCCCAGTCTGTATACATGAACTTGATGGTCTCTCGCAGGGTGTCCTTACCCTCAGGATAGCCATACAGATTGTCCACAAAATTGGAGACAGAATAGTCAAAGTCAGTGCCAGAGACACCATCCTCAGGGTCCACCACCCCTTCCACAAACTTGAGACCCTCGCCCTGATTGACACCTAGCATGATATCATAGTTGAGGAACTCGCCCTGCTCCATGAGGATCTCAGGGTCATCAGGAATGACATCACCATCAATCACAGGGCCAAAGGCCACGTGATAGCGGGCTGGCTGGATGTCCTGCTCTACCAGCTCCTTGGCACTCTTTTGCCGAAGACAGTCCACCATATCCACGGTGTCCAGCACATTACAGCCCACTTTGTCTGCCAGCAGGCTGGTGTACTTCACTGGTTGGTAGTTCACAGCCCAGCTGGACAGAGCAGAGCCACTCTGGATGATGGCTCTCTGGAAAAGTCCTACAGAAGACAGGTAGCACTAGGTCAGATCTGTCGTGTCATGCATAGCCATAAATCCCCTCATTCCTTTGTCACTGAGGCTGCCCCATGGTTTAAATGGGCTAGGAAGGGGGAACAACTCTTTTGGCAGGGGATGACGTAGGGCCAAAGGAGGGGTTGCTGAACCCCTTCCTTGACAGCTTCCTCCATCCCTTCCCTGTCCTGGTGCAATGACTGGTAACTTAGGGGTTAAGGCAATGTCAGGAAGAATTAACCCCTTGAATCCCAGACGTCAGCCCCCTTATGCCGCCTCTCTTTATCTCTCCTTGTCTTCCCCTCTTGCTTCCTGCCCAGCTGGGCCCAGCTCTGTGCCAGCGCACCACCAGGGAGCTGGCACTTGCACCACAAAGGAGTCTTTTTCATGAGAGATGAGAAATGCAGGCAGGCAAGAGCCCCACATTCTGAGGGTTTGGGGAAGGAGCCCAAGGGCAAAGGCCTTGGGGTCTGAAAGTCTCCAGGGAACCTGTGCTCCCCATCTGTGGTCTCCACTGAGACTTTGCTTTTTTTTTTTTTTTTAAGAGATGGAGTTTCACTCTTGTTGACCAGGCTGGAGTGCAATGGCGGGGTCTTGGCTCAGCGCAACCTCTGCCTCCAAGGTTCAAGCATTTCTCTTGCCTCAGCCTCCCGAGTAGCTGGGACTACAGGCATGCGCCACCACGCCAGGCTAATTTTGTACTTTTAGTAGAGACAGGGTTTCACCATGTTGGTCAGGCTGGTCTTGAACTCCCGACTTCAGGTGATCCGCCTGTCTTGGCCTCCCAAAGTGCTGGGGTTACAGGCATGAGCCACCGCACCTGGCAGAGACTTTCCTTTTATCTGAAGCTACTGATACTTCAAATTCAGATTTTCCCCCAGCAGAGAGGGAACCAGTCCCCCAAACTCAAAAAGAAGATAATTTTCCCCCTCTAGGAAAAAAAAAAAAAAAAAAAGGATATCATTCCCTCCCTGGCCCCAACATTCCCAAGGGAGAATTTGTCCCTTAGGCACACAATTCCATTCCTTTAAGAGAAAGCCAGTTTGCATGAGTGGAAAGAGAGGGAAAGAAATGATAGATTACTACTTAAAAGACAGCCTCATTTTCCCAAAAATTATTCTCCATGCATCAATTACAGAAAAACAGAGAGAACAGGTCTTTAAAGAAGTCAAACCTTGGCCAGGCACAGTGGCTCACGCCTGTAATCTCAGCACTTTGGGAGGCCGAGGTAGGCGGATCGCTTGAGCTCAGGAGTTCGAGACCAGCCTGGGCAACATGGCAAAAACCTGTCTCTACAAAAAAAAATTCTCCCCAAAATTAGCCGGGCATGGTGGCATGCACCTGTAGTCCCCAGCTACTCTGGAGGCTGAGGCAAGAGGATTACTTGAGCTTGGGAGGCGGAGGTTGCAGTGAGCTGTGATCGCACCACTGCACTGGGAGACAGAGCCTGGGGGACAAAGCGAGATCTTGTCTCAAAAAAAAAAAAAAAAAAAAAAAAGTCAAACCTCCAGAGACACAGGCCCCCTATGAGACAAAGCATAGCACCACTCCAGGGGGAGGAGTCCCCAGTCGGAGGAGGCACAGAACGTTTCTTCAGGCCAAGGCACCCTTGCAGCCTGTCATTTCACCCTCCTTTGGGGAAAAAGGGGAGATTCCTGTTCCCACTATGGTCACCTAGGAACACAGTCTCTCTCTTTAGAGATGCAGATCCCACCTGAGTCCTCCCTCACCAGGGTAGTCCCTGGAGGGGCAAAGACAGAATTTCTAGGTCAAAGAAGGTGGTTCTTCTCTCTCAGAGAGATAACTTCTTCTGAGAGACAGAAAGTCTTCCTGTGAGAATGTCCCTAACTCAGGGGGTTAGTGTTCAATTAAAAAAGAAAGAAAGCATCCTCGCTCACAGATTTCCTTACTTCAGAAAAGGGCACCTACGCCGGGCGCGGTGGCTCACGCCTGTAATCCCAGCACTTTGGGAGGCCGAGGCGGGCGGATCACAAGGTCAGGAGATCGAGACCACAGTGAAACCCCGTCTCTATTAAAAATACAAAAAATTAGCCGGGCACGGTGGCGGGTGCCTGTAGTCCCAGCTGCTCAGGAGGCTGAGGCAGGAGAATGGCGTGAACCCGAGAAGCAGAGCTTGCAGCGAGCCGAGATCGTGCCACTGCACTCCAGCCTGGGCGACAGAGCGAGACTCCGTCTCAAAAAAAAAAAAAAAAAAAAAAAGAAAAGGGCACCTATTTCAGGAAGATCTTTCCTTCTTGAGAAGCTCAGCTTTGCCTCTTAGAGATAGAATGTTCCCTGTAGTCCAGAGGTGGAGAAAACATTTCCTGCCGAGCAAAAAGGACCTATTCTGCTCTCTTGGAAGGGTCACTGGCAAAGGGACCCACCACAAGGAGAGAGGCCAAAAATGAAAATCTCCCCGGCAGCTTGCACAGTCCAGGAAGAGGTCTGGAGTCCGATAATAGACCATCGTCCTATGGAAGGAGCCCACCTCACGGGTTAGGGACTCTCATTTCAGATCCACTTTCCCCTCTAGGACGTTTCCCCTCTTGTACAGACTTGTTCTTCAGAGAGAAAGGCAGAGAATGGGTGTTTCTTAGACCTAGAAACCAATTTCCACCCTATATCTCTACTGAGAAGTAACATGTCCTTCCCATACTAAAAGATCTCCCCCAACCCCTGTCAAACTATTGTCCTCTGAGGGGACAGTTGTTCTATTCCTACTCCCCCAGATAAGACTCCCACATCAGAAGGAGAATCTTGCTTTCCCGGGACATAAATGGGATTCTCTTCCTTCCCTCTCCAGCTTTGGGAGAAGTACTTCTCCCAGAGGAACATTTGTCTTCCACTTCTTGCCAAAGGGATACCAAGCTGGTAGAAGAGAGCTGGCCGATTCCCTTGGATGCCCTGGGACATGGATGGAGCACGCTGGGCAGCCAGCACTTGGCTAGTTCATGTTTTGCCCCAGGAGTTACTCACCCTCTGAGTGATGTGACAACGTGAGGAGGCTGACGCAGGATGCACCAATGCCCGAGCCAAAGACGGTGATCCGGCGGGGGTCTCCCCCGAAGAAGGCAATATTCTCGCTCACCCAGCGGAGGGCCTGGATCTGGTCAAGGAGCCCATAGTTGCCCTTGGCAGCCTGATCTCCAGTACTCAGGAAACCTGGATTCGACAAAGGGCATGAGGACAATGAAGGCAGAGGGATGGAGGATTTGGGTGATGACGGCAGGCAGGGTCAACAGGGGAGGTGGGGATAGAGAATGAGCACGCAGCGTAGTTCTTCCCACCTAGCTAACTTAAACCAGTGCTCCTTTCTGCAATGTCCAGCATCGTCAACAGAGGAGGGGTCAGCTCCCTGCCTCCCACCTGTTATCCAGCTTGGAAGGAGGGGTCTGCAGACCATTTGAAGTGGATGCCTCCAGGTAGGAGACAAACTGCAGAAACTGCAAATGTCTAGAACTCAGCATTCTGAGCTACTATTGAGGACCTTACCCTAACATCTGGCAAGATAGAATGGAAACCTTGGAGTCAGACAGTCCTTGATTTGAATCCTGGCTCTATCACATCTCAGCCATGTAGCCTTGGGCACTTAGTTTAAAATCTCTGAGCCATAGTGTCCTCTTCTGTAAAATGGGGATACAAATACCTCACAGGGTTGTAACAAGGATAAAACGAATATAATCATCTAGAACATGCTCAGCACATTGTAGCTCTATAGTTACTCCTCTTTCCCCGTTCTTCTCTCTCCAAAGGAAGTGTAGATGATCCCAAGAGGCAACAATCCCTAAACTCTCCTTGCCCTTCCTGTTCAAATCAGTCCCTCTCCACTTCTTTCTGGGGCCTCGATGGCCCCCTTCCCCTCATTTTCAGGGCAGGTCCTCATTTCCCTCCCTTGGAGGCCTAACGAATCAGAAACTCTGGGGGTGAGGCCCAGCAATCTGTGTTAACAAGCTCTCCAGGTGATGCTGACACCTGCTAAAGTTGAGAAACCACTGGATCAGACCATCTTTTTCATCTGGTGGAGAAATAGGGAAGTAGCGCAGTGCGTTACCACAGAAACAGGTCTTCCCGCCCCCCCACTGGAATTTGCTGCTGAGGAGACATGTCACCATGGAGACTACCTTCCCACCCACCTGCTGGGATTTGCTGCTGTGGAGACTTGTTGCCATGGAGACTACCTTCCTGCCCACCTGCTGGCTATCCCACAGAGATGTCCTATATTCCCCCCTACTCTGCTTCCATTTTAGACTGATCCTGCGGCCTTATTTCATCTCTCTTCCCTGAATCCTTGGGTCCGTTGGAAGGCTCTGTCTTCTCCTGCCATAGGCTTTTGGAAGAAGTCTTTGGAGGTGGGTAATTGTGGAGCTCCTACACATTGGAAACCCACACTTGGATCAGTATTTTTACTCCCTGGTTAAAAGCTCATTCACAGCACCTGGAATCAACTTTGTGAGAGGCCATGTTGGAGAAGGCTCCCAGAGCTCATGGGGAGTTCTCTGGTGGTCCTTGCTGTCCATAGGCAGAGGCTGAATTCAAATAGACTCAAGCAGTCACAAGACCTCACCACTGTCTTTCTCAAGTCCTTCTGTACCTAGCTTCTGCAAAAGAGCTCATCTCATCCTCTTCAAGTGTGTTATTAATTTACCTCTGGTACAATTAAGAATGTAAAGTACTTAGTTCTTTCTCCCGGGCCCTAGTCACAAGTCCCCTTTAGCCCCAGGTTGCAGAGGAGGAAATGAGAATGAATTAGAGAAAGCCTGCATGAGGATGAACAAAGGAACCCTTGCTCTTCCAGACAAGGAAACCAGCTTTTCCTTTGCGTGGCCCATTCAGAAATTGAAACTGCTCCTTTGAGTCTTAAAACCTTGGCCGGGCACGGTGGCTCACGCCTGTAATCCCAGCACTTTAGGAGGCTGAGGTGGGAGGATCACTTGAGGTCAGAAGTTTGAGACCAACCTGACCAATGTAGCAAGACCCTGTCTCCTTTTATTTTTAAAACAAAATAAATTAGCCAGTTGTGGTGGTGCATGCCTGTGGTCCCAGCCACTCAGGAGGCTGGGGCTGGAGGATGATTTGAGCCTAGGTGTCAAGGCTGCAGTGAGCTGTTATTACCCCACTGCGCTCCAGCTTGGGGGACAGAATGAGACTCCATCTCTAAAAAAGCAAACAAACAAAAAAAATCCCTCAAAACCCCAACTCTGTTGACCATGATCCAACCCAGCTGCCCAAGCCTTGGGACCCTCTGGCAGAAATCACTGTCCTTCTTTCAGTCCACCCTCCCTCCTCTCTCCTTCCCCTGTATTCTCTTTTCCTTTTCTTTCATTTAGGCAATAGTGGTCTTGGCTTCAGCCTTTCCCAAGGCATCATTTACTGAAATGTGTCAAACATGTCTGCCCTGATCAGCAGGCAAAGCCTGCATTTGGATGTAATAGAGCAGACTTCTCCAACATGTATCAATTTCCTGGGTTAGGAACAAAGGCCTGAAAGGGCTGGATGGAGGATTTTTTTTTTTTTTTTGGATTTTTTATTTTTTTAGAAGGAGTTTCACTCTTGTCGCCCAGGCTGGAGTGCAATGGCACGATCTTGGCTCACTGCAACCTCCGCCTCCCAGGTTCAAGTGATTCTCCTGTCTCAGCCTCGCAAGTAACTGGGATTACAGG
This sequence comes from Macaca nemestrina, assembly GCF_043159975.1. Taxonomy (NCBI): domain Eukaryota; kingdom Metazoa; phylum Chordata; class Mammalia; order Primates; family Cercopithecidae; genus Macaca; species Macaca nemestrina. The sequence goes on from NC_092145.1 coordinate 83,621,140, forward strand.
TGCACGCCACCACACCTGGCTAATTTTTGTATTTTTAGTAGAGATGGGGTTTCGCCATGTTGGCCAGGTTGGTCATGAACTCCTGACCTCAGGTGATTGGATAGAGGCTTTGACCATCACTCTCTGCTCCCTCAGATCCTATGAGCCTCTGGATAAGGGGCCCTGAAGCATGTGGATGATGCCATGTCAATGATCCCTACTCCACGAAGAGTCCTACTTGAAATACCATCTCCAGGCCAGGCGCGATGGCTCATGCCTGTAATCCCAGCACTTTGGGAGGCCGAGGCCGGCGGATCACCTGAGGTCGGGAGTTCGAGACCAGCCTGACCAACATGGAGAAACCCCGTCTCTACTAAAAATACAAAATTAGCCAGGCACGCCTGTGGCACATGCCTGTAATCCCAGCTACTAGGGAGGCTGAGGCAGGAGAATCGCTTGAACCTGGGAGGCGGAGGTTGCAGTGAGCTGAGATCGTGCCATTGCATTCCAGCCTGGGCAACAAGAATGAATCTCCATCTTAAAAAAAAAAAAAAAAAAAGAGAAAGAAAAAGAAATACTATCTCTAACAGGCTCAGGAAGATGACAGCAAACCTGACCAACCGCAAGCACACAAAATCTGGCATTCTGGGAGAGGTCACTCACTGCTAGTTCCCAGTAACTCAGCCATCCACAGAAACCGTGTGAGAATGAAGGCTGAAATACCCAACTCCATAAACTGTCAGAATAAATCGGAGCCAGTCTCCCTGGGCCCAAGTTTATACTGTAGTTCGTGGTAAACTGCTCGTCAACAGAAGATGGGGGAATCTGGCAGATTGCAACAAAACCAGATATTTGTGTCACTCAAGACTTGATGTTTACTGGGTTTTCGGTTTGCCTGGAGGGTACCTGAGCAAGCACGTAGGATTCAATTCTGGAACCTGGAGTAAAAACTTGGCAAGTTCCTGCTTGCTCAGCCTCAGGGATATCCACATCGTATATCCTGCTGGAGTCCCTTTCTTTGTTGGCCTCAAGCCCAGTGGGGCCTTCTCAAATAATAGCTACCCCTCTGCCTTGGAGAGGATTCATGGATTAGCCTGTGACATTCTCAACATGCATGAATCACCCAAGATATCTAGAAAAGCACCTTAGAGGCCGGGTGTGATGGCTCATGCCTATAATCCCAGCACTTTGGGAGGCCGAGGCAGGTAGATCACCTGAGGTCAGGAGTTCGACACCAGCCTGGCCAACATGGTGAAACCCCGTCTCTACTAAAAATACAAAAATTAGCCAGGCGTGGTGGCAGGTGCCTGTAGTCCCAGCTACTTGGGAGGCTAAGGCAGGAGAATTGCTTTAACCCGGGAGGCGGAGGTTGCAGTGAGCCAAGATCGCGCCATTGTACTCCAGCCTGAGTGACAGAGCGAGACTCTGTCTCAAAAAGAAAAAAAAAAAAAAAGAAAGAAAGAAAGAAAAAGAAAAGAGAAGAAAAAAGAAAAGCACCTTAGAGTGATCCGCCTGATGAGTTCAGTGCTCAGGAAAGCTGATGGGAAGGAGAGTGAATGAATGCCTGTGACTGGGGTCCAAAACAAGCCACCTGTTCTGGGATGCTTTGGGCAACAAAACAACAAAGGCTCCACTACACAGGAAAATTCCCAAGCATCAGGGACAAACCCATGTTCTACATCTGGTGTCAAGAGACAAAAATATCTTATATGTACCCAGGATCCAATATGGGCTTATTGATTATATTTGTGTTCCAAAACAGGAACTGAAGGGTATGTAGGAAGTGGTGAGGAACTTCTGAGCAAATCTCAGTGTAGGACTCCTTCTGAGTTTTCAGTAATATTTGATCATCAACTGCTTAAGCCCAAAGAAGAATGTTCCTGCCCCCCAGATGTGCTGTTCTGGTTATCCAAATGACAGGGGGCTGTCAAGTGCGAGTTCTTTTTTTTTTTTTTTGAGACGGAGTCTCGCTCTGTCGCCCAGGCTGGAGTGCAGTGGCGCTATCTCGGCTCACTGCAAGCTCCGCCTCCCGGGTTTACGCCATTCTCCTGCCTCAGCCTCCCGAGTAGCTGGGACTACAGGCGCCCGCCACCTCGCCCAGCTAATTTTTTTGTATTTTTAGTAGAGACGGGGTTTCATTGTGTTAGCCAGGATGGTCTCGATCTCCTGACCTCGTGATCCGCCCGTCTCGGCCTCCCAAAGTGCTGGGATTACAGGCTTGAGCCACCGCGCCCGGCCAAGTGCGAGTTCTTAACCTGATTTTCATGGATGAACTTAAGAGGGATCTGTAAAATTGTTTTTTCTTTCTTTCTTTCTTTTTCTTTTGAGATGGAGTCTCACTCTGTTGCCCAGGCTGGAGTGCAGTGGCATGATCTTGGCTCATTGCAACTTCCGCCTCACAGGTTCAAGCGATTCTCCTGCCTCAGCCTCTTGAGTAACTGGGACTACAGGCGCCCGCCACCGCGCCCAGCTCATTTTTGTATTTTTAGTAGAGACAGGGTTTCACCATGTTGACCAGCCTGGTCTTGAACTCCTGACCTCATGTGATCCACCCACCTCATCCTTCCAAAGTGTTGGGATTACAGGCATGAGCCACCGCACCCGGCCCTGTAAAATTGTTTTCTTAAGCATGTGTGTGTCTGTGTGTGTGTGCGCGTGCATGTGTGCATCGTTCCAGGGGAGAGTCCAGAGCTTTCATCAGAATCTCAAAAGGGTCCAAGACCCCCCAAAAGGTTAAGAACTTCTGGTGTAGAAGCTTAAGGATTACAGCAGCTGAAGGACTCTGAAGTAATCAGCAAATCAGGATATCATACGGAATGCTCACCAGCGACAGCCTTCTGTGCGGCCCGCAGTTCCCAACTGACACTGTGGAGAGTTCACATCCTACGTGAAATGCCGAGCCTCTCTCCAAATCCTAAGTCTCTCCTTCTGTCTCCTCTCTGCTTCCTCTCCCTGACTCTCTCGTCCTCTCCTTTTCTTCTCTTCTTTGCTTTCTCCTGTCTCTCGCCCTCTTTTCCGTGCTCTCTTTCTTCATCCCTAGCTGCTCTGAAGCACATTTTTAATATTCTTTGTATTTTCCAGTAAACCTTATAGAATGGAGCATTGTGTTTATATTTTTTTAAGCAGCTGAGTTGAGTGTTTTCTGTCACTCTAAGAAAAGAAAGTAGCAAAATTACTTTTGGCTTTGAACTACCGTGTACATGTGTCTGTATATCTGTTTGTGATTACATTTGCACGTTCATTCCTCTCTAGAAACTATGGAGCCCAGCCGGGCGCGGTGGCTCACGCCTGTAATCCCAGCACTTTGGGAGGCCAAGGCAAGCGGATCACTTGAGGTCAGGAGTTCCAGACCAGCCTGGCCAACACAGTGAGACCTTGTCTCTACTAAAAATACAAAAATTAGCTGGGTGTGTTGGCGCACACCTGTAATCCATAATCCCAAATTGCTCAGGAGGCTGAGGTGGGAGGATCACTTGAGCCTGGGAGGTCAAGACTGCAGTGAGCCATGATTGCACCACTGCACTCCAGCCTGGGTGACAGAGTGAGACTCTGTCTCAAAAAAATTAATTAATTAATTAATTAATTAATTAATGAAAAAAGAAAGTGTGCAGCCCTAGTGTGCGGGTTTCCAGCCACCTTCACGGTACCATGAGATTCAACAGGACAGAACAGCTTACAAGAGCCTCACCATGGTGTCTGAGGTAATGCAGAAAGACAGAGGGGCAGGGACAGAACCATGCCATCCCAACATCCCAGGCCTACCAGACCCTGGGGAGACCAGCGTGAATGGCCTGCATGCTCCATATTCAGTGTCCCAGGTGCCAATGAAGGGGACACAGACTTTGCTTTTTTCAAGGAATATCATTTCTGCAGTTTGAACCCCAAAAAGGTACCTTCCTATCTCACATAGTATTAATTGTAAGCCAAGAGAAGATTGCCATTCTGCGCATACAACTGCACCCAGAAGTGAAATGCAGCCCCGGGGCCTCTGGGATTGGAACTGACAAAGCAATATAGTCAAGAGAAAATTAAGAGCCAGGTGTGGTGGCTCATGCCGGTAATCCCAGCACTTTGGGAGGCTGAGGCGGGCAGATCACCTAAGGTCAGGAGTTTGAGACCAGCCTGACCAACATGGTGAAACCCTGTCTCTACTAAAAATACAAAAATTAGCCGGGCATGGTGGTAGGTGCCTGTAATCCCACGTACTCAGGAGGCTGAGGTCAGAGAATCACTCGAACCCAGGAGGTGGAGGTTGCAGTGAGCCAAGATAGTGCCATTGAACTCCAGCCTGGGCAACAGAGCAAGATTCTGTCTCAAAAGAAAAAAAAAAAAAAAGAAAAGAAAAAGCAAATTAAAATAAGGCCGGCCGGGCGCAGTGGCTCAAGCCTGTAATCCCAGCACTTTGGGAGGCCGAGACGGGCGGATCACGAGGTCAGGAGATCAAAACCATCCTGGCAAACACGGTGAAACCCCGTCTCTACTAAAAAATACAAAAAACTAGCCGGGCGAGGTGGCGGGCGCCTGTAGTCCCAGCTACTCTGGAGGCTGAGGCAGGAGAATGGCGTGAACCCGGGAGGCGGAGCTTGCAGTGAGCTGAGATCCGGCCACAGCACTCCAGCCTGGGTGACAGAGCGAGACTCCGTCTCAAAAAAAAATTAAAATAAGGCCCTTGAGGTGGGAGGATGATCACTTGAGCTCAGGAGTTCAAAACTGGCCTGGGCAAGAGTGAGACCCTGTCTCAAAAATTAAATAAAAATGAAATGAAATGAAATAAAATACGGTCATGTCCCCTAACTAGCCATGGAATAAGCCATGCCTAACTGCTGGTTTAGCACCCATATGCCTACAGACCTGACCAAGAGCCTATACTCCCGCTGAAACTCTTCTCCAGGAAGAAGTTGGCTTCTTCATGCCACTACAGGGATGCGGGGCTTGGGGAAGCATGAGCAGGGCCCTGTGTGCTTAGTCACCCTCTCTGAGGCACCTCATTTACCTCAAGACCTTCACCATAGATAGGCATGGGTGGTCACCAAGGAAGGTACAGGGTTCAGGGGCAGCCTAAATGACTGACACAAGCTTGTGCACAGCAGAGAATGCGCGGGTGGGGAGGTGTATGGGTGCATATGAGGAGGCATTTGGGCAATGAGCGCGTATGAATGGGAGTATGTGTGCGATGGGTGGGAGTGTGCAGGGGACATGCATAGAGAGAGTACAAGGAGTGTGTATGTGTGCATATACGGGGTAAGGAAGTGTGGGGGGACTTGGGGGGATGCGGTTGGGCATGGGTAGAGGTGTGTGTGCATGTATGGATACAGGTGCAGCCCCATGTACACGGATGTATATGTATTTGTGGGGTGGGGTGAGGGGAGAAGTGCGTGGGTGTGTGCTGGGTGTACATATGCAGGCTGTGTATGGAAGAGTGTGCACATGTATATGCATGCATGCACGATGTGTGTGTGTGGGGGAGTGTATGTGTAGGGGAATGACATAAGGGCAGTATGTGGGATGTATGTAGATGTGGATATGGTGTGTGTGTAGTATCTGTGTATGTGTAGGGTGGGACAGTGTGGACAAACAGGTAAGAGTATATGTGTGTAGGGAAGGGGAATGTTGGTTTGTGTTTCTGAGGAGATAGGGACAGGTGTGTGTGGTAGCAGGTGGGTGTGTAAAGTGGATGTAGAAGTGGGGTGTGCAGGGCGATACGGGCGTGTACAGGTATGTGTGCGGGGTGGGTGGAAGGAATATTTATATACGTTTAAGGTGTATATGTGTGGAGTTTGGGTGTGGACGTGGATGTGCAGGGTGTAGGTTTTTGTGTGGGCTGTAAATACGGGGGTAAAGTGTGGGTGTGGGTGTGTATGCGTCGTGGGTATGGGTGTAGATGTGGCTCCAGAGACACGGGGAGAAGCACATGAGCATGTGTGTGCACATGCAGAGGGTGAGAGCCATCTGCGGGGTGCAGATGTGGAGTACACAGACCGTGTGGGTGTGCGGGTGTGCGGGTGTGCGGGTGTGCATGTGTGCGGGTGTGCAGGTGTGCGGGTGTGCGCGTGTGCGGGTGTGCGGGTGTGCGGGTGTGCGGGTGTGCGCGTGTGCGCGTGTGCGGGTGTGCGGGTGTGCGCGTGTGCGCGTGTGCGGGTGTGCGCGTGGGCGGGTGTGCGGGTGTGCGCGTGTGCGCGTGTGCGGGTGTGCGGGTGTGCGGGTGTGCGGGTGTGCGGGTGTGCGTTCTGGAGACTATGTGAGTGGAGTTACCTGGAGTGCTGGGAGAATGTGTTTCTGTGTGAGGGGCCTGGAGATGTGAATGTGGGGCTAGGTGTGTGTACTTTGTGGGGGTGAGTGAGAAAGCACCGTCTGCCTGCAGCTGCATGGCGGGGTGGATGTGTAAACACGTGAAGGTAAATAGGTGTGTGGCCATGGAGTGGACTGGAAGGAATATCTGTACATGTGTGGGGTGTTTAGGGATGTGGGGCGGGTGGGTAGAGGTGAAGACGGGACAGTGGAAAATTGAAGCATCCTACAAAACCCAGCCAAGTGAAAGTCTGGAAGCAGAGACCTGGCTTGGGACCTGAGAGAAGGTGTGAAGTTTGAATTGAATTTCCAGTGGCATCTAAACCTTCTAAGAAAGGGCCTGGGGATATGGGGAAGCCCCTAGCATTTGGGTAGGGGCCAGAGGATAACACCATTTTGACTGTGGTTATTAGCACCAGCTAGAGAAGCAAGGCTCTCTGTTTTTAAATTCTCCAGCATTCTTTCCTCCCCTCCTTAAGAAGCCAGTCTTCCTTCTAGGCACCAGACAGGGAACCATACCTAGCACTCCAACCCGATAGTTGAGGGTGATGACGATGACATTGCCATAACTGGCGAGGACGCTGCCATCAATCATGTTGCCTGTCCCTTCCATGTAAGAGCCTCCATGGATGTAGACCATGACGGGTTTAGCGCCACTGTCCCGGATGTCTGCAAGGAGAAGGGGTGAGACACAGGCTGGGTGGGATGCCCTTCCTCCCCAACCCCCGCCAGCCCGGGGGGTGGGTGCGGGCAGCAAAGCTATCCCAGGTGCCAGGACACCACCGCCATCCCTGAGGGCAGGACTCATGAGGCTGCTCAACCTGGAGCTCAAGCATCAGCCTGAGACAGTGGGACTTCAGTGATGTTTTTGAAGGCTCTGGTTTCAAGTGTCTCCCAGCTGAAGGCAGCCAGGCATGTGATATAGCCAGGCCTCAGTGGGCCATGGCTGGGCCCTGGGGGCGGGGGGCAGCAGAAAGAGGAAGGGCTGGTCCTTTAGCCACATCAGGTGAGTCGCTGCCCTGGGCACCCAGGAGTCCTGGGACCTGACATGGCTTTAGAGAGCAGGAGCTGGGGAGCCCTAAAACCCCCAAGACTAGACCAGTTACATGGAAAAACGGCCATTGGCAGCAGCTGGCCCCCCAGTGCAGACAGAGACAAGAGGTGTGGGAATAAGGGGTGGCACAGGGAGAGAACAAGGAAGGATGTGGGGAAAGGGGAGTGAATGGCAGAGATAGGGTGGGGGGAACCTTGTTGACATGGTTTCTTGGCCATGTGCCCATTTCCCCATTCTCCCCGGGCAGACTTAACCAGAAGCATTGGGGATGGGGCAGAACTAAGAATGACAGAGCCTGCTCCCAGTCAGCACCAAGATGAAGATGGAGCCTCCCCAGAGGCCATTCAACAAGGGACCATCAAGCAGCTGCTCCCAAGCCCAGGTGGCACGGCATCAGGGCTGGGGCAGTCAAGAGAAGGCTCCAGGCCTGATCACCTCTGCCTGTAGCCTGTCAGTCTGTGAACTGGACCAGTACTCTCTGCCATGCCAGCACAGCCCTACCCATCACCACTGGGCCCCCCTGAGCTGCCTGGCCCCTTCGGGACAGAGGGGCGGGGCCAGGGCATGGAGGAGGAAGGGATGCTCTCTGCTGCAGAGCAAACAGAACTTGTTTCTCCAAGGAGGAAGGCTGGTCCAATCATTGCCCAAGGATCTCATGCCATTTATTGATGGCTGTGGTGTCCTGGCCTTAGCCTGGCATTTTAGCCCACTCTTTCTGGCCTTGTCTTGTACCTACTGCAGCCCCTGGCCCCGAGACCATCTCTCTCTTTTCTAGGATAAGGCTGGGGAGGTTCTGGTGCTGCTTTTCCAGCCCCTTTGGTTGTCACTGCCTCACTCCCCAGTTCGCCGTCCTGCGGGGTCCCTTTCCCAGAAGCCAGGCTCCCTGTGAGACACAGGGGTCTCTTCACTGAAACACAGGTAATCTCCTTGCCGTTCCGTTGCCTTTGTCCTCTCCCCACCCTCAGTGGTCCTGCTTTCTCTCCACTCTCCCTGCTGCTCAGTAGGGGCAGGTGCCTCTGAACCACAGAAGATGGGGAAGGGGTGGGAGACCCAGGCAAGGAGGATGTCCTCCCCATGGCTCTGCTTGTGGTCCCCTGCTCCTGCCAGCCATGTCCATCACCCCGGAACTCCCAGTGGCCAACGGGGCCAAAGACAGATGAACAGCCCAACGGCCTTGTACAGGAACAGAAACACACCAACGGACAGACAGACAGACAGACGGGGCTTCTCCCCATCGAGAAGGGGAGGGGCTCTGTGCCATGCACCAGCCGCCGCGCCCTGCAGCCCCCAAATACCTTCATCTTCATCCCCGTCATTATCCGCTAAGTCCTCGCCCTGTTTCTTAGCGCCGGATCCTGGGGACCAGACACGGGGAGACACAACAGCACAGAACAGAGAACAAAACAGAGAGAGAATTCAAAAACAGCATGACTGCAGTGTGGCCCAGCAAGCCAGCTCCGGGCCTGGGCCCAGGACAGGCAGGAGGGATGGCAAGAACTGAGGGAATGGGTGGGCTGAGGCCCAGACCTTCACCAGGATGATGGTGTTGCAGGTCCCTGCTGTGCTGGCCTCTCTGCGCCGCCCTGCCCCGCCTCCCTGTCCCCGACAGCCCATCTCAACCAACTACCTTTCCAGTGAGGAAGGAGGTAGCAGCAAGTGGGCCAGGGCACAGAGCCAGAGACCCACTCAGGGGAAGGATTCATTCTGGGTGGAAGGGGCCGCTCGTGTGTACACAGGCAGGTTGAGCTGGAGAGCAGGGTCAGGTACCAAGGGTGAGGGGCGACATTGCCAGCAAGCGTGGAGGTTGTGGATACGAGGTACTTAGGGCAGAGATGTGTACAGGGACCCCAGGCCTGAGCTCCTGGGGCCCAGTGGGCAGGTTCAAGCTGGGCCTCAGCTGACCCTGATCCCCACAGGAGAAAATGGGAGATGAAGTTTCCCTCTGGTCTTCCTTGTTGGAGCCCCTGCTCTGGTTAATGGCAAATGGGGTTCCTGCCCACAGGAACCAGTGTCGAGAGCAGCAAGCATTGCTCTGAGATGTAGACAGAGCCAGAGAGGGACAGAGGGAGAGAAGAAAGGGGAAGAGGAGAAAGGGATGGTGAGAGAGAGAAAAAAAAAAAATAGAAGAGAAACAAAGAGATAGGAATAATGGTCACAGCTCCAACCATGTACTGAATATTCACCATGTGCCAGACACTCTATTTCTGCCGTATTGTTTGATCCTTATACCCCAATGAGATAGGTCCTATCTTTATTCCTGTTTCACTGATGGGGAAACTGAGGTTCAGAGGGGTAAAGTGACTTGCTCAAGATCACACAGCTAGGAAGTGCTAGAGGTGCGATTCACACCCAGGTCTGCTTGACTCCAAAGCCCATGGTCTTTCCACTGCATCATGCCACCTTTCTGGGGTGGGGGAAAGGGGAGGGGAGGGAAGAATTAGATGAGAAAAGCAGTGGGGCATGGAGGGGAGGGGAGAGAAGGGGAAAGGAGGGTAGAGAAAAAAGAAGAGACTAGAGGTGAGAAGGGAAACATTTAGGATCTGGGGCTAAGCTGGCACAAATTCTCCTTCCTGTTCTAAGGAGGCTAGAAGCGCATCCTGGTGATGGCCAAGGAGGGAGAGGACCGGCTGTCTGGATGCTGGTCAGTGTGTGGAAACAGAGGGGGCTGTGCTGCCACCCCAGGGCTTGCTCTCTTGCATCTATGACATCAGATACCCTCAGCCTGGAAGGAGCAAAGAGCCCTCTTTCCCAGCCGGTCTGGACTCTGATGACTAGATTTCCTTACAGCCATTCATCAAAACAGGAACTGCCCTCATCCTACAAAATGGCTTTTCAACTAGGACAAGAGCACAGCTCTAGGGGAGAAATTGCCTCTGGCTCCCTGAACTTCCGGTGGCACCTACCGTCTTAATACATTAGCTCAACACCTGCCACTGCTGTCCTCAGAAACCTAATGGGACATGGGTATCATCCCTCACACTGTGGACAGCCTACCAAACGGAAAGGAGTCACTTATCCCGACACGAATTCCTTCCAACTTGATGGGGTGGGGTGTTGGGGAGATGGGGCAGGTCTTCCCCAGGAAACCCTTCATTTCCCATCATCCCTGACTTAGAAGATACATCCCTTGTGAACCCCTCTGAGAGTGTCCCTGGGTTGCTGCATTGTCCCAGCCTCCTTCACACAGATGCCTCTGCTCCTTCAGCCTGGCACTTGCTGAGCGGCTCCTAGCTGCCATGCCTCTTACCCAGGCCAGCCTGACTGCCGACCACCATTCCCAGACCCTGTGCCGCTGAGGGATCCCAGCCAGGCCAGCCCCCAGACCTCTGCACACCACAACCCTAACGACCTCTGGGGATGGGTCTCCCTCAAGAGGCGGGATTTGTCACTCTTCCAAATGGCCACCAGGTCCTGGGTAGGGAACTAATTTGAACAGCAAAATGACCAAATGCCTTCCCTTGCACTGTCTGGAACCCACTTCCTGATTGGCCCATGGGACTTAGGGAAACCAGCTGAGTTGTTTTTTTTTTTTTTTTTTGTAGATGGAGTTTCACCCTTGTTGCCCAGGCTGGAGTGCAATGGCACCACCTCAGCTCACTGCAACCTCCACCTCCCGGGTTCAAGCGATTCTCCTGCCCCAGCCTCCTGAGGAGCTGGGACTACAGGTGCGTGCCACCATGCACCTGTATTTTTAGTAGGGATGGGGTTTCACCATATTGGCCAGGCTGGTCTCGAATTCCTGAACTCAAGTGATCCACCCACCTTGGCCTCCCAAAGTGCTGGAATTATAGGCATAAGCCACTGCGCCCGGCCAAACCAGCTGAGTTTTAATACAAGGCTAAGAGCTTCTTCAGAGCAGTGATTAGGCCTTTAGTCATTTCTAGATCTTTCCTCTACCTTACATCCCTCCACATCCCAACAACACCTAGCACATGGCCTTGCCCACAGTCAACAATCACAATTGGTAAATGTGCATGTTTGAGCCGGGGCTTCCAGTCTGCTCTCTGGCCACACTCTCAGGGCTGGACTGGACAGCCCAAGGCTCTTACTGGGAGATCATTCTTCCTAAGAAATGGTTAATGTGAATGCCATCTCCTCTCCTGCAGGTTTCTTTTCTTTTCTTTTCTTTTTCTTTTTCTTTTTTTTTTTTTGAGACGGAGTTTTGCTTTGTCGCCCAGGCTGGAGTGCAGTGGCACGATCTTGGCTCACTGCAAGCTCCGCCTCCCGGGTTCACACCATTCTCCTGCCTCAACCTCCCAAGTAGCTGGGACTACAGGCACCCGCCACGACGCCCGGCTAATATTTTGTATTTTTAGTAGAGACGGGGTTTCGCCGTGTTAGCCAGGATGGTCTTGATCTCCTGACCTCGTGATCCGCCCGCCTCAGCCTCCCAAAGTTCTGAGATTACAGGCGTGAGCCACCGTGCCCAGCCGCTCCTGCAGGTTTAAGAGACCTTCTTCCTGAATTCATTTATAGACTAATGGAATGCTAAGGCCAGAACTGTCCCCTACCAACCTCAGATGTGGAAACAGAGGTTCTTGAAGGAAAAGACTTGGCTAAGGTCTCGCTGTGAGTTGGCAGCAGAGCTGGGACTCAGGCCTTGTGCTTCCCAGACCTGTACTCTTTCTGCAGCACCATGATGCTTCTGAATTACACGAAAAACATCAATTGCCTATAGTGTGTGAGGTCCTGGGTGGGATATGGGGCTGTGGTGAAATACTATCCCTAGAGCAGCGGGTCTTACTCCATGCTCAGGTGTGCATTAGGAGCACTCAGGGCTCATGTTCAACATATAGATTCCCAGGCTCTGCCCCCAGAAATTCTTATTCAGTAAGGAGCACCCCATCCCAGGAATCCTGACAACCCCATTCTGAGAAACCCTGCCCTAGGACATCAAAGGAAAACAAACTCCCAGCTTGCCAGAGGGTTGTAGGGATCAAGCTGTGATTTTTCCACCTGTTCCTTAGGCTGTTACTGTTCCAATTCTCCCCAGTCCAGCCACATCTCACCATTTTTTTGAGTTGGGGAGATGGGAATGAGCAGATGGGAGTTGCTTCCGTGTGCTACAGTGGAAAGAACATGTCCTGAGGGTCAAGAGACCCAGGTTTTGGTCCCAGCTCTGCCACAGACCAGCGACGGGGGCCTTGAGCAGCAACAAGTCACTCCCCTGGGCCTGTTTCCTCATCTGTAAAATTGGGATACTGATTCCTGCCTTAGATGCTTCCAGAGATGTAGGGAGGATTCTACAAGGTAAATGCCAAGGCACTTTACAGAAAACATAAAGTGATATTCCAACAGGAAGAATTATTATACAGGGGGAGAAACTCCTCTCAGCATGAGGGCCAATTTAAAATTCAGGATCTTGTGCCTCCTTTAAAGTCCATAGTTCCCAGAGACCCCCAAGTTCTGCCACCAGAGCAGCCTGGGTCTATCAGCTACGCTCTGGCCAGAGGTGGTGGGGTGGGAGGCAGAGGTGTGTATGGCAGGAGTTATTAAACCTGTGTACACGTGTTTGGTCTAAGCTTCAGGGTGGGACAATTGAGTCTAGACTTTCAATCCAGGAGAAAGAACACAGAAGGGGTGGTCTTCTGGCTCCACCCACTAGGAAAAGGGTGGAGCCTCTGGCTCCATCTTGGCTTCCTAGAGTTTCTCCTGAGGTGTCACCGAGAGAGCCACTGGCTCTGCCTTTGGCACACACTTTAGGGTGGAATTTGGGGCTGGGAATATTGGAAGAAATGGGGTTGCTGCTTCTGCTCTGAGGCTGCCTTAGGCCACCAAATCCTCCCTGCAAGGCAGCCAGGGCCCTCGGATGAGGTGGCGCTTATGCCTGCTCACTGCCCCCTGAGCCTGGGCTACTTAGAGGAAGGCTGGGTCCTGGGGGCAAGGGCAGGTGGGCAGGCAGCCCTCCCTCTCTCTCTCTCTCCCTCCCCGCCGGCTCGCTACCTACCTCCTTTCCTACAAATTTTCTTGTTGGGCTTTCGGGCGCATTCCTTGGAAATCCGCTTTACTGTAAAATGAATAAAAAACTAAAAAATAACAGGAGGCCTCTGCCCAGGGGCATGCACCCCCCACCCCCCAGGCCCCAAGAGCTGAGCTGCTCTGCAGGCGGCACATGGCAGAGAGCCTGTCCCACCATCTCCTTGTTTCTGTCACTTACCTTAGTGTGACCCCCGCGGGAGGAGGCATCAGCTAGTGAAAGAGGCGGCACCTAAGCATTGCCCACCAGGCTTGCCCCCCGCCCCCCACACACCCAGCGTCCTTGGCCACACACACCTACCACCTTTCGAAGCAGGTGGAATGGCAACAGGGGGGCCTGGTGGAGCCAGCATCCTCCCGCGGGCAGCTGCCAGTCGTGACCCATACTCCCCCAGGGGACCCCCATCCAGCACTGGACCTAGACCCATCACAGCTCTCAGGCCGGGCCAGGCCCCTCCTGGCAACAGTGTCACTCACACATGGGAGCTCAGACAATGCTGGGAGAGGGAAGAACGGGGAGGGGGGTGGGAGGCCAAGCAGAGTGATGGTTAGAAGCATTTTCACAGACAGACAGATGCATGCTGCAGGGCACACAACCACATGCAAGCCACAAACACAACAGGGCAGGCGGGAGGCAGGGAGGGCACAGTGCCTGGCCGCAGCACTCACCATCCTCCGTCGGCACATAGACGTTCAGGTAGAGACAGTCTTCGTTGGGCTCCTGGATGTAAGTAGCGACGATATCCAAGTTGGCAGTGAACCAGACTGGCAGCATGACTTCGGGCACAGCTGTGTGGATGTTCTGGGGGCACACTGGGGGAAAGTGTGTGGCGTTCCGGATGCCCGACCAGGATGGGGGTGGTTCAGGGGGCAGGAAACGTTTCTCGCCGATCGGGGGAGCTGCGTAGGGCACCCCCAGGTATTGGTCCACAGGCCCCAGGATCTCACTGGGCAGTGGTACCCGGGCACCCCTTAGCTTCCCAAAGTGAGTGTTGACTGTGGGTGCTGGGGCCTGGGTACTGGCTCTCAGCGCCAAACTGAGGAACCACAGGGTGAGGCACAGGCTCCTGCCAACCGTGGGCTTGGGGCTCAGGGACAGCGAGGGCGGGCCAAGCCGCAGCCACATGTTCCGGGCAGGGGGACTGGCAGGAGAGGCAGACTCCAGGGTCACAGCATCAGCCCAATAGGCAGCCCCTTCATGGCCACACTGACTTGAACCTCAAAACTGAGCTCTCGAGGGACACCTACAGGTGCCCAGCAACGTAGAGAGCAGGTCGTCCAAGCACCACAGCTTCAGAAAGGGGACTCCCTCAGGGCCAGACAGGCCTGTGGAAAGAGGGAAGTATGTGTCATCCAAGATGGTCTGGGAGGGCGACAGAGTTGGTCTTTGGGGGCCCCGCTGGGCTTGGGCTATTCTCTTATAGGCAGGAGAGGTTTCACATGGCCAGGGGCCCAGGGACTCACAGATGATCCACTGCCAATCAGAACCATTCTATGTGCCTGGCCATGGCTGGAAAATCCAAGGGGTTTGACAGTGACAGTTGTTGCCACTGCAAGTTCCCGGTGCCCAACTTCAACCCCACAGCCAAAGAGGTTTATCAGGGTCGGCTGGAGCCAGAGTAGCGTGTGACAGCCAGGGGGTGGGGAGAAACAAAGATGGAGCTCAGGTCCCCGGGCATGCTGCTTGAACGGAGCTGTGTAGCCCCTTGGGACCTGGTAAGCCCACACAGGGACCTCCACTTCAGGACAGGGTGGGATTGTCAACCTCACTCCGGGACACTAAGACACAAGAACAGAAAGCAGCGAATCGGCAGAGTCCCACAGAGAGACTCCCTCACCCTCAGGCAGGGCAGAGGGCAGGACAGCCATTCACCGGAGTCCCTGGACCCTCCTGCGCCCCTTCTGTACATTTCTCCTCAGCCCTCACTGCTCCCAAATCCTTAAGCCTTGGTCCTTTCAGTTGGCTCTCTCTTAATTCACACCGAATTCCAGAAGTGAGGTAGAAAGAGTTCTGCCTAGCACCCTAGGCATTGTGGATGCTCTTCCGGTGTATTATAAAATAAACAACGGAGCGTGGGGAACACATATTCAGAGACTCATAGAAATAAACTCACAAAGACTCAAAGAGGGAATGAGAGAGACCAAGCCAGGATCACAGACACTGCGATATTCACTCACAGAGACATACATTCCAAACCCACAGAGATCCCCTCATATAGTCCCACATTCTGAGACAGAGCGCCTCACACAGCCAGAGCCTCACAGAGTGATACATTCAGAGACACACACAGAGACTTACTGAAATATAATCACACATACCCGCATAGGTAAATATCCAGACACATGCAGCATAATGGTGACACATAGGTGGAGACAGAAACAGAAATAGCAACACACTCAGACACACAGGCCTTCTGACACAGTTACACAGTCAACACATAGACACAGGCACACACAGATACTCCCGCATGCTCCCGCACACACACGCACACACATGCACACGCACGCCACATGCACGCCACATGCACATTTAGTTTTCCTCCATTTCTCCCGCCTTCCCAGATTGCAGGCCTGCTCCTTTAAGAACTGGTTGAAGGGGTGGGGGAGGGAGATTGGGAACGCCCGGCAATCAGCCACCACGAGAGGGGAATGAGAATGTGTGTGTGTGTGTGTGTGTGTGTGTGTGTGTGTGTGAGAGAGAGAGAGAGAGAGAGAGAGAGAGAGAGAGAGAGAGACAGAAAGAAGAAAAAGGAAGAGGAGGGAGGGCGGGTAAAGTGGCTTAAGGGGTGGGGGCTCAGAGGAAATGAGGAAATGGGGAGCAAAGTATTGGGGGGGAAGATCCCAGACACTGCCCAGAATGCACCCGGGTCGGGGGAGGAGGGGAAGGGGAAGGAAGGGGTAGGAGTAGGGAGGTGGGGCAGGAGGGAGTGGGTGGGTGTGTGTATGGGGGGGGATAGTCCGCAGCTGAGTTCACACAATCCCCCCATTCACCGTCTCCATGGCAACTCCAGGGCACAGACCGCTCATTCACACAGCTTCTCCGCCAGCAACCCCCCCACATTAACCCCCTCGGTGCTGCCCCCACCCCACGAATTCCATTAACCCTTTCGGGATAACCCCCTCTCCAGTAACCCTTCGGCGCCAAATGCCAAATTCTCCTTTGAGTCAATTCCCTGCAGCCCCTCCCCCGTGAACACCTAGACAATCGGACCGACCCCCAAACGCCCTCTGTACCCTAGGACCCACTGTGAATCCCCAAGGCCAAGATCTCCATCCTTGCCCAACTTGCAATTTGGGAGAAGACAAGGGGAGGCAGCAATGCCGGGGATGAGAATGGCATCTGGGGGTACTTTTGGGGCTGCAGAGGTGTTGGGCGCGGGGCATTGTGCAGGAATGGACCAATATTGAGAACTGCAGTATTGGGGGCTATGAGGGCTTGGAACGGATTGGGGGATGGAGTTGCACTGGAATGGGGGAGGATAGGATAAAGGCCTCCATTGGGTGGGGGGGCTGCAGAGAGTGGGGGAGGGAGCCTGGCTATGAGATGCTATGATGGAAGGGGGATGGAGCTGCACTGCAGGGGAGGGGGGACTGGCAATGTGCAATCCCGGGATGGGGCTGGGGGCCCTCAATAGGGGTATTTTGATGAGCATGCAGGATGGGCTGTGGAAATAGAGGAACCATGGGCGGGAGGATGATAGGGATGCGGGATTTAGGGAGGAGGTAGAGGAGAGAACAGAAGCAGGGGAGGATCGGGGGTCAGGGGTGCCGATGGAGAACATGGGGTTGAGAGGGATGGGGGCCACTGGCTGGGGAGTGGAGGAGCCTGGGATTGGGAGGGGTTAGGATGGGGGCAAGGTATGGGCAGCTAGAGGATGAGAGACCGGGGCAGGCGGCCTCACCTGTTCCCCGGGCTGCTGCAAGCGACTGAACCGGGCCACGGACCACCCATATCGCCTCCAGGCCAAGGGCTCCGCACCCGAATCCCCGAGATCAGCTCTCCGGCAGCCTGGCTGCTGTGCCCGCGCACCGAGGGGGCGCGCTGCGCGTGCCCGGACACGGGGGGGCGCGGTCCCTGCCATTAACTCCTTTTGTGCCAGAGATGGCTCAAGTCCTGGGGCATGGCCCAATTCCCCCCATGCTCAGGCACGGTCCGCTCCCTCTCATTCACGCGCACACACACACCTCAGATTGCAAGCTATCAGACAGGTGATCTTCCAGGGCAGCTAGCCCAATCTTTACCTGCAAAGCTTGAGACCTTGACCCAAAGGGAGAAACTGAGGCACTGCCTGCAGGAACCCTCAGTCATACTACACAAAAACACACCTCCACCTCAGTCAGCATCCCTTCTCAGCACCAGCACTACCCAAGCAGCAACCAGTGGGGCCACTCTGCTCTCATCCTGTCACTCTCCCAAAGGTCAGTGCTCTTCCCTTCTGCTGCTTCTGCTGGGGCATGTCAGACTCAGACTGTCAGCATGCTGGTTGTCTGACCATTTCAGTCTCTCTTCTCCAGGTTCAGTGTCTTTGTGTCTTGTGTTTTTGTATGTGGCGCACCTGCCGTTTGTTTAGCAACCCCCAAGCCCCGCTGAATGTCCCTCATCCCAGCCAAGCCTGTACTCCTGTGACTCCTCAGAATGTTTGTCAGGATAGAGTAAGGGAGAAGAAAGTTTCGGTCACGTTTGCCTTTACGCTGTCAAGGAGTTCCATTCCTTGTGCACGCAACTCTTAAACTTGGTAAGTCCCATATAAGCAAGGGCTTCGTGGGCCTCAAAGAGGGCTATTTTATTTTTTATAACTTGGGTATTGATTGGCGCTCCTGGTTTTGCCAGCACACTAGACACTTCCCAGTAATAGGGTGCAACTATGGCTTGCATGTTATCCTTAAGTTGTCAAATCATCCTGTACCACCCACTCACAAGGCTGAGGCTGATCCTCTTCCAGCCCTAGCTAGGCAGGGCAGAAGACTCCAAGACTCCAAGACTCCATTGTAGTAAACGAGTTGGCTCTCCTGGACAGCCTTGGATCTAGAACTCAAACTGGAAAGCAAGAGGGCGAGAATGGCCCTGCCACAGCTCCAAATGTGACTCTGGGGTAACAGTTTTGAGTTTTCTCTACTGTAAAATGGGAGCGAGCAACAGTCATCCTGGGTAACTGCCAAGGTGGGTCATGTGAGAACAGGCAGTTCTGGCAGCAGGGCAGAGAGAGAAAGGGTGCTTATTTTTACTGGTCTTTCTTCCTCCTAGAACCAAGCGGTCCTTGCACGACCTATTCTATGATGGCACATGCCAATGGAGGGCAATTTTTCATCCAGGCATGTGACTCTCAGGGAAGTTCTCTGTCCTATGAAAGGTATGCCACTTGGTGCATGATGGGGACCACACAAGATGACAAGAAGCGTAGGCAGTGTCTGTCATCTCCACCCTCCCCAGCTTGTCTGAGGCCCAACATCTGGGGTGTTGTGGAAGAATCAGGTTCCATTGATGTTTCCCCTGGCCTAAGGGCCCCTCCTCAATCCCAATGGTATATCCCCCATGGAGGAAAGCTTATGGCTGCAACATTTAGTTGAGAAGGTTCACTGCCGCTTCTTAAAAGACTAAGGGGCCAGGTGTGGTGGCTCATGCCTGTAATCCCAGCACTTTGGGAGGCCGAGGTGGGCGGATCACCTGCGGTCAGGAGTTCAAGACCAGCCTGGCCAACATGGTGAAACCCTGTCTCTACTAAAAATACAAAAATTAGCCAGGCGTGGTGGCGTATGCCTGTAATCCCAGCTACTCGGGAGGCTGAGGCAGGATAATCACTTGAACCTGGGAGGCGGAGGTTGCAGTGAGCCAAGATTGTGCCACTGAACTCTAGCCTGGGCGACAAGAACAAAACTCCGTCTCAAAAATAAATAAAAAGAGACTAAGGGCCCCTGTACTTTAACGTGTTGCCATGTTGAAGAAGAGGAAGAGAGGGTAGCAATCCAATTAGAAGTAAGAAATTTAGGCCAGGCGCGGTGACTCACGCCTGTAGTCCCAGCACTTTGGGAGGCTGAGGCAGGTAGATTATGAGATCAGGAGTTCGAGACCAGCTGGCCAATATGGTGGAACTCTGTCTCTACTAAAAAAAAAATACAAAAGTTAGCCGGGCGTGATGGCACACACCTGTAATCCCAGCTACTCAGGAGGCTGAGGGAGGAGAATCGCTGGAACCTGGGAGGCGGAGGTTGCAGTGAGCTGATATTGCACCACTGCACTCTAGCCCGGGCGACAAAGCGAGACTCTGTCTCAAAAAAAAAAAAAAAAAAAAAAAAAAAAAAAAAAAAAAGAAAGAAAGAAAGAAAAAAAAGAAATTTAGAGTGTAAGGTAAACAGGGGAGATGACTGGAATAGAACGAAGACTTTGACTTGTTGATCCAGCCCCCAGCATTCTCCCAAGAGACCACCCTTCCCAGACATGTAGAACTCACACACTCCCTTTGCAAAGAAGCTCTGTGTATTGGGTGCAACAGCTCTGGGGTCTCTATATAAATAATATACAAAACCCAACAGCTCAATGCCTCACATTAACAAAAATACTAAAAACTTATTAAAAACGGAGCCTGAGGGAAGGGCCCCAACCACTACTGGTGCTAGCCCAGGAACGGGATTGGGAATTAAGAGGAAAGGGTGGGGCCACATCCAGTGCACAA
The DNA here is from genome assembly GCF_043159975.1 of Macaca nemestrina. Classification (NCBI taxonomy): domain Eukaryota; kingdom Metazoa; phylum Chordata; class Mammalia; order Primates; family Cercopithecidae; genus Macaca; species Macaca nemestrina. Next base: position 83,641,108 of record NC_092145.1, read on the forward strand.
GCAGTTCCTCCAGGTGGCTCAGTAGCGTCCAAATATGTTGGTACTGGGCTGTGGCTGGGTATCTGTGAAAAACCAGAGATTATCAGGGATGGAAGACCAGGCAGGGGTGTGGGTATGCACGAGGAAAGCTGTTCAGGTATCAAGGGAAGGGGATGGAATGGAATGCCTCCTCTCATAACCTGGGCCTGAAGCCATCTTTTCAGCTACTTTGGCCCACCCCGCCCCCTAAATTTATTCCATGGGGTTCTCCTCGGGAAGGCAGGCAGGCTTACTGGAGAGCTGTTGTTGAAGTTGCCGGACCAAAGCTGCTGTCTGTTGCTGCTGCTGGGTCTGCTGAAGCCCCTGGCGCTGGAACTGGGTGGAAATAGGAAGTGGAAGACTGAAGTCTAACTTTTCTCCTTCTTCAACCTCCTTTCCCAATCCGTTTGTTTTTGTTTTTGTGACGGAGTCGCGCTCCATCCCCCAGGCTGGAGTGTAGTGGTGTGATCTCGGCTCACTGCAACCTCTGCCTCCCAAGTTCAAGCAATTCTCTGCCTCAGCCACCCACGTAGCTAGGATTACAGGTGCCCACCACCATGCCTGGCTTTTTTTTTTTTTTTTTTTTTTTTTTTTTAATTTTTAGTAGAGATGGGGTTTCACCATCTTGGCCAGGCTGGTCTCAAACTCCTGATCTCAAGTGATCCACCTGCCTCGGCCTCCCAAAGTGTTGGGATTACGAGCGTGAGCCTCGCACCTGGCCTCCCAATCCCTCTTTAGGGTGCCATGCCCTGCCTCCCACCTCTACCCTATTCCATACTGTCCCCAACCCAGTTCACTGGCTGCATGCCCAACCTGGGCAGTTGTCCCTGAGCCTGGGGCTCTAGTCCAGTAGCTACCTGGGGCTGGGACTGGGGCTGGGGTTGGGGAGGAGCCGCCTGTTGCTGCTGTTGCTGCTGGTGTTGCTGTTGTTGCTGTTGCTGCTGCTGCTGTTGCTGTTGCTGTTGCTGCTGCTGCTGCTGCTGTTGCTGCTGCTGCTGCTGCTATAAGAACATAAAAGATACTTCAGAAGGAGCAGAGGGAGAAAGCTAAGACTCAGAACTGGAGGGCTGAGGGCAGGGGATGAGGAAGCAGGGTGGGAGCTCGGGGTCTACTGCCTTCCCTTTTTAGACAGCTGCCCAGAAAGAAACCAAATCTAGGGTACCCAGTGGACAATGTCCAACTCTCTCCTACTATGATTCCCAGAAAACAAAAAGGGGGAGGGTAGGAAACTAACTTCTCCAGCACCACTAGAGGCCAGCTGCTCTGCTAGGTGTTTTGATACACTGCCTCGTTTAGTCTTGGTAACTGTGTGGGAAGAACTTGTGCCTCTCCTCTTCCCTGGGCTCCCAGGTCCCAGAGGAAATTTCCCCAGTGCCTTACCCGCAGGATCTGCTGCTGCTGCTGCTGCCGGATGTGGTACTGCTGCTGCTGCTGTTGCTGTTGCTGTTGTTGCTGCTGCTGCTGTTGCTGTTGCTGCTGTTGCTGCTGCTGTTGCTGCTCAGGTAGGATGGCTGTTGAGCGGACGCCTGCCTGGACGCCCTGGGCACTCATTGGAGTCATGGTACTTATCATGGGTGTCTGCTGCAGTGTCTGGTGTGAAAACCTCCAAAGACAAGAGGACCAGAGGTCAAGGTGTGAGGGAGGTGGGGAGAGGGGGTCAGTATAAACCTCGGGTCCCTGACCTGAAAGAAACGTTAGCAGGTTATTTCATTCATTCCTCTTGTCACTAACCAGACTTCCAGTCTGGGGAATAAGTTGCATAAGATGATACTCTATTTTAGTGTCTCATAACCTTAATGGTTAGGAATTTTTCATCTGCATTAGCTATTTTTTCTCTTACAAAAATGAAAAATAGGGCTGGGTACGGTGGCTCACACCTGTAATCCCAGCACTTTGGGAGGCTGAGGCGGGCGGATCACTTGAGGTCAGGAGTTCCAGACCAGCCTGGCCAACATGGTGAAACCCCGTCTCTAGCAAAAATACAAAAAAAAATAGCTGAGCGTGGTAGTGGGCGCCTGTAATCCCAGCTACTCGGGAGGCTGAGGCAGGAGAATTGCTTGAACTCCAGCCTGGACGACAGAGCGAGACTCTATCTCAAAAAAAAAAAAAAAAAAAAAAAAAAAAAAAAAAAAAAAGATAGGCATTCTATAAACACTCATTGAGGTTTTTTGCTGTTGCTGTTGTTGTTCCCCAATAACATTTCAAGTTGTTCTACTACACCTGTATATCACTCCAAGAGTCTACTGGCCAGGCTCCCCGTCTCAAGTCTTCTTTTTTCTTTTTGAGACAGAGTCTCACTCTGTCGCCCAGGTGGGAGTACAATGATGCAATCTCGGCTCACTGCAACCTCCACCTCTCAGGTTCAAGCAATTCTCCTGCCTCAGCCTCCCGAGTAGCTGGAATTACAGGCGCATGCCACCACACCCAGATAATTTTTGTATTTTTAGTAGAGACGGGATTTCACCACGTTGACCAGGCTGATCTCAAACTCCTGACCTTAGGTCATCTGCCCACCTGGGCCTCCCAAAGTCCTGGGATTACAGGCATGAGCCACCACGCCCAGCCTGAAGTCTTCTTCTTGCACCTCCCAGTACACATGCTATCCATTCATTCCAAGGAGTCTTGCAACATACCCAACTCCTCCTATCACTCTTCTGATCAAAAGAGTCCTTACTTCCCGGGACTGTGTCTCAATTCTTCAGCTGAGCATTCAAGGCCATCTCTCAGCCTGCCCCCTCCTAGCCTAGCCCCAGTGACTTCCCCAGCACAGATTTTACACTCCATCCAGGCCCTTCTCCCCAGACACCATCCTCATTCTTGTCCCCATGTCTTTGTTCATGTTACATCCTCTACCTGGAATGCCCTTTCCTCTTCTCCACAAATCCCAATCACAGCTATTCTTCAAAGGCCAACTCAAGTCTGACCTCCTTCATGAAACATTCTCTGATGAGTCAGGCCCACAGATACTACCCCGTACTTTTTCTCAATCCGCATTTTACCTCATAGCATACAACTGCATACCTGATTATATCTTTGCTCAGAGTGTTCTCTCAATGTTCTTCTGTAAGTCTCATCTCCCCAGCTATAGTAAAGATTCTTTGTAGTGAGGAACTATGCATTTTGGGGTTTTTTGCTATCTTTCTTCACCTCACCCAGTCCTGGTATAGTGCTGGCCACACAATGGGCAGTTAGTCCACTCCCCAGTGTTCTTAATCCCAAGCTTTGGAGTCTCTAAACCTGGTTACAAGGCCTGAACTAAGGCTTGACTAACATTAACCATGGTGGGAGGATTCATTCATTAATCCATCCTGGTATTCAACCTGGTATTTAAAGCCGGTACCGGCTTTAGGACTCCTTATCATGTAGTTCATCTATGAACTCCAGATATTTTTTTTTTCTTTTTCTTTTTTTTTTTTTGAGACAGTGTCTCACTCTGTCACCACTGCAGTGCAATGGCGCAATCAATCTTGGCTCATTGTGCGATTACAGCTCACTGCAGCCTCAAACTCCCAGGCTCAAACAATCCTCCCACCTCAGCCTCCTGAGTAGCTGGGACTACAGGCATGCACCACCATGCCCAGCTAATTAAAAAAAAATTTTTTTTGGCCAGGTGTGGTGGCTCAGTTCAAGACCAGCCTGGGCAACATGGCGAAACCCCATCTCAACTAAAAATCCAAAAAATTAGCTGGGCGTGGTGGTGTGTACCTGTAGTTCCAGCTACTTGGGAGGCCGAGGTAGGAGGGTCACCTGAGCCTGGGAGGTCGAGGCTGCAGTGAGCCATGATCATGCCACGACACTCCAGCCTGGGCAACTGGAGTGAGACTCTGTTTCAAAAAAATATGTTTTTTTTTTTTTTTAGAGATGGGATCTCCCTATGTTGCCCAGGCTGGCCTCGAATTCCTGGACTCAACTGATTCTCCCACCTTGGGCCCCCAAGTGCTGGGACTACCAGTGTGAGCTACCACACAGCCCAGATTTTTCCATGAGTCAGATAAACAATTTCCCCTCTCTGGGCCTCAAAGAACTGTTAAGGAAGTACACATGAAACTATTGGTCTCCAGGGTCCCTTCCAGCTCGAGACTTCTGTGGTTATGGGCTATGTGGCCAGATAAGTATTCTTGACGTCTCCGAAAGTTCTGACCAGTCCCATCACCTTCAGGCACGGGCTTTCCCAAGTCAAATGCTCCCTTATACCTCTGCATCTCTTCCTAGCTCACCACTACTTTGGGTACCTTTGAGTGGAGGTCAGTCCATGTCCATAGGTGGGGGCCTGCTGGTGCACATAGCCACTGGGCCGCTGTTGCAGGTGGCGGGTAGGATCTACAAGAGTAGGATTGGTAGAAGGGTGGGTGCTCTGGTAAGGCTGGCTGGAGTAGCTGGGGGGCACCATGGTACCTGCAGGGCCTGTGTGTTGCTGCAATCCCACATGAGAAACATAAGGAGTATAGCCCTGGAGGGAAGGAGGAGAGAGGGAATCAGGGCTGAGAGTATGCAAAGCAGCTTGCCTCATCCCCCGAGTCTCACAATCCCAGGCTCTTACCTGGGAAGTCTGCAAACCGTAGGAAGAGCTGGGAGTCATCTGATGGACAGATGACTGTCCCAACATGCCCTGACTCTGCTAAAGGAAGAGAAGAGAACAACTCAAACTCAGGAAATGCTTGCTGCCATCTCATCTCTTGTGTCTCGTGCTCTGAGTGTCCTTGTGAAGATCCCGTGTCTCCTCAGTCCTGTGACCCTCAAAAGCCCCTCTCCCTGACAGCCCTCCCTACTGCCCCTCTCACTATCTTTGCCTGGAGCTGTTGGCGAAGGCGCTGTCCTTGGGGCACCGCAGGTTGCTGCTGCCGGTACACAGAGGTCTTATAAGAGGAGGGTTCTAGGCCCATGACGCCAGTCATGGTTGTGGGCAGCACTCCAGGGTAAGTCGGTCGGGTGGGCAGCTTCTGCATTGGTAAGCGCACAGGGCGGTACGGGTCCACACGAGGGCCACCTGGAAAGGAGAGTGGGCTGACCTCTAGGCTCCTCATCCCTCTGTCTCTTGCTCAGTGTCCTTGACATCCATAGCTCCTCAGGGGAACGGCATCACCCTTTGGGCAGGGGGAGTATACACCTAGGTCCCTCCAGCATTCCTAGTGGCTGGCACTCACCTGCAGGTAGTGGCTGGTTCTGGGTGTACAGGCCTATGGAGCCTTGCCTGTAATTAAGGTGGGTTATGGAACCAGGGTTTGGGTGGTGCAGGAGGTCTGGAGGCACTGTCACACCATAAGGGCCGCTCCGACCCGGGCCCATTCCATAGTCCTGTGTGAGTGACAGAAGAAGAGGGTGAGTGGGTTGTAGCTGAGTGGGGTCGGGGAGCTGGGGGAGAATGAGGTAAAGAGGAGCTGGATTCGTACACGGTTAATTTTTATTATGATTCTAATGGCACCCCTTCCTTATGCGCCCCCACCCCTCCCACAAACCAGAAACTGGAGCGTCATGAAGTAAGAGGCTGTGGGAGAACTGTCATGGGGGAGACGCTCACCTCTGTCTTGGCAGCTGGCTGGCTGCGTTTCTTGCCCTTGGTGGACTTCTTCTTGCGTTCCTCAGTACTGGGTGGAGCAGCCCCCGGTTTGTCAGTTTTGGGGGGCTCTGGAGCCTTTTTCTCAGGCTCTAGCAGGGTAGGAGCAGGGGGCTCCTCATCTTCTGGGGGCAGTGGCAGCGGCTCCAGGTAATAGGCGCGGGGCCGGGGCCTCAGGTGTGTGTGGTAGAGCAGCAACCGCTGCTGCTCCTCTCCTCGAGCCACTCGCCGGTCCACCCGCACTGTTCCAAACCAGCCCCAAGACAGCGGTGCTGACGGCTTCAACCCCTCAAAAAGATCCCAGGGCGAGATCTTCTGTTTGGTGGAAACCTGTAGACCCTGCTCCAGAAAATGAAAAACAATAAGCTGTTGGGACTTAGAAAACACAAGAGAGACCGCAAGCACTTGTAGGAGTGGGTAGAAAGTCATAGGTAGATTCAAGAGAGATGGTAAGAAACAGACAGACACGGATACACACATACGTGCAGAAGAGAGTTATGCGGGGAGAGAGTGAAGGGTGGGGGACAGGGAGAGGTATGGAGGCGCAAGATGAAGCCAGCCAGGACCAGGAGAGGAGACGAATGAACGGGGCGGGCGGCGGGCGTGCGGGGAGAGAAGCCGAGACCGGGAGAGAAAGGGGTTGGGGAGAAAGCCAGAGAGGAAGTGGGGAGGGAGAGGGATTGACATTCAGAGGCAGACAGAAAAAGGAAGGCAGAGAAAGAGAGAGAGGAAGGCAGGGAGAGATTCTGCCTTTAGGCAGGCAGAGAAAGACAGAGTCAGAGAGGGAGAGAGAAACAGGAAGAGAGACAAAAAGGTGGAGAGACAAAGAAAGGCAAACGAGTCAGACACGGAGAGAGACAGAGACAGAGGAAAAGAGACAGATGGACTAGGAAGACAGATGAAGAGAATGTATATATGAAGGAGTTAGACTTTGGGTTTTAAACTATACACAATAATTATGGTTACTCAACAAATACGCAACTGACAGAGAGGGAAAAGATAAAACTGTGCCGAGATGGGTGGGTGTAGGGAGAGAAACACAGAAATAAAAGAGATACAGGCTGTCGGCCAGATAGATGGGTGGGGTAGGACATGAGGCAGGTGGAGCAGAGGAAAGAGGAGGTTAGGGTATTGAGAAATGGGTGGTATGTTAAAAGGTGAGGGCAGGGTGAAGGAAAGAGGGTGGGACTCCAGAGATGGAGATGAAATGTGAGGAAAGTTAAGTGATTTGCTGAAAACCCCCGAGATGGTGTTCACTGGCAGAGACTGGATGGGCTCCTGAATCTGATGAGTCTGTTGGAGCTACAAAGCTGATGCAGGGAAAGTTCTTGCCCAAAGGGGAAAAAAGGCAAGGGACATGGGCAGACAATGGAACATGCCTCCTTCTTGAAGATGGAATCGAAGCCAGCAATCTTGTTGCCCTTGGTATCAATAAGGGAGCCCTGTGGCTCACACGTGATGACATCTCGGGTCTGCTTGGGCAGTGGCAGCAGCTGGCGAACCTTTTCCAGACTGTCTGACTGGCGTTCCCCCAACTCCTTCTGCAGGCACAGGAAGATGGGACAAGAGTTCAGAGATACAGAAAACAGGGATGGGAAGTCTCAGGGGACAGCACAGAACTTGGCACAGAGAAGACCCCCACTCAGTAAATGCTCATGGCATGAGTAACAAAGAAAAGATAGACATGAGAAGGAAAGGTAGAGGGCTCAAGCCAGAAGCAAGTTCCTGAGGCTGGACAGCAGATTCCGGTTCCCGCAATCCTTGTCCCTGCCTCCTCTGCTCACCTGTAGCTTCTTTGCCAGGTTCATGTATGCACGCTTGTTTTCCTCCATGCTACCTTGGGAGATGCTAGACATGTCTGCAGCCAATGTCCCATTGATGAGCACGCTCAGCATGTCCAACACAGTAGTGAAGAGCTCACTGAGACAGGAAGCCAGAGAGAAAACCAGAGAAGAAAGAGGTGAAGATAGAAAAAGGCCTCAGCAGAGGACACAAACAGGGAGAGGTGCTTAATATGTCATCCCGAGGGCACCAAAATCATATGGGGAGCCCAGGGCCATGGAGTCCACAGTAACAGCCATACCAATCTCAGTGGGTGCACCTGACGTGGGAGTAAGGGGAGCCTCTTGGGTATGAAACTGCAGGGAGCAGGTGGGGATGCTTTACTTGTTGGACTGCATGTCGACAGTGCCGCTGATGATGATCTCCAGGAGGAGCATGGCCCACTCCGTGGTCTGCTGGGTGCTGCGCTGCACCGTGTCAAACATGCCCCCAACCTGCCAGGGCCACAACAAGTCAGTCAGATGGCTCAGGGACAAGGCCAGAGTTTAAGGAAAGCTTAGTTCAAATCTGAGTTGGGACGCCTGAGTTCATGCTTGAGTTGAACCTATGATTTACTATATGATCTCAAGACAATGAGGGAATTCTTGACATCTCTGGGCCTCTGTTTCCCTACTTAGAAAGTGATGGGAGTTGGACTGAATGATTTCCAGGATTCCATTCAACATTCCACAATGGGTTTCCAGTGCTTCTAGGGCCCAGTCAGAATCTAGGATACTGAGGCAGAGTCCCTGCAAGGATCCAGGGTACATAATCTATTGGACCATGACCACAGTGATACAGCCCCCTTAACCACTTTCAGTCCCTGCATTCTTTCAGAGAACACGGTTAATACTTCAAGACTCAGGCCGGGCACGGTGGCTCATGCCTATAATCTCAGCACTTTGGGAGGCTGAGATGGACGGATCATTTGAAGTCAAGAGTTCAAGACCAGCCTGGCCAGCATGGTGAAACCCCATCTCTATGAAAAATACAAAAATTAGCCAGGTGTGGTGGCGCACACCTGTAGTCCCAGCTACTCAGGAAGTTGAGGCTTGAGAATCACTTGAACCCGGGAGGTGGAGGTTGCAGTGAGCTGAGATGGTGCCACTGCACTCCAGCTTGGGTGACAGAGCGAGACTCCGACTCCAAAAAACAAAACAAAACAAAACAAAACAAAACAAAAAAAACTTCAAGACTCAGAATAACCTGGGGCTTCTATCCTTACCCCCATTCTCCCCAACCTGAGGCTTTTGCACTCTGCATTTCTAGCCCTACCCTCTTCCTTCTTTCCCTAGCTGGCCTTCTCACCAGGTTGAGCCGCAGTTTGAGTGCCTCATGCATAAGCTGCTTTGGTTTGCAATCATCTAAGTACTGGTCATCTCGCCAATTATTCACAATCTAGAATAGAAACAAATAAAATATGCAGTTCAGGGATCTTCGTGTTTCCATCTCACAACAGCCAATATGTTTATCAGAAAGTACTGAAGTTTCCAAGTACAGAGTAACCCCTTAGGTGCATCCTTCCCTGCCCTCCTGCCCACCTCCATGGCCCAGAGATCTGTACCTGGTGCACCTGGCTGTAGAGGGAGGTAAGGAGTCCCTCGCGTTGTTCATCCTGCCCTTTCAGACATGTTAGTACCAGTGATAAGAAGGGCTGCTGGCTCAACAGGGACATGCTAGAGACGAGAGAGAAGAGAAGAGAAGAGAAGAGAAGAGAAGAGAAGAGAAGAGAAGAGAAGAGAAGAGGAGGAGAGGAGAGAAGAGGAGAAAAGGGAGACTGTGGGTTGGGAGTCAACTTCCAACCTCATTCTCCAGACTCTACTCTCCTAAGACCTAGCCTCTTGCTCAGCCATGCCCACTCTTATCCTCTGATTTTCCACTTTCCTATGATGCTTCTCCTTAGCCCCAATTTTATTCTTCCCCAGGCCTGCCTTTTCTCCTTTCTACCTCTCAATCTTGGTCCACTCCCTAAGCCCCTTTACCTCTTCTGCTTTTGTCGATCACGTTCTTTGCGTGAAGAGGAACCCAGGTGCTGACCCTTCTCCAATTCCTCCCCAGCAGCCTTTAACACATGTCCCTGGACTGAGGTGGGCAGTTTAGCAATGAGGGGGGCCACCAGCCATACACCAGAGCGCTCTAGAGAGCTGGAGAACAGAGGACACAGGGTCACAGGGGAGCCAGGCAAGGCTGGAACAATCCATCCTCTCCTTTCCCTGATGGACATGCTGGTATCTCCACGCATCTGACATCACTCATGCTACCAGCAGAGAAATTCCTAAGGGGATGGGTCCTAACATGTTTCTATCCGACCTGAGCACAGGCTTGGTCTTGCTGCTGCTGGGCATGTTGCTTGCAGTACTTCCAGAAGATGACCCTGTCTCTGCTGACTGTTGGAAAACCTCGATTGTGGCCTTGGCAATGTTCTCCAAGAGGGAGTTCATCTCCTGGGGAGGATGAAAGGCACAGAAGTGCTAAAATAGGTAGCTAAGGGTGAAGGAAAGCAGATGGTAGGAGAGATGGGAGATGAGGGAGAAGGACAGCACTGGCGGAGGTTGATGGGGAGATAGGAACCCAACTCTGTTGGGACTCATGTCCTCTAGTACCTCCGTATTTCTCCAATTCCTCATTGTCTTCTCCTTTACATACCTCCTTACATCTATGGCCAGATAAACAGGCTCCACCACCACCACCACCAAGCTTCCCCACAGCTCAGAGCTCCAACACTCTCAACCCATTTCCCTTATCATCAGCTCCACTTGTTCACCATTTTCCCATCCCCTCTTATCTCTCAGCTCAAGAGCCCAAGGGTAGGATCTAGGTTCTTCTGTGGTGGACCGCCTCCCTGACACATGGAGCTGAACGTGAACACAGGAAAGGGAGGGTCCAGGCACTACTCACATTGTTAGGGGTCTGCTTGATCATGAGCTGCAGCTCCAGGGAAGACTGGCGCATGGTCCACTGGTCCAAGTTCTGTGATAGAGGCCCCACACCCAGGCTAGTAATCATCGTGTTACCCCCAGCTACCCACCAATCTGAGGCCAATTCCTGTTCTCCTGCAACATTGAATCACAGACTCCTGGAGGTCTGAAAGGGACCTCTATGTCCCCATCTTTAAGAAAGACTACATTTAGGGAGGCTGAGGCAGGCGGATCACCTGAGGTTAGGAGTTCGAGATCAGCCTGGCCAACATGGCAAAACCCCATCTCTACTAAAAATACAAAAATTAGCCGGGCGTGGTGGTGGGCGCCTGTAATCCCAGTTACTCAGGAGGCTGAGGCAGGACAATCGCTTGAACTTGGGAGGCAGAGGTTGCAGTGAGCTGAGATCGCGCCACTGCACTCCAGCCTGGGTGACAAGAGCAAGACTCCGTCTCAAAAAAAAAAAAAAAAAAAAAAGACTACATTTAAATAGTCCAAACTAGTTGAAAATCTTTCCAATTTTTAAAACAGTTCAGGAAAGATTTCACATCTTTCCCATCCCTTCGTATCAGGAAGTTCTGCTTAATGCTTAACCTTGAAATCCTTGATGTTAAAGTCGAAGCCTGCTTCTCTCGTTTTAGACCAACTGCTCAAAGTCCCTGACAGGACCTTTATAAGACAATCTCTCAAAGTCCTATAGAGACCAGAAGGCTACTGTTAGCTAATCTCTCTTCGACACTGTCTCTCCTGGGCTGAAGAGACCTTATTCCTTTAGCTTTTCCTCAATGGCTTTATTTTTCCACTCTCTGGTCATCTGAAGGTGTGAGGCAATGTGAAGTGGAAAGTGCACAGACATGTCTGGGTTCACATATTGACTCTAAACTTATCAGCTATGTGACCTTAGACAAGTTACTTAACCTCTTCAAGCCTCAGTTTCCTCATCGGTCAAACAGGGAGGCTCATCTACTTCATAGGGTCATAAAGATTAAATGAGGAAATGTGTGCAGAGTACCTAGCACAGTACCTGGCACAAAACACATGCTCAGCAAGTAGTAGCCATTACTATTCAGTTCTGAGCCATGGCCAAAATGCCAAATATACAAGGCCCACGCCTAGGCCTCCCAGATGCTATGCTTCCCATTGATAAGCTAGATTCATTCCAGATAGCTATGCCCTCACCTAATACTCTTACACTGGAGTCTAGACCCTATTGGACTTACTCCTTAGCCCATGCTGGAGCCGTGTTTCTCTCGCTACCTCTCCCCTCCACTATATCCTTGTTTGTCTTCCTCTCTACTTAACTCCCCCTCTCCTTTTCTCAAGGTTCCTATTGTTTCTCCCCAGATTGGGCCCACTGCTTCCTCTGCGGCCCCCACAGCCTTGGCCTACCTGGAGAATGCGCTTTATGCGCTGCCGCTGGGGGTTTTCCCCATCCTCATTGTCCAGCAGTCGATGTGGGTAGCAGATGAGCTGCATGAGGCGCTGCGCCTGGGCACTACTCAACACTGGGTCTTGCAGGTCATTGCTGTCCTCACACAGCGACTTAAGGCAACGTTCTCCTACCCATTCCTGAGGAAGCTGACAATCAGGGACTGGGAGCAACCAGTGAGGGGGTTAGGAGTATGGGGGATGGGCTGGAGTTGGTAAGGAACACAATGTATAGTAGGGAGGTGGTGTGATCATGGGCTGGAAACAGGACTATATTACACAGAGGCATTTAGGAGGTGTGAGAGGAAGGTGAGACTGACCTGTTGGCAGATGCTGCGCAGCACGTACTTGGCATAGACATCCAGACTGGCTGTCTCCACAGAGATGTTGCGGCCACCCTGCCTCCGACCACCACTGCCACCTCCTCCCTCCTCCTCTGGAAGTTCTTCTGTTCCTCCTGTCACAGTGAAGCCTGAACCTTTCAGTTCCGCATCCCCTGTGGTTCACGGGTGGGAGATAGGGAGGGCAGAGTGAGATTGGAACACTGTGTGGAGACCCACCCTGGGCCCACAGAGGCAGAAACACCCCAAATCCTGCCCTATGGGACAGAAATATACTTCTCTCCCTCCCCTCCTCCCGAAAGGTCAGAGAGACCACCTTCAGAAGGGAGAAAGACTGTCCCTTGTAGTTTAGCTGGCACTCCACCCTATACACACTTCTGGCACCACTCCCTTCCTACCCCCGTACCAAGTACAAACACAGCCTTGAGAACAGCAAACACAGCTCCATCCACGATGCGGTTCTGGGAGGCAGCCAGCAGGTGGCGGTCACAGGAGGAGCGGATTCCTACTGTAGGCTTGTCTGGGGAAGGCGATGAAGTCAGGGGAAGCAAAAGTGGAATCCATGGAGGCAGGGGAACCACACTTTCTACTGTTGGCTGGTTCAGATCAGGGTCACTTACTTCCATCAGACTGGCAAGGATTGAGCTGCGGTGTCTTGAAAAGGTGAAGGAGGATGCGGCAGGTAAGCCGGGCCCCTGGCTCAGAGTCCTGTTCACTACAAGCTAAAAGGAAGACAAAACAGATCTGGGAAGGATGAAGCTGAAATGCATGTGGGTTTGTATGTGTGCGTGCCTGCATGCATGCAAGTGTATGGCAGGGGCATGGGAGAGAAGATGAGGTAAAGTGAAAGGAGAAAAAGCAAGATAATATTGAAAGCGAGGTAGAGCAGAGAACTGTTATGCAGTCGAAGGGTCAGAAATTGGAAAGGTCAGGGCTGCAAATCCAGGGCTAAAAAACAGGTTCCTTCTAGCCTTCAGCATACCAAAGGACTGGCCTTCTGGGGAAGGCCAGGGAGCCGCAGCAAGGTCTCCCACAGTGAACAATGAGAGGATGGCCGTCCAGTGTGTATTGAAATTTGAGGTCTAGAAATGCTAGGGGTTACAGATTGGTAGTTCACCAGCATTAAGGAGTGAAGGGATGGCAGCACAGCGAATCAGATCTTCCAGGAGCAAACACTGCCGAGCGATGAGGATGGCAACAAAAGTAGCCAACGAGTCATGAAAAGACAGGTCACTGACCTGGAGGAAAAAACAGACAGACACCACGACTCAGAGTGGAGGCCCACTCAAAGCAGTGTGCCTCCACTCTATGGAACTCTGTCCCTGGTCAGAGGATCATGACCGGCCCCTGCCCTGGTCACTGCTCCACTAGCAAGACCCCACCCCAAGTCTCACATCTACATTGCAGAGGAGGTCGTTGAAACCACAAGTGCCATTGTTAGAGGAGCAGCACAAGGCCTTAAGCACTCCTAGCCATTCTGCACTCAGTGACTTGCAATAGCCGGTCAGCTCTGCACACAGGATTGCGATGTCATTCACCCTAGGGAAAAGTACAAATGCCCTCAGGAAAACCCTTGCTCCACAAAACCTCAGACCCATTAACTTCTCATCTCTGCCCCAGTATATAATCAAGGTTGTAGTACCTCCCAGATACCTCAGCCCTCCCTATCTCAGGTGGGGGCATGGTGCCCTTCCTCACTCAGTACACCCCATACCTATCGGGATCATGGTGCCCCACACAGACGTGCATAAGGGCATTGCAGACAAAGCTGTAGCGGTTAGCAGGGTTCTCACTAAGACTCTTGCCTAGCCCTGTGTAGGTGAAGGTGTGAGCTGCAGGGTTCTCTAGAGTGTCAATCATGAACTCAGGTGCCCAGCGCATATTTGATTCCGATGGCTCCACGTTGCAGTAGATGGTGTTCTTCACCTTTGAGCAAAAGTCGCTGCAGGGATGGAGGAAAGGAGATAGTAGTGTTGAAGAAGGTCTGCTGAGGTCGAGGGATGGTCAGGAAATGGGAGAAAAGAAAAAAAGGAGAAAGTGAGGGATGAAGGATCTTGGGACAAGAAAAGGGAGATGGGACAAAACGGACTGGGCAGGAAAGGAACCACATGGGAATAAGGAACTGGGGCCTCTGAAGGCAGCGAGGAAGAGAGGGAAGAGTTTGGGCCCCACAGATATAGGTGGCGGGCAAGCCTGCTGAGGAAGAGGGCCCACTCTTGGTAACACAACAGTATGTGGAGGACACAGTCCACAAATGACCCTAGACAGGCAGCAGGGTCCCGGGCCATGCTCTCCTCCTGAGTTGGGTGGTTATGGGAAGAAGGGAGTAGGTCCCACTTGCTACCCCTTACCTTCCACCGCTCTTACCTGAAGAGCTCCCCAAATTTGTTCTTTAAATGGCTACAGGAGGTGTACAGATCATAGAGATAAGCAAGGATACAGCGCTCTGCAGAGGAGCCATCGGACCGGTTCATCCCATGCTTCACAACACCACACAGCCTGCATGAAGAAGCAAGGTTGGGAGGGTCAGCAGATGGTATGCGGGCTCCTCCAAACGGATTCAAGCCTCTGGGAAATACCATTCCTTTCCCATCTGAGTGGCAGGCACTTCCCCAGAGTATGAGGAAGTGCATGCTCTTCCCAGGCCACTTCCACCAGCATTCGCCAGAGCTTTGTTTCATTTATTCCAAGGTCCTGCTTACCCCTCAAAGACCTGTGCCATCTGGTCCTGGTTGAGGATGAGGCAGGCATGATAGTGCCGCAGGACAGCCACGATGCACAGGCACAGGCTAGTAGTGTAGCTGCCCACCAGATCCGAGGATTTGAGAAGCAGCTCAGCCTCAACTACACTCAGTTCATTCAGCAGCTAGCAGAGTGAACAGGGGTGAGAAATGCAAAGAGGCCCCTCATGTTACATAGAACCCACCTTCCTGTGCGGACGCTGGCAAGGCTGGGCCTGAGCCCCTTCCTGCTGGAGCCACCTCAGGATAGAAGGGCTCGTTACCCTATGCCACGGTCCTTTAGTCTATCAACACCACCTCTAACCAGTATCCAGGATACAGTTCTATGAACTCCACAGTGGGAGGACGGTCTGTGTCCAATGCTCTAATCTGCCTCTTGGCCTTCCCAGGGAGCACTTGTCTCTATTCCTACAGTCTCAGCTCATGTTCCACTTCCCCCGTGCTAGTCTTTCTGCCCCTTCAAATAGCCTGGGAAACTGGCTGGAGCATTTACCCCTGTCCTTATGACCCTCCATAGCCCCTATATGGCACGAACTCCTTCCTCCACCCTCATCTCCCCAACTTCCCCACCTGAATGGCAAAGTCGATGAGGCCACTGATGCTGAGTGAATATTCCATGAGGTCGAAGATGAACTGCACATGCTGCACCAGAGGCAAGTGGTATGACATGCCAAGGGCAAAGCTCGTGATCTGCTCCAGAACATTCCGGGAGACCTGATAAGGGCAGTGGGAGTGAGACGGGAGTGGAGAGAAGAAAGAACCAGGGAAGCAGGAAAGGATGACAGTGGAAGGGGATGAGACCAGGAGGCTTAGCCTGCCTAGCGGGGAGAAGATAGGGAAGAAAAGGAAAACAGGAGAGGAGGCCAGAATGTGGGAAAGGGGCTGGGCTTAGGCCCACACCTGAGCCGTGACCTGGTGTTGGTCATAATGTGAAAGGTGCTGGAACTTAGCAAAGATATCTTCAGCAGTGGGGAAGGCTTCAGGCCGGTTGCGTCGCCGCTTCTGCCCATCCTCCCCACCTGAGGGGACAGTTGAAAGGGACCAGTCAAGATAGGGAAGATAACTAGTTGACTAGGGGTAGGGAGTGGGGTATGGAGAGAAGGCTATGGGAGGGAGGGAGGGAGGGAGAGAGGGAAGGAGGGAGGGAGGGAAGGAAGGAAGAGGGAAGCAGGGAAGGGAGGGTCAAGGAAGGGATGGGGGAGGAATGAAGGGAAGGGGACAGTGAAGCAAAGGTTTAGAGGACCACAGACTATGTGGACCTTAAAGGAATATGTACAGGGAGGTGCTAGGTTGAGGGAGGGAAGGGAGAGGGAGGGAGGGCAGTATGGGGCTTACTGTGAGGTACCTAAGAATGTCAGGTCTCCAGGATTCAGAGGCACAATAGGAGCAAGCTGGTCTGTAGAGGGGGGGAATGAGGGGGGAAGTTTCAAAAGGACTAGAGCTCTCAGGAGACTCCAAGAGACAGGACATTGGGACATGACTGGGGAGTTCCCTATGCTGGGGAAGGGAAGACTGACTAGGGCACTCTTTGGGGGAGATCTGTTTAAGGAGCCTCAAACCCACCAGTTTCTGCTGTCCCTTTGCGGTTCAGAACCTTCAGGATATCCTTGGTGATTTTCTTGATGGCATGGCGGGCATCATCTCGCTGCTTTCCCACCCCAAACAGTACGACCAACCGCTGGTTGCACTCATGGCTGCATGACTCCTCCTGCATCCCAGCAGCACCATCAGACTCCAGCACCGATCTCCTTCCCTCCTCTTGAAATCATGCTCCACACCCCTCAGCATCCACATGCTAAAGCCCTTCCCTTTCCCAACCCACATCCTCAGGAACAGCTCCAACCCCTCAGCAAATTCCTTGGACAGCAATCTAGGTTCAAAACAGATCATCACAAGGTGCTGGGGAACAGTACCTGGGGGATGGGAAAGTGGGTGGCATACTGCACGTGTCGTGGCTGGTCGTAAAGAACCCCAAGGGTCCCTTCGATCTTCTCCTTGGGTGGGGGCTTCACCTCCTTCTCGACATCTGGCTTCTCTGGGGATGGACTGCCCTTCCCCTCACAGGGCATAGTAGGGGAGAACAACTGAGAGAAAGGTGAGAAGGCAGAACATGAGAAGAAGGAAAGGGGATGAGCGGGGGTAAAGAAATGCCAAACGCAGGCATAATGGGAAGATCAAAGGAGCCAGATTCTGCCACGCTCAGGATTGAACTTACTGAGAAATCAGGCTTCTCCATGTCCTCAAAGAGCACACTGGAACTAGGGTCAATGTCCATAGATTCTGAAAGCCCTGGATCCTGAGGGCATAGAACATAAGCAAAGTTGCTTTAGCCCTAGGGAGTGGCTCCCACCATCTAGAAAACTTCACGGGGGAATTGGAGAGAGAAGACCAGATTGTGGAAAGCACAGGATCTGGAGTCAAGTCATCCAATCACTTAACCAGTATAGGCCTCTGCTTCCTTCAGCTTGAAAATGGGGACAAGAGTACCTCACAAGGCTGATGGGAGGAACCAATGAAACAATTGATGTGATAGTGCTTGGTCAATTACCAAGTGCTAAGAAAATACTACCCCCCTGCCCCACGCAAAAGACGCTCTTAGAGGCCTCTGGGAGCCATGAAGATAGAAATGTCAGAAGAAACGATCTAGGGCAAGGAAAAGCCCACTCACCTCCAGCTTGCTGCTGCTGCTGCCTTCAGCCTCCTTGTGCTCTGGGTCATCGGCAGGATCATCAAAGGGAGAGGGAGGCCGGGGACCAGGGGCTCCAAAGGCAAGGTCCCCTCGGGAGATGAGAGTGCAAGTATACATGTTGTGGGAGAAAACATCATGTCGAATCAGTTCACAGAACAGCAGTACTAAGTTAAAGAATTCCACCCGCTCACTCTCACTTCGGGGGTCCGCTGGAGGAAGGGAATGAGGAAACATGAGTTAGGAGAACACAAAAAGGTGGGCCAAAAGAGAGAGGGACACACCTAAGGCAATTAATAGGAGTGATAAAATAAAAATCCCAGAAACTGTCGAGGGACAAAGCGTGGTTGGTTACCCCACATGCTGCCCCACACACCATCTCAGAAAGGAATGTAATATCTTTGTTGCGATTTATGCAGTGAAAATGCTTCAATCACAAGCTCTTGTTTTAATCCTTCTCTGTATTTCTCTACTTTAACTGTAAGATGATCAGTTAAAGAGGATCACTAGAACTACATCTAAAAGTCATTCTGCATAGAGCCCAAGAGAGAAATATACTTTTTGATGACAGTGGCGGGTAACTGAGTCTAGGCAGACGCAACTAGAGAGTGGTAGGGGTCCGTACTCAGCATGGGAGCCTGTGTATCCAGAAACTGCAGGAGGACATCCTGGAAAATGGGAGCACTAGGAGCAGAAAGGGAGCCAGAGGCGATGGAACCCTTCTCATCTGCGGCTTCTGATTCTCCACAACGCTGCAAGATGACAGAACAAATTGTAGAACTGACTTTTACCTGCTTCTTCACTCCTCAATGTGTAGGCCTTAAACTACTACCTGCTTGACCTCTACCCCATGCTTTTCATTTTCATTCCCCTGCTGACCTCCATCTTCTTTACCACCTCCCAACTGAAGCCTTGATGTTATCTCTAATTCTGATAACAATCCACTCTTCTCTACTTTCACCTCATGTCCGTAACTTTGCCTTTAGGTTCTCTTCCACTTCTTTCCTCTGTTCTCACACCTTCAACTCTGGTCCCTCCACCACCTCCATCTCTTGGTCTCCAACCCCAGTAAATTCCTTCCCATTGGCCAATCTCATTCTCTTATCTCTGCCCTCTAACCTCAGCCTCAATCTCCGCCTGTCTCTTCTCCAGGAGCTTGGCTACCACCATAGCACGATGCCGACCAGAACGCTTGCAGCTGACAGCCCATTCACATAGCAATGACACCACAGCATCATCATCTGAGGAGATCTGGAGACCAAAGGAAGAGAGGGAGGAGTAAGGTAGGGGTGGGGACAAAGAAATGAGTTCCAATTTCCTGAAGACTGCACTCCATCATAAAACATTCTGGGCCCAGTAAGATCATTTCTGCAGATATGCTCTGCTTTCAATGCCTCACCATGACTTCCCCTCAGATATATTATTGCTCTTGCAATGTTTTTTGCTCCTTCTATTCCCCTTTTCGCTTACCTCATGCCCATCCTTGCTAGGCCCCAATCCAAAGATTCGGTTACAAAGTGAGTCAAGAGAGTTGCTGAAGTCAGAGCGCTCAAAACTATGGCTATCCAGCACTTCCAAAGTATGAAGCACCCGTCCAATGGTGAAGCCTAAGGAGGAAAAGTGGTAAAGGGGACTGAACTAGAGGCCCAGTGCATTCTGGCTCTCAGATCTACATGTCCTTACTATCTCCATCCTTTCCTCAAACATACTTCCTATTATCTGTTCTCCGACACATACCTGCAGTAGCTTCCTGGCATTTATCGAAAGACCAGCGAACTTCAACTGCCTGTCCCCGCTCCTTGATCTGCTGCTCGATCTCCCGCAACTTTGCACGGACCTGCAATGTTAAAAAGGAAGGCTATAAGGATGTACCAAGGCATACAAAAGGCCAGAGCCCCAGGCTAGAAGAATAGTACCAGACTCCAAATCACTATTTCTGAGAGAGCACTTTAGCCTCATAGCCCAATCTGAGAGTACCAGGCGAGTGGTCAGACATACCTGCTGAGTGAAGGCACTGTTACCCTCTGGCATGGGCAGGTTGGAGGGGGCAATAGGCAAGTGGTCAAGTGGTGAGCCGGTCTTAATTCTGCTATCAGTCAGTGAGTAGTGCCAAACCAAGGCACTAGGACAACACAGGAGGATGGTCTGCCAGATAGAAACAGCTAAGTCCAACTCGTTCACATGGCTACCCCTCTGGAATCCCATTCTAAGACCAAACCCGTAGATTCCAGATCCAAAGTTATTCTGACTGGGCCCCCAAGACAGGCATCACTCCACCCGATCCCCTCCCTTCACTCACTTTCCTAAAAGGCTCTGGGCCTACTATTTAGCCCTGGAAGGGAGAGAGAGGCTGGTCAAAACCCCCAAAGGGGACTAACACCCCATTACCAAGAAACAACCACCTCCAAGCAAGTACTCAGCACCTACTCCCACATCCAATTTGGAATTACCCCTATACTCTGGGATGGGCACCCGATTCTTCTCAGGTTATCTCTCAATGCTTCCTTGGGCCCGCCTAGTACCTACCTGTAGGATACAGCTGAGGCCAAAAACCAGGGGCCGGTGCTGAGGGCACATAAGCAGGTCACTAAAGGGAGTCGAGGGGGTGCTGCTAGTTGGGGGCTGAGGAGCAGGGGTGGTGGGTAGCGAGCTTGTTGACTGAGCAGATATAACATGAGATGAGTGACTGCTCACACCATCTAGCTGCAGGGCCAGTCTCCGTGTACAAAAGTAGGCAAGGCGGCGGGACAGGTACGCAGACTGAACAAATTCCCCAGAGTACTGTGAAGACATGACCATCAGAGCCCCTAGTTCTCTCCAGGGGCCCTGCTCTGACATTTTATTCTTCCTTAAATCCTTCTTAGACTCCCCCTGCCCCACCACCACCAAAATTCCAAGCCTTACTCGGAGAAGCAGGGGCAGGAGCAGTTTAAGCAATTCATCTTCTCCAGGGCGGATCTTCTCAAAACACTCAAGCACCCAGGTCAGGAACTCATGTCTGTCCAGCATTCCATCCTATGGGTACCAGGGGAGGGAAGAGGGGACTATTAGAGATGAAGCAGATAAAGTAAATGAAAAGATGAAGAGAACCACAACTGGGGCAAGGTGGCAAGCAGATTCTGTTCTCTATTGGCAGAGTACAAGTTCAGGCTCAACCTAATGCCCCACACAGCATGCCCTACTCCCTACCTGAAACATGAACATGGCCAGCTTCTCAGTGTAATCCCACTGCCGGATTGCCACCTCTACATCATGCGGCAAGGGCCCTATCGTGGAACCACAGCCCCCACCTCCTGCAGGCCCTGGCCGGTAGTATTCAGCCATCTTCTGTAACTGCTCCCATAAGTACTTGGTGATGATCTGAGTCCATTCTGGAGGAAACAGGGAAAAAGGGCTATTTGATACTATCCTTCTGCTTAGAATTTCCTTCTACTGGCCGGTGCGGTGGCTCACGCCTGTAATCCCAGCACTTTGGGAGGCTGAGGTGGATCACGAGGTCAGGAGTTCGAGACCAGCCTGGCCAAGATGGTGAAACCCCGTCTCTACTAAAAATACAAAAACTAGCCGGGCGCAGGGGTGGGCACCTGTAATCCCAGCTACTTGGGAGGCTGAGACAGGATAATCACTTGAACCCGGGAGGTGGAGGTTGCAGTGAGCCAAGATCCTGCCACTGCACTCTAGCCTGGGTGACAGAGCAAGACTCTGTCTCAAAAAAAAAAAAAAAAAAAGAATATCCTTCTACTTAGAATACCTGGCCGGGCGTGGTGGCTCACGCCTGTAATCCCAGCACTTTGGGAGGCCGAGGTGGGCGGATCACAAGGTCAGGAGATCGAGACCATGGTGAAACCCCGTCTCTACTAAAAATAGAAAAAATTAGCCAGGCGCAGGGGCGGGCGCCTGTAGTCCCAGCTACTCGGGAGGCTGAGGCAGGAGAATGGCGTGAACCCGGGAGGCAGAGCTTGCAGTGAGCCGAGATTGCGCCACTGCACTCCAGCCTGGGCGACAGAGCGAGACTCCGTCTCAAAAAAAAAAAAAAAAAAAAAAAAAAAAATAGAATACCTTACCCCACTCCCAATCACCCACCATATTTGTAAATTCAGTTCATCCTTTGTCTCTAGTCAAATCCCACCTTCCTAAAGCCTTTCTGGGTATCCCCATAAGAAAGTAATCTTTTGTCCACTCAAAGAACCTTCTGCTCCTAGCTTGACATTCACCACCTTCTATATTTAATTATGTTATTTGTACATATACCTTAGCAGCCCTGTTAGACTACTAGTATCCTAGGGGCAGAGATTATGCACTGGACGTTTTTGTAGACCAGTATATGTGCACAGTAGACACTCAAATTTCTCAGTGTTTACTGATCAAGCAAATGCAAGAAACAAGCAGAAACAAGGAATCTAGATTAAGAAGGAGGATGTTTGCAAGGGTGTCTCTATCCCTCCTTGAAGCCATCAGCCGTACACCTGGTGTTAGGAGTTACTCACCCATGAAAGGGTCAACATGTCTCTTCTTAACCTTGGTCTCAGAGATTGCTGCATAGTAGGCACAGGTCATCTTAATGAGCCAGGCAGCCCGCATCACAGGCACTGTGTATTTGGCTAAGTACCCAAACACTTCTTCCTTCTTACTGAAAATGGGGACCTGGATGGACATTGCAAATAGTGAGGTCTCTATTATCCCCATGAGCTGACACCCATGTAGCTTAATATGGGAATAGGAGGATACTTGGTACCCTATGCTCCCTCCTTGGCCTGAAGGACAGGAAACAGTACCTTACCTTTTTGGCTAGTTGCGTGAGTGGCTTGGTGCCAGCCAAGTCAGTGAACCAAGTATTAATGGCACTCTGGGATCGTGCAGTCACCAGCCAGAAGTTGTCCTTCTGGTTCACTTGGGGCTTCCTGCGACCAGTGTCAGGGAGGGTATTACAACGTAACTTCTCTGCAATAATGCTGCTGAAGTTGGAACTGATCTGAGGGAAGAAAACTGTACCTCAGGGTGGGAAGAAGGGGCAGACAGGTGGCCTGCCTTTTGCTGGGCAAATGCCAATGAGACAGCATTAGGTCATGAAGGCAAACTCAGCCACTTAGGTTGTCCCTATAAGTCTTCCCTACCCAGGGCCTTTGCTCCTTCTCAGATTCTTCCAGCCTTTTCCTTCAGCCTGGCAGAGTTGTCTCACCTTGGCAGGATTGAAGCTGACGTTCTTGGCACTGCCATGTTCATCCCCAGAGACAGCAGGCTGGTTATTGAAACCTTGTTTTACATTCAAGGCCGTCAGTTCATCCTGAGGCAGGAAAGCGGCGTTTAGTTGTTTTTTCCTTAGGGGGAGGGGGAGGGGATGGGAGAGTAGGGCAGGAGAAGCGAAGGAACAAGGTGAAAGGGCAGGAGGAGGGTTCCGTGTAGCACAGATCGTTACTTAAAGCTGGGCCCTTACATTCACTTGGACCCCACCGTCACCCCCATGGTCACTACGATTCCCAATCACCCAGGGCGCCCTCAAACATCACTCTTCTCTTGCGAACATCCGAGCAGCCGTACCCCACCAAGCTGTCTCAGACAACTTTCTGAGATGTGTGTGGAGGAGGGCGCTTCTGGTGCGGCCCCTACACCACCCCCTATTCATACCTTGGAACCCCCCACCGCGCCCCGTCCTGCCCTCCCACGCCAGCCCACTTTACTCTTCCCCCTTTCGGGACTTTCGCTCTCACCGAACCGCCCCGCCCCCCATTCCCAGACGTCAATGCCTCCTCCTAGGCTGACCGCGTGCCCCCGGCCCTTCCAGAGCCCCGATTTTCGAACGCACCTCCTTCTGTTTGGGGTCCTGAGGGTAAACATCGGGAGGCCCCAGCCGCGGCCGCTTCAGGGGCCGGTGTTCGTAGCTCAAGATCCCGAAGGCCGCCATCTTGCCCAGCCCGTAGCGCCGGAGGCGCCAGCAGGGCCAGGCTGACTGGGGGAACGGGAAGGGGGAGAGGGAGCTGAAAAGGGGGGCGGTGGTTGAGAGGACGGCGGCCGAGAGACAACAAGGGGGCACGTTAGAAACTCTCGACCATTGCCGGAAACTACCGAGGGAAGCCGAGGGACGCCGGGAACCATCGGACAATACCGACCGCAGAGGGGGTGGGGCCTGGCCCGGTGGGGGCGGAGCTCTGTGCCCCGGGAGTTTTTCGGCGGTGGCGGCGGTAAGTTGATTTCACTCAGCAAAAATCTATGAAACATTCCGGAGGCGCAGAGTGAGCTGGGGATGCAAACCAGGGAAGAGGGAGGCCTCTGTGGTGCTGAGTTCTGACTGGAATTCGGTTCCCAGAGCCTAGCTCGGTTTTGGCCTAGAAAAGTCTTCAATAATATTTGCATTGGTTAGGAACTCCGTCTATTACAAATCAGTTCGTTTCTTAGTTCCGGCATCTGAAAAATAGGTGCGCTAACACCTCCTTCAAGGGGCTATTGTGAACATTAGAAACTACGTATGCATGAGAAAGAACCTATTAAACCCTGAAAGGCTGGCTCTAATCCCTCAAGGTCTACCATCGAGTTGTCTAACCTTTTTTGTTTGTTTTTTCTGCCCAAGGGTACCGCAGAGTAACTTTTTTGATTCACAAACCCTTAAAGGTGCTAATGAAAGCTATGGACCTTCTTCCCAGAAATAATAATAATATGCATATATTGACATGCAAAATGTTACTTTAGATTCTTAGATCCCCTGAAGCTCATCCATGTATCCCCTAAGGGTCCATGAACTCCAGGTTAAGAACCCTTGGTCTAGCGAAAGAGGCACCTACTGTGTCAGATGCTTTTCAGACACTATCTCCTTTAATCTGCTCACAGCCTCATGAGTTAGGGATTATTATTGGCTCGATTTTGCAGATGAGGAAGCTGGTTTTCAAAGTGTGAAAATTCACTTACCCAGTATTATACAGCTACTGAGTAACAGAGCTGGCACTAAGATTCTCAATTCCAGAGCCAATATCCTATTGTCGTATTGCTATTTGTTTATTTATTTTGAGGCAGATTCTCCCTGTCACCCAGGCTGGAGTGCAGTGGCGCGATCACGGCTCACTGCAGCCTCAACCTCCTGGACTCCAGCGATCCTCCTGCCTCAGCCTCCCAGTAGCCGGGACTACAGGCGTGCGACACTGTGCCGGCCTTGTATTGCCTTCTAGAGAAAAGACAGCCAGTGTGCTATAACAAAAGTAGCAAATAACAATAAACAAAAATAACACCAGTAACAAAAATAAAATGCTATTGAATCACAATGGAAAGAAAAAGTAATTCAAGGCGGGAGCGATGGCTCACGTCTGTAATTCCAGCACTTTGGGAGGCCAAGGCGGGTGGATCACTTGAGGTCAGGAGTTCAAGACCAGCCTGGCCAACGTGGTGAAACCCCATCTCTACTAAAAATACAAAAATTAGCTGGTGTGGTAGTGGGCGCCTGTAATGCCAGCTGCTTGGGAGGCTGAGGTAACATTTGAACTAACTCTGAAGGATATTTTTATTTTTGTTTATTTTGTTTTATTTCTTTATTATTTTATTTATTGCTTTTATTTATTTATTGCTTCGCTCTTGTTGCCCAGGCTGGAGTGCAGTGGCATGATCTCGGCTCACTGCAACCTCCGCCTCCCAGGGTCAAGTGATTCTCCTTCCTCAGCCTCCCCAGTAGCTGGGATTACAGGCTCACGCCATCACGCCTGGCTAATTTTTGTATTTTTAGTAGAGACGGGGTTTCTCCATGTTGGCCAGGCTGGTCTCGAACTCATGACCTCAAGTGATCCTCCCACCTCGGTCTCCCAAAGTGCTGGGATTACAGGTGTGAGCCACCACGCTCAGCCTGAAAGATATTTTATTTATTTATTTATTTGTTTATTTATTTATTTATTTTGAGACGGAGTTTCATTCCTGTTGACCAGACTGGAGTGCAATGGCGCGATCTCAGCTCACTGCAACCTCTGCCTCCCTGGTTCAAGCGATTCTCCTGCCTCAGCCTCCTGCGTAGCTGGGATTATAGGCATGTGCTGCCGTGCCTGGCTAATTTTTTCTTTTTCTTTTTTTTTTTTGTATTTTTAGTAGAGACGGGGTTTCTCCATGTTGGTCAGGCTGGTCAGGCGATCCACCTGCCTTGGCCTCTCAAAGTGTTGGGATTACAGGCGTGAGCCACCGACCTGAAGGATATTTTTAAAAGATAATTTTTCTTTTCTTTTCTTTTCTTTTCTTTTCTTTTCTCCTTCCTTCCTTCCCTCCCTCCCTCCCTCCTTCCCTCCTTCCTTCCTTCCTTCCTTCTTCCTTCCTTCCTTCTTCAGGGTCTCACTCAGTGGCCCAGGCTAGAGTGCAGTGGTGCAATCTCACTTCACTGCAACCTCCACCTCCCGGGCTCAAGCAAATCTCCCACCTCAGCCTCCCAAGTACCTAGGACCACAGGCGCAAGCTACCACACTTGGTTAATTTTTACTTTTTTTTTTTTTTTTTTGGTGGTGACGGGGTTTTGCTGTGTTGCTCAGGCTGGTCTCAAACTCCTGGTTTCCAGCGATCCACCCACCTTGGCCTCCTAAAGTGCTGGGATTACAGGCGTGAGCCACAGCACCCGGACTAAAAGAATTTTTTTTTTTTGAGACGGAGTCTCGCTCCGTTGCCCAGGCTGGAGTGCAGTGGCGCGATCTCCGCTCACTGCAAGCTCCGCCGCCTCCCGGGTTCACGCCATTCTCCTGCCTCAGCCTCCCGAGAAGCTGGGACTACAGGCGCCTGCCACCACGCCCGGCTAGTTTTTTTTGCATTTTTTAGTAGAGACGGGGTTTCACCGTGTTTGCCGGGATGGTCTCGATCTCCTGACCTCGTGATCCGCCTGCCTTGGCCTCCCAAAGTGCTGGGATTAGAGGCGTGAGCCACCACGCCCGACCCTAAAAGAATTTTTTAGAGCAGTTTTAGGTTCACAGCAAAATTGAGAGGAAGGTACGGAGAATTCCTATATACTGTCTGCCCTCGCACATAGATGGTATATTTGTTACAGTTGATGGACCTACCTTGAACATCATTACCCAAAGTTCATGGTTTACATTAGAGTTCACTCTTGATGTTATCTTATACAGTCTGTGAGTTTGGATAAAAGAGTAACATGTGTCCACCATTGTAGTATCTTACAGAATATTTTCACTGACCTAAAATCTTTTTCTGCTCCACCTATTCATCCTTCCCTCTCCGACAACCCCTGGCAACCACTGATCTTTTTACTGTCTCCATAGTTTCGCCCTTTTCCAGAATGTCTTATAGTTGGAATCCTATAGTATGTGGCCTTTTCTGCATGGCTTCTTTCACTTAGTCATATGCATTGAAGTTTTCTCCCATGTCTCTTCACGGCCTTAATAGCTCATTTCTTTTTGCACCGAATAATATTTCACTTTCAGGATGTACCACAGTTTATGCACTCACCTACTGAAAGACAACTTGGTTGCTTCCAAGTTTGGGCAATTATGAATAAAACTGCTATAAACATCCGTCTGCAGGTTTTTATGTGAACACAAGTCTTCTCCTCCTTTGTTAACACCAAGGAACATGATTGCTGAAAGAGTATGTTTAGTTTTATAAGAAACTACCAAACTGTCTTCCAAAGTGGCTGTATCATTTTTGCATTTCCACCAGCAACAAATGAGAGTTTTTCCTGTTGCTCCACATCCTTGCCAGTATTTGGTGTTGTCAGTGTTCTGGATTCGGGCATTTTTTTTTTTTTTTTTTTTTTTTTTGATACAGGGTCACCCAGACTGGAGTGCAGTGGTGCAATCTCGGCTCACCACAACCTTCACCTCCCAGGCTCAAGCAATTCTCCTGTCTCAGCCTCTCAAGTAGCTGGGATTACAGGAATGCGCCATTACTGCCTGGCTAATTTTTGTATTTTTAGTAGATGGGGTTTCACCATGTACGCCAGGCTGGTCTTGAACTCCTGACCTCAAATGATCCACTCACCTTGGCCTTCCAAAGTGCTGGGATTACAGGTGTGAGCCACTGTGCCTGGCCTCTTTTTTTTTTTTTTTTTTTTTTCAAACAAGAGATGGGATCTTGCTGTGTTGCCATGGCAATCCACTCGCCTCAGCCTCCCAAAGTGCTGGGATTTCAGGCAAGGCGTGAGCCACCTTGCCCAGTTGATTTTGGCTATTCTAATAGGCATGTAACCCTGAAGGATTTATTTTTTATTTTTTATTTTTTAGGCAGAGTCTTGCTCTGTCACTCTGGCTGGAGTGCAGTGTGCGATCTCAGTTCACTGCAACCTCTGCCTCCTGGGTTCAAGTGATTCTTGTGCCTCAGCCACCTGAGTAACTGGGACTACAGGTGAGTGCTACCAAACGTGGCTAATTTTTGTATTTTTGGTAGAGACGGAGTTTTGCCCTCTGAAGGATTTTAGCCTACGGAAAGGAAGAGACTAATTCCAGAGAGAGTCAATGCGTATGACATATCCTGTGTGGCTGGAATTGATCACTGGAGCTTGGACTTTATTCTGAAGGCCATGAGTAGCTTTTGAAGACTTTTAAGTTGGAGAATGCCCTCTGTAGTGGGTTGAATGTGGCCTCCAAAAAGATATGTTCACTTGGAACCTGTGGATGTCACCTTCTTTGACAAAAGGCTTTTAGCAGCTGTAATTAAGGCAAAGCTCCTAGGAGACAACACCCTTGATTAGGGTGGGCCATAAATCCAATGACAGGTGTCCCTGTAAGAGAAGAGAAGGATAAAGGAGATGTAGAGGAGAAGAAGAGGTAATGCAAAGATGGAGGCAGAGATTGGAATGATGTGTCTGCAAGCCAAGGAGCACCAAGGATTGATGGCAGCCACTAGAGACTAGAAGAGAGGCATGGAACAACTTCTTCCTCAGTGCCTCTAGAAGGAACCAACCCTGGCCACACTGATTTCAGACTTCTGGGCTCCAGAACTGTGAGAGAATACATGTCTTTTTTTTTTTTTTCCCCCCTTTTTAAAAAATTATTTATTTATTTATTTATTTATTTATTTATTTAAGATGGCGTCTCACTCTGTTGCCCAGGCTGGAGTGCAGTAGCACAATTTTAGCTCACGGCAACCTCTGCCTCCCAGATTCAAGCGATTCTCGTGTTTCAGCCTCCCGAGTAGCTGGTATTACAGGTGTGCGCCACCATGTCTGGCTGATTTTTGTATTTTTAGTAGAGACGGGGTTTCACCAGGTTGGCCAGGCTGGTCTCAAACTCCTCAAGCAGTCCACCTGCCTTGGCCTCCCAAAGTGCTGGGATTACAGGCATGAGCCACTGCACCCAGCTGAGAGAATAAATTTCTGTTGGTTTAAGCCACTCAATTTGGGGATAACTATGGCAGCCGTAGCAAACTAATACATACTAAAGATACATACTAAAGATACATACTAAATACTAAACTGGGCCATATAGTCCAGTTTTCCTGAGACTCCCAGGCAAGTGCTCTTTTTCTTTGCTTGGTATCCTACCTCACTTTCTGTCTGGTAAAATTACACTCATTCTTTTAGATGCCACTGAAATAGCACCTCTTCAGCACAGCCTTCACTAAACTACCCCTCTCTCCATCTTGGTAAATTTAGTTACTTCCTCTTCTGTGATCACATACTTTGTAGTATCTGTACATTTATGCTATAGGACTTGTTACACTATATTGTATTACTTGTTTATGTCTTCCCCACTTTTTTGTGAGCATCTGGAAATATGAGGATGTCTTATTGGTCTATTTCCAGAACATAAGCACAGTGCCTGGCACATATTAAAGACTTAATAAATGTTTGCTGAATAAATAGTTTCTGATTCTCCAATCAGCTCTGTGTTTTGCGGGAAGGTAAAACTGGCAACAACTTGAAGAATGGATTAGAGAGCAGAGGACCTTTTGAAAGGGAGGCCAGTTGGTGGAGTCTAGAAAGAATCATGACTAGAGCTAATGAAAGACTGATTTAGCAGAGTGGCTGTGGTAATGGAAAGGAGGAAACTGTTGGGAGAAACACCAGAGAAGCAGAGTGGGTTATATTCTCTGGGTGAGAGAGGAGGAGAAATTGAAGCTGATTCTGAGGTTTCAAGTTTGGGTGACCGAGAGGGTGACGATACCATCGACTGAGGTGGGGAAGGCAGGAAGAGAAGCAGAGTTGGGGGAAGATGGGAAGCTTGAAGCTAGTATTGTTGTTCCTCCATTTCTAGAATCTTTTTCTATTATAAGTCACACTTCCTCGCCAGTCTCAACAGGGACCCAGCTCAGGCAGCAGCTAAGGGTGGGTATTCTGGTTTGGATTAGATCAGAGGAAAGACAGCTGTATATGTGCCCACAGGAGCCAAGACGGTATTTTCCATCCTCCCAAAACAGTAGAGCTTTGACAGAGATTTAAGGGTGACCGAGTCAAGGAAGAGGCATGGCATAAGATGGTGATGTCGGGGGTGGGGTTCAGAACTTCCATTATAGAAGGTAGTGATTTAGAGGAGAAGGTGGTTGAGAATGGTGCTAGTGGTAGTGAACAGATCCTTCCCAGGATCTAGGTGGACTGAGGATTTTTGAGTCTCTGACACTATTGTATATCCAGCCTTAGTTTATGTTTGCCACCTTACAGCAGCACCTAATCTCTGAGAGGACTTGGCCTTTGTCACACAGCACACATTTGCCACACCCTCTGTAAAGCCCTGGTTTATAAGGTTCTTTCCACCGGAAGCTATGACAGAGGAAATGTGTGGGTGGGGAGGGGTGGTGGGTGAGGGACCCAGGTTCCTGACACAGATAAACTACACCCAGGGCATGAAGAGCAAGCGCCATGTTGAAGCCATCATTACCATTCAGATCCCTCTTAGTCCTGCAGCTGCCCCTGCTGGGAGTGGCGCTGAACACGACAATTCTGACGCCCAATGGGAATGAAGACGCCACAACTGGTGGGAAATCTGGGACTGGAGGGGGCTGGTGAGAAGGGTGGCTGTGGGAAGGGGCTGTACAGAAATCTGGAATCTGCCACTGGCCATTACAATCATGTGGGCAGAATTGAAAAGTAGAATGGGAAGGGGAAGGGGGAGGGTTCCCTGCCTCATGCTACTTCTTCTTTCTTTCTTTTTTGTTTGTTTGTTTCTTTCTTTTGAGGCAGGGTCTCGCTATGTTGCCCAGGCTGGTCTCAAACTCCTGGCCTCTAGTGATCCTCCTGCCTCAGCCTTTCAGAGCACCAGGATTACAGACATTAGCCACCATGCTCAGCCTCTTCCTTCTGACCATCATTTCTTCTCTTTCCCTCCCTGCCTTCATTTTCTTCCCAATCTAGATTTCTTCCTGACCTCTATGCCCACTGACTCCCTCAGTGTTTCCACTCTGCCCCTCCCAGAGGTTCAGTGTTTTGTGTTCAATGTCGAGTACATGAATTGCACTTGGAACAGCAGCTCTGAGCCCCAGCCTACCAACCTCACTCTGCATTATTGGTATGAGAAGGGAAGATGGGGAGGGGAAGAACAAGAGGTGGGTTGGATCAGAGACCAAGAAAGAGGGTAGCAAGTCTCCCAGGTGCCCCACTGTTTTCTCCTGGGGTAAGTCATAAGTCGGTTGAGGGGAGATGAGGCTAGGCTCTGGATAGCTGCGGTACCCAGATTGGCCCCACTGTTCCTCTTCCTTCCAACCTTTCTCCTCTAGGTACAAGAATTCGGATAATGATAAAGTCCAGAAGTGCAGCCACTATCTATTCTCTGAAGAAATCACTTCTGGCTGTCAGTTGCAAAAAAAGGAGATCCACCT
Organism: Macaca nemestrina; assembly: GCF_043159975.1. Taxonomy (NCBI): domain Eukaryota; kingdom Metazoa; phylum Chordata; class Mammalia; order Primates; family Cercopithecidae; genus Macaca; species Macaca nemestrina. The sequence continues at coordinate 83,672,331 of NC_092145.1, forward strand.
CTACCAAACATTTGTTGTTCAGCTCCAGGACCCACGGGAACCCAGGAGACAGGCCACACAGATGCTAAAACTGCAGAATCTGGGTAATTTGGAAAGAAAGGGTCAAGAGACCAGGGATACTGTGGGACATTGGAGTCTACGGAGTAGTGTTATTTTATCATAAGGGTAGATGGGCAGAAAAAAGGAGGTAGGGGATCAGGATGGGAAGGGAGGAGGTATTAGGGGCACTACCTTCAGGATCCTGACTTGTCTAGGCCAGGGGAATGACCACATACACACACATATCTCCAGTGATCCCCTGGGCTCCGGAGAACCTAACACTTCGCAAACTGAGTGAATCCCAGCTAGAACTGAACTGGAACAACAGATTCTTGAACCACTGTTTGGAGCACTTGGTGCAGTACCGGACTGACTGGGACCACAGCTGGACTGTGAGTGACTAGGGATGTGAATGTAGCAGCTAAGGCCAAACAAGTGGGGCTAAAGGATTCAACCAGACAGATAGGAGGACCTAATATCAAGCTCCTGTTCTCTGCCTCCCAGCTTCTCTGCTCACCCCCTACCCTCCCTCCTCCAACTCCTTTCCCTGTAATCCCCAGTGAGTTTTCTTTTTTTCTTTTCTTTTCTTTTCTTTCTTTCTTTTTTTTTTTTTTTTTGAGATGGCCTCACTCTGTTACCCAGGCTTGAGTGTAGTGGGGCGATCTTGGGCCCACTGCAACCTCTGTCTCCCGGGTTCAAGTGATTCTCCTGCTTCAGCCTCCCGAGTAGCTGGGAGCATGCACAACCATGCCTGACTAATTTTTGTATTTTTACTAAAGGCAGTGTTTTGCCATGTTGGCCAGGCTGGTCTTGAACTCCTGACCTCAGGTGATCTGCCCACCTTGGCCTCCCAAAGTGATGGGATTACAGGTGTGAGCCACCATGCCTGACACCAGTGAGTTTTCATTAAGGATTCCCTACCCATATTCTTCCTGATACCAGATAAACAAGTAAATAAAAGGAAGCCATTAAGGGGATCCAGAGGGGAGGCATTAGATTCAAGTCAGTGAAGGGAGCAGTGTGGCTTGAGTACTCAGGAGAGAGAAACTGGGAAGTAGCAGAGATGATACTGGTGGGTGTTCAGGGGTATGTTTTAATTCTCTCTTCTCTCATAGACACCTACTTTCCCTCATCCTCTTTTTCCTCAAGGAACAATCAGTGGATTATCGACATAAGTTCTCCTTGCCTAGTGTGGATGGGCAGAAACGCTACACGTTTCGTGTTCGGAGCCGCTTTAACCCACTCTGTGGAAGTGCTCAGCATTGGAGTGAATGGAGCCACCCAATCCACTGGGGGAGCAATAGTTCAAAAGGTAAAATGGGCCCACAGGACCCCAATCCATAAGCCCAACACCCCAGCCTTTCTAACACCATTGTGTTTTGCTCCACTCCCCTATCACTAAAGCCCCCAAACTTGGTGCCCCATCTCCCCACACTGTCCAACCCCAACCTCTAGAAATCAAGGTTTTTCTGTGTAGGGTTGGGTTAGTGTGTTGTTAGAGGGGGTGGATTGAGAAGGAGGCTTAGGGGTACTCAAGGGGGCTATAGAGTGTATAGGATTTCCCTGAAGCATTCCTAGAGAGCCTGCAAAGTGAAGATGGCTTTGGAACCAGCTGGATCTAGGCTCTGCCACATACTACTACCTCTTTGGCCTTGGGTACATCACTAAACTCTTGGATTCTGTTTCCTGAGATATAAGATGGAGATAATTGTTCCTGCCTCACAGGAGCTGTTGTGAGGATTAAACAGAGTATATCTTCAGCACAGTGCCTGGCACCAGTGCCTGGCATGTAGTAGGCGCACAACAAATATAAGGTCCACTTTGCTTTTCTTTTTTCTGTAGAGAATCCTTTCCTGTTTGCATTGGAAGCCGTGGTTATCTCCGTTGGCTCCATGGGATTGATTATCAGCCTTCTCTGTGTGTATTTCTGGCTGGAACGGTGAGATTTGGAGAAGCCCAGAAAAATAAGGGGAACAGTAGCTGAGAATAGCAGAGGAGGGTTTTGCAGGGTCTTTGGGAGTAAAGGATGAGACAGTAAGAAATGAGAGATTACCCAAGAGAGTTTGGTGATGGAAGGAAGCCACAGGCACAGAGAACACAGAATCACTTTATTTCATATGGGACAACTGGGAGAAGGGTGATAAAAAAGCTTTAACCTATGTGCTCCTGCTCCCTCTTTCTCCTCTGTCAGGACGATGCCCCGAATTCCCACCCTGAAGAACCTAGAGGATCTTGTTACTGAATACCACGGGAACTTTTCGGTGAGAACGCTGTCATAAGCATGCTGCAGTCTATCAACTGCCAACTGCCTGCCAGCAAGACAGACAGAGTGTGGGGGTGGGGGCAGAGAGGAGAGAGAAGGAGGCCCTGTGCTAACTGTCAGGATGTGGCCGACCAAATGGGGGATGGACTATGCAGAGAGAGACACACACAGAAGCGCAGATTATAGATTGAGTGAGGCAGATGGAAACTGGTATTGGGGGCCCAGGAGTCTGTGTATCCCTTCTGTAATCAATTACAGTGGTTGCAGACATCATGAGTACTCCTTTGGCACAGAGCTCAGTATTTTACTTCCTGCCCCTAATTGACCCCTGACCTGGACATATCTGTCTTTAGGCCTGGAGTGGTGTGTCTAAGGGACTGGCTGAGAGTCTGCAGCCAGACTACAGTGAACGACTCTGCCTCGTCAGTGAGATTCCCCCAAAAGGAGGGGCCCTCGGGGAGGGGCCTGGGCCCTCCCCATGCAGCCAGCATAGCCCCTACTGGGCTCCCCCATGTTACACCCTGAAGCCTGAAACCTGAACCCCAATCCTCTGACAGAAGAACCCCAGGGTCCTGTAGCCCTAAGTGGTACTAACTTTCCTTCATTCAACCCATCCGCGTCTCATAGTCACCTCACCCCACTGTGGCTGATTTGGAATTTTGTGTCCCCATGTAAGCGCCTCTTCATTCGGCATTCCCCACTTGAGAATTACCCTTTTGCCCTGTACATGTTTTTCATCTCCCTCAGTCTGGCCCTTCCTTTCCACAGGATTCTTCCTCCCTCCCTCTTTCTCTCCCTTCCTCTTTCCATCTACCCTCTGATTGTTCCTGAACCGATGAGAAATAAAGTTTCTGTTGATAATCATCAAAAATGTCTGTCATGGGGGTGAGGAGTAGGGGAAACATGGGATACAAGGAGGGTGGGAGGGGAAGAAAAAGGAGTAGTACATTTATGCTGTGGAGGCAGGAGTATTACCAATTCGCTAGAAAAAGAGTACTGTTCTGGAAACTGACTTTTTTCCAGGTGCCCTGCACTCATTCCAGGGTTTAGTTTAGAGTTAGACTTAGAATGGGCTGGGCGTGGTGGCTTACGCCTGTAATCCCAGCACTTTGGGAGGCTGAGGCGGGTGGATCACAAGGTCAGGAGATCGAGATCAGCCTGGCCAACATGGTGAAACCCTGTCTCTACTAAAAATACAAAAATTAGCCGGGCATGGTGGTGCGCTCCTGTAATCCCAGCTACTCGGGAGGCTGAGGCGGGAGAATCGCTTGAATCCAGGAGGCGGAGGTTGCAGTGAGCTAAGACTGTGCCACTGCACTCCAGCCTGGACAACAGTGGTAGAATCCGTCTAAAAAAAAAAAAAAAAAAAAAAAGAGTTAGACTTACCATGTTGCCCCCCCTTTCCAACTAATCTTTAACATACCCCACCCAAGTACCCAAGTTTTTCTCTCCTTATCATTACTCCACTTTTTGGCCACACCTGCCACTTCTGACCTCATAATCCCTCAACTGCAGCCTCAGGCCCCACCCCTGGGGATACTGGTTATCCACAGCTACCAACAGCTCTCTCCTGCCTGTCCAGCCTGGGCATCCTCAGCCTATGAAATCCATCTGCCTCTCCAGTCCATCAACCCTATAGGCCTATTTACCCCACACAAGGCTTCTAGAACACCCTCCTTCTGCATGACTCATCAGGGCATTTTGTGAAGAGTGAGGCGATCCTGAGGGCATGTTCATCTTCATCAAACATGGAGGTGAGGGGCAGCATAGAACTAGAGTCTGTGGATGGGGGTGGAGGGATCTGAGGGCAGTGGAGATCACAGAAACAGGCCCATGTGTCCCATCCTGTCTCTTCTCAGATAATCAGCAGTTTCTGGTCAATACCAACTGTGCTGTCGTCGTGTTGCTGTATTACATCCGCAGTAAAGTAAAGTTGCCTAAAACAAGTGAGGAGCTTGGGGAGGGGACTAATGGCCAAAGGTCAGAAGGAGTTGGGTCATCTCTAACCCCCAAGCCCTCCTCCTGGCAAGAAGGGAGTTCCTCATATCCTTACAGCTTCCTCCAACCCATTCTGTATAGGATCACTGGCTCCTTTTGCTCCCACTCTCTTTCCTTAGCTGCCCCAATTACCCTGTGATCTCCCTCCAGGCACCATCGATTTGTGTGAACAAACGGGGAAAATGAAGATGCTTTTCCTGATGAAGCCCACCCATGCAGAGTATGCCAGCAAATACCTTACAGCTCGAAGCACCTACTACGTTTGTAAGGTGGAGCGTGGGCCACCAGGTAGAGGCTCAGGAATGTTCCCCAGAAACAGAACAATGCCTTCAAGATAGATTATGAACCTTATCTTTAAAACAAGGCATCCAAGGCTGGGCACAGTGGTTCATGCTTGTAATCTCAGCACTTTGAGAGGCCAAGGCGGGAGAATTGATAGAGGGCAGGAGTTTGAGACTAGCCTGGGCAACATAACAAGACTCTGCCTCCAGAAACAAAACCAAAAACAACCAAAACCAAATTAAAAAAACAGAACACCCTCAAAAAACAGAACGCCCTCAACTAGATCCAAATTGACTATCTCTAGTCAGCCTAAGGAAGGGCACTACCTCTATAATAATAGGTTATCTGACACATACTCTCCTCTAGGTCCATACCTAAGGGGAAGAAGTAAGATCCACTAGCTCAAGGTAGTTTGTTTGTTTGTTTTGTTTTGTTTTGTTTTTTGGAGACGGAGTTTCGCTCTTGTTGTCCAGTTGTTCAGGCTGGAGTGCAATGGGCGATCTCAGCTCATTGCAACCTCTGCCTCCCGGGTTCAAGCGATTCTCCTATGAGCCTCCCTAGTAGCTGGGACTACAGGCGCCCGCCACCAGGTCCAACTAATTTTTTAGTAGAGACGGGGTTTCACCATGTTGGCCAAGTTGGTCTTGAACTCCTGACCTCAGTTGATCCACCCACCTCAGCCTCCCAAAGTGCCGGGATTATAGGCGTGAGCCACTGTACCCGGCAAGGTAGTCTTTTTATTTATTTATTTATTTATTTATTTATTTATTTATTTATTGTGATGGAGTCTTGCTCTGTCACCCAGGCTGAAACAGTGGCATGATCTTGGCTCACTGCAACCTCCGCCTCCTGGATTCAAGCGATTCTCCTGCCTCAGCCTCTGGAGTAGCTGGCATTACAGGCGCCCACCACCATGCCTGGCTATTTTTTTGTTTGTTTGTTTGTATTTTTAGTAGAGACTGGGTTTCACCAAATTGGCCAGGCTAGTCTGGAACTCTCGGCCTCCCAAAATGCTGGGATTACAGGCGTGAGCCACCACGCCCAGTGGGTAGTCTTTAGTGTTGGGTCCTGGAATCTTGGGCTTCTGAAGGGTGGAGACTGGTTGACGGGTGGAGATAGCACACGGCTATGTTCACAGGAACCAGGCTGGAGAATGGTTACAGAGCTTTTGTGCCTCTCCTCAAGAATCCGGAGCCTCGGCTGCTTGGTAAGAAGTGAAATGGGGGAGGGAAGAACATGAAGGGTACAGTATATAGCTGTGTGATGGAGAATGTAGGGTGGGACTAGCGAGATATTGTAGGTCAGATGATAGGAGCCTAGGAAAAAGGGGGCAGGGTCCAGGTCCACTTTAGGAGGGATGTTTAGCTCACACCAGGTGGAATGTGCATGCGTTACTCCCTGCTTCCCCTATTTCTTGGCCATCTTCTCCGTATATCTCCCTATCACCATTCCAGCATTTCCATCTTAGGCCAGGTGGGGTTCCAGCTGATGGTTTGAACAATGAATGGGAGCATCAGGAAGGGTAAAGTCTCTAGTTCTCAGAGGTGCAGGTGCCTTTTCTTTGTTCTTAGTTGCACTGCGCATACAATGTGACGCCCTGGAGAGGAGACGAATTCAGATGCTTAAAATGCAAGAAGCCAAGAAGGTCGTTATAATTGAACCTACTGCGAGTGTCCCGGTAAGACTCGCCAAATGTGGTCTGCCCCAGCACCCACCTCTCCCGCCAGCCGACTGAATGATCCTCCATCCCAGCCCTCTGAGATGAATTTCCTGCCTCCAATTTCTTTTTTCCTTCCTTTGGCCCTGGGTTGTAGAAACTTTCCCTGCAGGGGCCTCTTTGTTTACTTACTTTCTTTTTCTAGTCCAAGCTATCAGGACGATCAGAGAAAAAGAAGTCCACTCGCAAGTCTCCGACCTTTAGGAACAGACCAGACTTGAAGAAGGATAAACGTCGCCAACTCAATAAAACCACCAAGCAAAAGAAGTAATACTAGGTGTGACATTACTGGAATTTAACGTGAGATTTCTTTTTCTAGAAAGACTCCTTCTCCCAGTATCTGCACTAAGGCTTGAGTACGTACGCCCCAGGCACCGAAGAGGCTCTGAGGGTGGATGGGAACGGCAGGAGAGGGCTGGGGCAAGCACATGGGTGGGAGTGAGGAAGGCTGTGAAGTCTAGTACAATGAGCCTTTGAGGGACGGAGTAGGGGGTGGGGTCTTCTCAAACCAGACTACCTCCCCTTGGGAGGCCTATCTCACAGCCCGCCTACTCCTGCAGGGGTTAGGTGTCCCTCCACCCCCACACTCCACCACCTCCCCAGGCTGAAATTCCCCCACCCTCCTCCATGTCTCTGCCTCTGGGCAGTTTCTTCCTCCCGCCCTTTGCCTTTCACCCTCCCTCCCCCTTATCCAAGGGGAGAAGCAAGGCAGCAGAAACCAGAGCTGGTTATAGGCATTTATTGAATTCATTCATTTATTGATTTGACACACTTCCCCACTCCAATCTAGCACATGATACAATCTGGGTAGGCCAGGCGCTGACACAGGAAATGATGGGAACCCACAGCAGGGGTGGGGGAGGGGACAATGCAAAGGGCACTGGGGGAAGGGCTGCTTTGGGGGCTGGGGTGGAGAAGGAGCCCCAGATGGCCTCCCTGGCAGGTGCTAGTAAACCTGATCCACATTCCCCCCCATCCCTGCTCATTTCCCAGACCCTCAGCCAAGCTCCCCAGCTCCCCCTTCCCCGTTGCTCCCCTCCCTGCTGCCACACACACTTCCACATAACCCCTGCAGTCAGGGAAGGGGAAGAAGGGCAGGGACAGCTGTCAGGGGCCTTGAACAGGGAGGTCTCTGTACCTAACTTTACCATCCTAAATCCTTCCCTCCTCTTCTCTCCCCTCCCAGTCCCTTCCCTGGCCCCAAGCTAATTCCAGGTCTTCAATTTACTCTCCCACTGTAGCACTAACCCATGCTGGGTCATAGAAGAGTGTGGCTGCACCCCAACAACACACACTTCCAGGTACAAGTTGAAGGAATGAGGGGACCTGGGTTAGCTTTTTCGTTAGGGGAAACTCCAACTTATTTCTGCATAGACCTTTCTCTACACCTGGTCCATAGGGGAGCTCTTCCCTGTGTTTACTATTACTCCCCTCCTCTCCCCACTTCCCTGTGTCTCTCCTAGCATTTATTGTCTGTAGTGTTTGTATCATGTCACTATCACAAAGCCTTCAGAAAGAAAAAAAAGCATTCTGCCCACCACTAGCACCCTGCCATGGTTAAAAAAATCTCTATATTTGTGTTTGTATTTCTTTAAAAGTTTATAAAAAGCCTTTCTGTTATCTGCAGCCTTCTAAGGGTGATTTGGCCTGGCGAGCCACTCCGGTGCTCAGACCTTGGCCCTTCCAGATCCCCTAAACTGCCCACCCACCCCACATCACTGGCCTAAGGGGCCACTGCATAGAAATCCCAGGCTCCAGCTAGCCTGGCTCAGCTAAGACTCTCTACAAAAAATCCTGCTCCCAAAGGCAGGGGTAAGGCCACTGGTGACTTCGCATTTCCAACAGCATTGCTCATCTCGCTACAAAGCCTAGAGGGTAGGAATAGGGAAAGCTGAGGATGGCTCCTGAGAGGGGGCCTTACCCCCTAATTGGCACAGTGAGAAAAACCCTCTCCCCTTTCCCCTCCCATCTCCCTCCCCATATTGTCCCCAGATGCGGCAGCTTTATCTTTATAATTTCTTCAACACCTGTGTGTGACCAGACCCACCCTAGCTCTAAAGCAGGGTCCCAAATTCCTGGGGAGGGCTCAAGGGTAAAGAGCAGATATGGACACGCCTGGCTCCATCTCTGAAGCAGGGGAGAAAGCTTCCAGCCATGGCTCAGGGATCTATGGGAAGAAGAAACGGAGAACAAGGTAAGAGGCTTATCTGGGGCTTGCCAACATTCTATCATCCAGATTCCCACCAAAGAAGATGGTGGCACCTACCCCGCTTCCACACACGTACCTTTTCTGTGCTACCTTGCAGGGGTGGGCGCAGCTGAGGGGCCTGGAGGTCCCGTCCGGAAACCATGCTACTCTAATATGACATCTTCCCTCCAGTTCCCCAGGAGATCTGGCTACCACTTGTCCTAAATCTCCCCTTCGCCCAGATCATGGGACTAACTGGGCACCAAGGAGTGGTCACAGGCTATGAGGTGCTGTGGTGATTAGGGGATACTGTACCTGGCTCAAAGTTGAAGTCCAGTCCCTCGCCCTCATCCATGAGGTCACTGATGATGTTATCCATGTCACACTCCAGGTTCTCCATATACATATCAAGATCTAGATCCTGAGGCATTCTGTCTTGGCTTGCAGCTTCAGTAGGGGGTGTGAGCACAGGCGTCCCCAGAGCCTTGGGGATGGGGGCACTTGCCATGACTGGAGGTGGTGCTATCATAGAAAGGGTGGGAACCAGACTGCTGGGGCCTGGAGCCTCTAGGGGCTTGGGACACAGGCCGACACCCGTGGCCAGCTTACTGGAGGAAGGAAGCCCCCCCAGCAACAGAAGAGTAGGAGCCTGGGACAGAATGGGATCTACCTGGGTCATGAGGACGTCAGCAGGGGGTGGTGGCGTATCAGAGGTGAGCAGGGCCTCCAGAGCCTGGGAGCTGGAGAAGCACCCTTCTCCTGCTGACAGGGGCCCCTCTGCTGGGCTGAAAAGAGAGCTGCTGTAGGTGTGTAAGGGGCCGGTAACCCCAGGATGCTGCAAAGAGAAGCCAGAGAGACCACTCCGAGATAGCAGGGAATGGGATGAGGTGAGATTGAGCCCATCTAACAGCTCTAGACCTTCATTGAGGGTGGGAGGGACACCCCCTGCATAGCTGCTGACTGAAGCTGGTATTTCCTCCGCCAGCACCTCAGACTCTGGCCTCAAGGGGGACAGCCGGGTGCTGACAGTGCTGGCATTTGAACTGCTTCGTGGACGGAAGGTGGTCCACATATCGGCTTCTTCACGGTTTCGAGAGCAAGGGCTGCCTGACCACTTGGCAAAGTGGCCGGCAGGGCTCGTCGGAGTGGCACCTTCGGGTGGAGCTGGCAGCACAGGTGGCTTCTTCTTGGGGGCTTTACTGCGGCCCCGGAGCAGCTTGCTGCTGCTATCCATGGAAGCGGCCCGGCGGCGAGGGGCCTTGCCGCTCTTGCCTCCCTCAGGGTTCAGCATCCACCAAGAGCTTTTGCCAGTGGCCTCGTTGTGAACCTTGATGAACTTGCTGTGCAGGGACAGGTTGTGGCGGATCGAGTTCTGGAGGGGCAGAGAAGGCAGGAAAGGGCCGTGAGGTGTGTGTAGGGGAGGCCAGTGTGGCCAGCGGTCAAGTCTAAGAGGATGCTGGTCCACAAAGATCTAGGGGTTAGGATTTGGTGCCACCACCACAGCGGGGTTCATTTCGGGGGTTCATTTCCCAGGTCATTAAAGTTTAAGAAAAACTTTAAATAATTTACAAAAAAAGAGAAAAAAGATAAAAGATAAAAGGATGCTGGAACACAGCAGGGGTATTCCTAGAGACTCAAAGAAAGTTGAATCCAGGGGGGAAAACTGGTAGAAGTAGGGATGGGGGTGGGGTGTGAGGGGAGACCACACACATTTCCCGCTCCCAGACAAGCTGCTCAGCCTCTGCTCCAGACTTCTCTGTACAGCGGGTGGGAGATAAAATGTAATAACCCACTGCAAAGGGCACAGGGGTGCCTACCCTGGAAAAGCTCCTAGTACCGTGCTCCTCCCAGGGCTCTATGTGTGTTTTGCCGGGGGTGGGGGGTACCTGGGGCTGGTGCGCATTGGGGAGACGTGCTCCTCGCCCGGCAAGAACTAGGTTCAGGTGGGAAAGAGCATTCAACCCCTTTCCTTGCGTGCGGGTTTGGGTGGAGTTTACCGGACAGTGGTACAGCACCAGCCCAGGATGGACCCGCCCTGCCCAGAACCAGTTCTCTGAATAGGCTGAAGGGCAGGAATCTCAGCACAGCAGGTGCTCCATTCCCCACAGAGCATTTGGGCCACCCAGCTCTCTATAGAATTTAAAGATTCCTTTTTCTTCCCTCCCTGAATCCCAGCCTTATTTCTTCCAATCCACAACACACACCCTCAACTACATTCAGTTCAGGTTCAGGTTTCTTGCTGTGCCTCAAATACGTGAGGTGCAGTCTTCCCCTCCCCTCTTTTCCGAAGAGGGATCTCCCCTCTCTAAGTTTTACTAGTTTCGTCAAGACCAAGCTTCAGTTCCACCTCTTTTATAAAGCGGCTGCTTGACTTTGGCAGCCAGATTTCTAGCATAGTATTTTAAAAATCTGCACCACACAATTTTACCCAATTTATATTGTGTGGTTTACGGTTTCATGTAATTCGTCTCATCGAGTGTAAGTGCCAAGTGTAATGTCCTCCAGTCCCACATCCCCCAACAGAGCCCTCCCAGAGCACCAAGCTCACAGCACATACTCAATACCTACTCAAGCTCACAGTACATAATCAATATTTGTACCTGATTGGTGGGTTGCCCCTGGGTTGACAATGGTGAGGTTCCCCTTGAGGCTCTGCCAGCTCTTCAGTGTCTTGGGTATTAGAAGCTGTATGTTTTCCCTTCCTCCCTTACTGGTGACATTCTACTAGAGAGACGATGCTTTCCAGTGGCCAGGGAGCTGAGATTGGCAGCTTCTTCAGCCCCCAGCGCAGCTTATATTTACTGATTGCCGCGGGGCAGGCTAGTTACACAAGGGGTTTGGCCCTCCCCTGGCCACCCCCCTTTCCCGAAACCTGCCTTCTTTTCCCTACCTCCTTTCCAGTGCCTTTCCCCTATTTCTCAGGAATTTGTGCATAAACTCTTCAACCTTGGGGGCATTTGACCTCCCACATGGAGCTCTTTAGTTTAGAAATTCAGGAGGAGCCCAGAAGTGCTTGGAGCAACTAGGAGGCTGAGGCCATGGGATGGTCAGAAACTACTTGTTTCTCTGACTGGTGCTCTTAAGATAAGGAGACCCTTTGCCTGGCAAATGATGCTTCTTGTTCCAGGGCTCTTTAGCCAAAGAACGCCTTGTGTTCCTGGGACCCTGAGGTAATGGCATTTCAACTGTGCTGACGTTCCTTCAAGGAGTGGCACTTGTCCATCCGACCTCACCTCATAGTAACTAAGGACCACAATGACCATGACCTGGCACTATGATTTCTCCTCTTTTTATCCTCTAATTCTGGATCTACTTGAGAAGGTCCATTCCTTTCTCTACTACTTAATAGCCACAAGGCCCATTTGTCTCCTCTTCTTTAGGCCTTGGAACTAGCAAGTGGTACACAGCCTCTTAATTGGAGAGGTCAGTTTCCCAAAAGCCCATAACTCTTACATGTTGGAGGGCAGGGTGGTAGGGGTGACTGCTAATTGCTCCCCAAACCACCTAATCTAAACTTTCTTGTTCTAAGTGAGTGCCGCCCCCTGGTGGGGTGGGAGTAACCTTGGCATATCATCAGGGAGGCCAGTTCAGGCATGAGACTTCCCTCAGAGGGGGGCGGGGGCCGGGGGGGGGGGTGGGCCTTGAAGTCCCAGGCTCAGCCTGATTTGATTTTGCCATCATTCCAATTAGAGCAACCCAGGCTCTTCTTAGAGAGTATGATTTATAGTTAGACCTGAGTTCAAGTCCTCACCCTGCTGTTATTAGGTGAGTTTCCTAACCTTTCGGTACGTAGTTTCCTAATGCGTAAAATGTGGAATCTCAGAATTGCTGTAAAGATTAATAAAATAAAAAATTTAAAAACTACTTTGTAAACTCTAAAGCCCCACATAAGTGTAGATTATAAGGACGGACGATACTCCCACAATATAACTAACAACTTGTTATTTCCTCTACACTGGAAAATGAACCTAAGGGAAAAGAAAAACAGCTGTGTAGGCTGGGTCCAAGGAGTTGAGCTTTTTATGAGCTGAGACTGTGGCGTGGCAGTCTACCCAGAAATAGTGCCAAGGGTCTCAGTCAGCTGTCCTGTCTTCTGTTCTGCCCAGCCCCTAGGGACGGCACAGATCTGATCCCTCAGTCTCCTATACCTAGGGGAAGTTCCTCTGCTCATCCAACCCTCTGTACTTGGTTATATGCTGACCTCACCACCTACAGAGGTACAAGCCAGCAATAGGGCTTGAAGCTCCCCAATTTTGTGATTAGAGCCCCATATTTCTCAGGACAAGTTTTTCAGAGTATCTTTTGAGATCTTCCCTCACAGTTTCTTCACGGAAGGCCAAGGGAACTCCCAACTTCATGCTCTAAAGTCAGAGCCCTACCTCCTCTTTATGACTAATATTCCTTAACAGTAAAGGATGACTTCCCCCCAAAACTTGGATAGCCCCTTACAAGGGAGAGTTTCTTGGCAGCACAGGGTAAACTGAGACAGGTGGCAGCTCACAGCCCTTTTTCTTCTTAGTGCATAAGATCAGCTAGCTTTCCCCATGAATATTATTGTTTTCACCCTTTGCCACTGCACTCCCTCCTCCCAGGTAGAGCAGTGCTAGAACAGTACCACTACACTGAGGTATTGGGAGGCAAGCAGGGAATCCAAGTAATCCCACAGGAATGGGAGAAAAGGTGTTGGGGTGGGAGGTGGGGGAGGAGGGAAGGGTAGGTTCATGTGGAGAATCCACACAGTTCCTGCTGTACATAGGATAAAGACTTCTCTGTGGGAATAAGTGTTTGGGGCAGCCCAAGCCAAAGTGCTGCGAGTGTTGAGCAGTGAGCAGAGAATTCGATTTTCTCCAGGGCAGGGACAGTGTCTTATTCATCTGTGATCCTTCAGCATCAAGCACCGAGTGTGGCATATACTATGTACTAAGTAAATGTTTGTCTAACTGGAGATTGAAGGTGGATCTCTGGGCTTCCCAAAGGGGGTGGGGGTGGGAGGTAGTAAAAGGGGCCCCAGAGTAGAAGTAAGGGAGGCTAGGGAATCCAGGGGCTAGATGGTGTTGGGAAGAAGGTAAGAGGGTCATAATTACCTTCCATCCTGCTGAGCTGTTGCTGTCACCCTTGTCCTTGAAGTAGGGTACAGTACGGACCATCCACTCGTAGATCTGGGCAAGTGTCAGTCGCTTCTCCGGGGCGCTTTCAATGGCCTGGCTGATGAGTTCTGCATATGACTGATTTCCCCAGGCATTCCGGCGGGAGCCTCCCTTCCGAGGACCTGTTACAGCCCCCAGGATTCCGGGCTGGGGGCCCCCGGCCGGCTCTGGGAGCCGGGAGGGCAACAGGATCGGCTCTGAGCGCCCCTCCGTGTGTACCTTTTCCCCCAGACCTGGCTCCACCTCGGGCGTCTCGGACGGCTGGTTAGCGATCTCAGGTCGGGGAAGGGGCCAGGTGCAGGAGCGGGGACGGCTCTGGGGTTCGAAGTCGGGATCGAGGTCTATGACCGCGGCAGCCTCTGTGGCTGAATTCTCATTCCCCGGATCCATACGTGGAGTTGGACCTCCCCGGCTCAGCGTTCAGTGAAGCCTGCCACAGTCCCTCACGATGCCTCCCCTCAGGGGGGAAGCATCGAGGGCCAGGAGGCACATTCCTGCCAGTCCTCAGAAAGTCGCGAACTTCCCCCTAGTCCCAGGACGCTAGTCCCTAAGCTGTCCCTTCACACAGTTCTCCGATCCCCTTCGCGACTACAGCCTGCAGCCTCAGAGCTCTTTCCGAGATGCCACCTGTAACCTCTGCCGAGCGAAAACACTTTTTCTGCAACCTCTCACTTAGCTTCCTGCTCTTTTAAACCTGAGGCACAGTATCCCCTCATACATTGCGCTCCCATCACCGAACGTCTCCTTAGCCGCAGTTCCCTCCCCCTTTTAAGTTGCTGCCCCCCGGACACTCCTCCCAAATTTCCTCCACCCGGATTGCTGCCCTCCCCCACGCCCCGCTCCCCCGCGTCACTTGCCCCTCCCCTGACTCCCCCTTCCCCCGCCTCTTCCCTTCTCGCCACTCTTAATCGGGTCCGGGTCCCCGCGGCTGCGGCCTCCCTAATTCCCGCACCGATTCCCCTATCAACCCCCCCCACCCCCCGCCCCCCGGGTTTCCCTTTTGTTTTGCTCCAAGCAGCAGCCCCCTCCTGACGTCTCTGTTTACCACTCGCCGGGGCAGCCATCTGCGCACGCGCCTCGAAAGCCAGTCGGGAAACCGAGTTCTTCAGTCGTGCCACCCTGGTCACTCTTGAGGACTACATCTACCGTCCTGCTTCGCGGCCAGGAGCCCGATACGGCGGCAGGAGAGCGGCGTGGCAGGATATAACGAGGTGGAACTTTAATTATTAGAAGTCGTCGTGGACTCTTTCTTTTCTTAAGAATCGTTTTTCGCCCTTTCCCCCTTTCCATCGTCTCCCTTGTGATTCGGAGTCGCCTAGGTGACCAGATTGAGAGGTGCTAGCCCTTTCCCTCCTTCATTTAGGAGAAGGCAAAAGGGAAAAAAATCTTCTCTTCAAGAAGCAGGAGGCCAAGAAGCAAGAAGCAAGGAACTGACTAGAACATAGGATGTATGCACGTTGGAGAGTTGGGTGGAGGGGCTTGTGTAACATAAACAAATGGTTAGCCCACGGTGGTGTTCCCCCTCACCCCCTTCCTCCTCCCTCCACCCGCCTTCATCCCCCCATATGCAGTTCCCACCGACAGTGAGGTCTTACTTACCAATCAGTTTCCTCCACTGGCTCTTCTGGCCTTCCCTTCAACACTGATATTCTCCAGGTTCACATCTCCAACGGCTTCACTTTCATTCAACAGGTCCCAAACTCATTATCTATTCCTGCACCCATACCCCTATCCTCTGGCTACCCTTATCTCTGAATTTGGCTTATGGTAGTCCTGATCTACCCAGTCTCCCAAGCTAGACTTACCCGTTACCTCTTCATCTCCGTAACTTTCTACATCCAAATCCCAGTTCAAGACCTATTTATAACTGCATTTAAATTGTAGGATCAGCTGGGTGCAGTGGCTTACGCCTGTAATACCAGCACTTTGGGAGGTCGAGGCAGGCGGATCACTTGAGGTCTGGAGTTCAAGACCAGCCTGGCCAACATGGTGAAACCGATCTCTGCTAAAAATAGAAAAATTAGCCTGGTGTGGGGCATGCACCTGTAGTCCCAGCTACTTAGGAGGCTGAGGTGGGAGAGTCGCCCAAGAGGTGGAGGTTACAGTGAGCCAAGATCATGCCACTGTGCTCCAGCCTGGGTGACAGAATAACACCCTGTCAAAAAAAAAAAAAAAAAAAAAGGTGCAGTATTGGATCTCCTTCCATCAGTCTTTTCCTCACTACAGTTTATATTCAGAGCTGCCAACAAGGTTACCGTTCTAAGAAACATGTCTGGTAATTATGGATAAAATTTATGGAGCCCTTATTATGTGCCAGTCTTTGTGCAAATTGCTTTACGAACATTAGTTCATTTACTCCTCATTTACTCCTCAATTCAACCCCATGAAGTAGGTACAACTATTATCCCCATTTTATAGATGCAGACACTAACGATGCTCAGAGATTGACTTGCCCAAGGAGGCAGAACTGGGATTATATTATATAACTTATATGTGATCGTATAATCCCTTCCTTCCTTCCTTCCTTCCTTCCTTCCTTCCTTCCTTCCTTCCTTCCTTCCTTCCTTCCTTCTTTCTTTCCTTCTTTTTTGCGACAGGGTCTTGTTCTGTCACTCAGACTGGAATGCAGTGGCGTGATCTTGGCTCACTGCTGCCTTGACCTGCTGCACTCAAGCAATCCTCCCACCTCAACCTCCAGAGTAGCTGGGACTACAGGCATGTGCCACCATGCCCAGCTAATTTTTTTTTTTCTGTAGAGACGGGGTTTCACCATAAACAGCCTGTGCTCAGGCTGGTCTAGAACTCCTGACTTCAAGCGATCCACCTGCCTTGGCCTCCCAAAGTGCTGGAATTACAGGCATGAGCCACCGCGCCCAGCTATAAATTTTGTGTTTTTGATCATGTAATTTCCCTGGTTAAATCTTCCTCTGATTTTCCCCATTGCCTGTGTGACAAAGTTCAAATTCCCTAGCAAGGCATGCCAGGCTCCTCAGATTCAGGCCACTTCACACCTTTCCTGCACACTAAGTTACAAGCAGAGTTTCACACTATTTCCTGGAAATACCATGCCCTTTTATACCTTTCTCTCTGCATCCTGAGATATCATCCCTCTTGTCATTCCTTTCCATGTCTCTTATTTTTGAAAACTCCTATTCAGCCTTCCCTGTCTTCCTTAGGTGCGATTAGTTCTCCTTTCTTTTCCTGCATTCCTAAGCACTTTGTGCAGTCTTATGTTATATAGCACAAACTATATTGTATTGTAATTATTTGTTTACTTATCCGTCTCTCCCAATAAGCTGTGATAGAGTCTCGCTCTGTCACCCAGGCTGGAGTGCAATGGCACAATCTCAGTTCACTGCAACCTCCACCTCCCGGGTTCGAGCGATTCTCCTGCCTCAGCCTCCCGAGTAGCTGGGATTACAGGCGCCTGCCACCGTGCCCAGCTAATATTTGTATTTTTAGTAGAGACGGGGTTTCACCATGTTGGTCAGGCTGGTCTTGAACTCCTGGCCTCTGGCTATCCACCCGCCTCGGCCTCCCAAAGTGTTGGGATTATAGGCATGAGCCACAGTGCTTGACAAATATCATTTATTAAATGAAATATCACAAATAGCACTTGGACATTTAACTTTTAAATAAACATGTCCTATGCATTTTTTGCCTGGCCCTGTTCCTATTGTTAGACAGCAACCTCTGAGGGGCAGAGACTGTAATTTGACTTGTCTGCCACTTGCAGTGTTGCTATTATGTTCTGTGATGACAAGGTCTTCCTTCTGTGCAGAAGGATCTCCATGCAACCAAGGATTTTTCAGCGGTGGCAGCACATTGGGCCTTCAAAGTGATATTAGCCTGATCATTGTAAAATAGCCATATTGGTTCTCCATATTCCTGCCTTCTTCTGCTCCAACATGCATTTATCCTCCACCTGTCACCTAGGTGTATACAGAAGGCCATATATTCCCATCTGAGGTCCAGACTAGAGAGATGAGACATAGTTGCTCACAATGCCTACAAACATTCCCTGCACATGCCCCCTTTTCCTTCACCCCAGCTAAGGGTACTTGGTAAGTGCTGCATGAGTGGTGAATTTGGCAGAGGAGAGAGCCTTGTGGCACTAGGTCACAAGGAGCTCTCTTCTAAGTGAAACAGGTATGGTGGCAGATCATGCAGAGTTACTGAGACAGGGAAATGGCAGGGTGGGGCAGGCACCTGTCCTGGCCTGAGTTGTATCTTGCATTGTCTCCCTTTGTACATTTGTTTGAAAAGGTCCACCTCTCCACCAACTCATGTCCATCACCTCCTTAAATTTCCAGTTCAAAGCTCAAAACGAACCTGCCCTTGGAAACTTTCCCTGACTAGCTCAACTTGACAGGTCACTTCTCCAATTTGCATCTCCTGAACCTCTATGAACTCAGTTTGCATTTTTATTTTTTATTATTATTATTCTTTTTGAGACAGAGTGTCACTCTGTCACCCAGGCTGGAGTGCAATGGTGCGATCTCAGCTCACTGCAACTTCCGCTTCTTGGGTTCAAGCAATTCTCCTGCCTCTTCCTCCCTAGTAGCTAGGATTACAGGCGAGGGCCACCACACCTGGTTAATTTTTGTATTTTTAGTAGAGACGGGGTTTCACCATGTTGGCCAGGCTGCTCTTGAACTCCCGACCTCAGTGATCCATCTGCCTCGGCCTCCCAAAGTGCTGGGATTACAGGCGTAAGCCACCGCGCCCGGCTTGTATTCTTTAACTTTGTGCTTCTGCTTACATGACTTTTCATTTCATGAGGGCATATTGTCTCCCCAACTAGATTATAAACTCTACCATCAATCAACAGATGTTTGTGGAGCCTTTGCTGTTGAGAGTATACCTTGAAATCCTGGACAGATAAAAATGACCACACGTCATAGGACCAGATAATTTAGGAGGACGAGCTAAAGGATTGGTGGGATGGTAAAAACACCATCGTGACTTTAAAGCACGCAGATAGAGAGGTCAGGGTTGTTCAGCTGTGAAAATGTTGCAAAATAACATTAGTCAAGAGACAGAATTAGCAAGATGGTCTTGGAAAATAAAAAGACATTGGGCAGGAAACAAGATTAATAGGAGGCCCCCAGAAACCAGTGTAGCTGTAAGCTGCAAACAGATAATGGCAGGATTTAGAGGACACAGGCTTTTCTCCCAGTTTGAAACCCCAGAGTTTATTTTCTCAAATGGCCCCCCATTCACAATTTGTTTTTTTCCTCTTCAAGGTCATAGGGGTTTGGCTCTCTTGACTCTTTCTCTGCCACTGTCTACTCTTCTACTTGGGTGCCATGCCCCCACCACAGGTCTTTTGCCAAACTGGCTCTATGAATTTGATTTGAGGTTGACATTTCCCCACTTCTTTCTTACTACCCAGCTCTGAAGAAACACACAATCCATATGTGGCATTTTTATAGGATTTTTGCTAATAAACACATGGAAAATGCAGGAGTTAACAAAAATAATAATGAAAAAAATTCAAGGACTCTCAGAAGGTACCACCTCTATTCATCCCCGATCTTCACAAACGTATATAGAACGTCCATATATTTGCTTTTTCTCTTCCCTAAGTCTTTTCTTATGTGTTTCTGTGAAAGATTTCTAGTCTTTGTCTTTTTTCTTTCTTTCTTTCTTTTTTTTTTTGACAGGGTCTCACTCTATTGCCAGGCTGGAGTGCAGTGGTGCGATCTTGGCTCACTGCAACCTCCACCTTCCAGACTCAAGCAATCCTCCCATCTCAGCCTCCCAAGTAGCTGGGACCACAGGCGTGCACCACAACGCCTGGCTAATTTTTTGTATTTTTTGGTAGAGAGAGGGTTTTGTCATTTTGCCTAGGCTGGTCTTAAACTACTGAGCTCAGGCGATCCACCCACCTTAGACTCCGAAAGTGCTGGGATTGCAGGTGTGAGCTGCCATGCCCAGCCTAGTCCTTGTTTTAGAAGCCACCCTCCCAACCCTGTCTATTATTGTTTTAAAAAATCTTTTCACAGCCTAGGCAACATAGTGAGACCCCATCACTGCAAAAAATAAAAAATTAGCTGGGCGTGGTGGCTCATGCCTGTAGTCCCAGCTACTCGGGAGGCTGACATGGGAGAATTGCTTGAGCCTGGGAGATTGATGCTACAGTGAGCCGTGATGGTGCCACTGCACTCCAGCCTGGGAAACAGAGTGAGGCCCTGTCTCAAATAAATATGTAAATAAATAAAAATATTTTCAGTTAATGACTTTTTTTTTTTTTTTTGAGATAGAGTCTGTTGTCCAGGCTGGAGTGCAGTGGTGCGCTCTCAGCTCATTGCAACCTCTGCCTCCCGGGTTCAAGTGATTCTCCTGCCTCAGCCTCCTGAGTAGCTGGGACTGCAGATGTGTGCCACCATTCTTGGCTAATTTTTGTATATTTTATAGAGATGGATTTTCACCATTTTGCCCATGCTAGTCTCAAACTCCTGAGCTCAAGCGATCTGTCTGTCTCAGCCTCCCAGTTCTGGGATTACAGGTGTGAGCCACTGCACCTGGCCAATGAATATTTCTTAAGGGTCTACTATTTTCCAGACATCAGGGTTGGTACTTGCTCATAAAGTGCACCCTAGAGTGAAGTACTCAGATTTTAGTCCCAAATAGTTTTTTTTTTTTTGAGATGGAGTTTCCCTCTGTCGCTCAGGCTAGAGTGCAATGGTGTGATCTTGGCTCACTGCAACCTCCACCTCCCGGGTTCAAGCAATTCTCCTGCCTCAGCCTTCTGAGTAGCTGGGATTACAGGCACCTGCCACCACGCCCAGCTAATTTTTGTATTTTTTTTTTTTTTTTGAGAAGGAGTCTCTCTCTGTCACCAAGCTGGAGTGCAGTGGCGCGATCTCGGCTCACTGCAACCTCCGCGTATTTTTAGTAGAGATGGGGTTTCACCATGTTGGCCAGGCTGGTCTCGAACCCCTGACCTCAAGTTATCCACTAGCCTCAGCCTCTCCCAAAATGCTGGGATTATAGGCATGAGCCACCACCATGCCCAGCCCCACATAGACTTGAGTTGGCACCACTTTTTTGGACCATAGACATAACTCTGGTACAGTGAAAAGAGCACTAGATTGAGTCAGGACATCTGAGTCCTTGTCATATTTCTGTCACTAACTAGTTGAATAATGATGCTAATTACACTAATATTGATAAGTAATGTTTATTGGGTTTTTATTGTGTGTTAGGTATCATGCTAAGTGCTTTATGTGGATTATCTCATTTAGTCTCACAACAAATATATAAACTCAATGGTGTTACTGTTTTCATTTCACAGAGGAAAATGAGAGTTAGGATAAGGAGACATGCTTAAGGTCCAGAATTGCTAAGTGGTAGAGCAGAGGTACAAATCCAGGCAGTCCGACTCCAGAGCCTAAACAAGACAGTTTCACTCTTTTGGCTTTGGTTTACTCATTTGTAAAATGAGAGTGATATATGAGAAGATCTCTAAAGTCTCTTCTAGCTCAAAAATCCTATTTCTTGTGATCTCCAATCTGGGTTCAAGACCCCAGGTTGCCCTTTATATCTTAGGCCACCCCGAGCTTACACTTCACACCCACATGAATTTGGTCCTAGCCTCCTGCATAAATAACATCCACAATGCTTCATCCCTCAGGTTTTTTATTTGTTTTGTTTGTTTTTGTTTTTGAGAT
This sequence comes from Macaca nemestrina, assembly GCF_043159975.1. Lineage (NCBI taxonomy): Eukaryota > Metazoa > Chordata > Mammalia > Primates > Cercopithecidae > Macaca > Macaca nemestrina. The sequence continues at coordinate 83,693,641 of NC_092145.1, forward strand.
GGAGTCTCGTTCTGTTGCCCAGGCTGAAGTGCAGTGGTGTGATCTCAGCTCACTGCAACCTCCGCCTCCCAGGTTCAAGCAATTCTCCTGCCTCAGCCTCCTGAGTAGCTGAGATTACAGGCACGCGCCAACACGCCTGACTAATTTTTGTATTTTTAGTGGAGACGGGGTTTCACCAGTGTTGGCCAGCCTGGTCTCGAACTCCTGACCTCGTGATCTGCCTGCCTTGGCTTCCCAAAGTGCTGGGATTACAGGCTTCAGCCACCGTGTCCAGCCAATCCCTCGGGTTTCAAGGAACCTTAGAGTTTCCTCTTTAACTCTTCCTGTAGAGCTCTATGGTTCCAACCTTTGAAAGTCCTCAGCCTGGGCAACATGATGAGACCTCCATTTCTACCAAAAAAAATCTTTTTAATTAGCTGGGCACGATGGTGAGCACCTGTGGTCCCAGCTACTTCGGAGGCTGAGGTGGCAGAATTGCTTGAGCCCAGGAGGTTGAGGCTGCAGGGAGCTGTGTTTGTGCCACTGCACTCCAGCCTGGGCAATAGAGTAAAACCCTGTCTTAAAAAAAAAAAAAAAAAAAAGCCAGGTACAGTGGCTCATGCCTCATGCCTGTAATCCCAACACTTTGGGAGGCCAAGGTGGGTGGATCACTTGAGGCCAGAAGTTCAAGACCAGCCTGGCCAACGTGGTGAAACCCCGTCTCTACTAAAAGTACCAAATATTAGCCAGGTGTGATCGTGCATGCCTGTAGTCCCAGCTACTCAGGTGGCTGAGACACGAGAATTGCTTGAAGCTGGGAGGTGGAGGTTGCAGTGAGCTGAGATCACATCACTGTACTTCAGCCTGAAAAAAAATGAAACAATCCTACTGGCATGATATTTACCAGAGTTATTTACAGAAGAGTTTTTTTTTTCCAGAGGTTTTTGCCAGAGTTTTCAATACACAAAAACATGCATATATATATGTGTGTGTGTGTGTGTGTCTATGTCTATATATATGTGTGTGTGTGTGTATGTGTGTATATATATATATATATATTTTTTTTTGAGACAGGTCTCACTCTGTCACCAGGCTGGAGTGCAGTGGCACGATCTTGGCTCACTGCAACCTCTGCCTCACAGGTTCAAGTGATTCTCGTGCCTCAGCCTCCCGAATAGCTGGGATTACAGGCTTGCACCACCACACCTGGCTAATTTTTGTATTTTTGGTAGAGATGGGTTTTCGCCATGTTGGCCAGGCTGGTCTCAAACTCCCAACCTGAAGCCATCCACCTGCCTCGGCCTCCCAAAGTGCTGGGATTACAGGCATGAGCCACAGTGCCTGGTCAACATGCTTATATTTTAAGTTACCTGAAAAGAGCAGGATATGATACTTTATATACTATATGTTCATAATTTTGTTTAGTAAGGTACATTGAGAAAAGATAGATTTGCCAAAAAGTGTTAACAGTGGTTATCTGTTTTCCTTTCTTATATTTTTCCAATTTACTATGACCATGTATACCTTTTAAACTGAGAGAAATGCTTTATGTTTTGCCTCTTTTTTTGTTGTTGTTGTTGAGACCGAGTCTTGCTCTGTCACCCAGGCTGGAGTGCAGTGGCGCAATCTTGGCTCACTGCAAGCTCCACCTCCCGGGTTCATGCATTCTCCTGCCTCAGCCTCCCGAGTAGCTGGGACTACAGACGCCTGCCACCACACCCGGCTAATTTTTTGTATTTTCAGTAGAGATGGGGTTTCACCGTGTTAGCCAGGATGGTCTCAATCTCCTGACCTCGTGATCCGCCCACCTCGGCCTCCCAAAGTGCTGAGATTACAGGCGTGAGCCACCGTGCCTGGTCTATTTTGCCTCTTTCTACAAAGGATTTGAAGCACCTTACCAAAAGAATACAAATGTCATAAGATTATAGAAATAGAAAATAGAAATTTATTTATTTCTTTCTCTCTCTCTATTTTTTTTTTTTTTTAAGATGGAGTCTCACTCTGTCACCCAAGCTCTGGAGTGCAGTAGGGTGATGATCTCGGCTCACTGCAACTGCTGCCTCCTGGCCTGCCTCAGCCTCCTAAGTAGCTGGGATTACAGGCATGCGCGAACATGCCTGGCTAATTTTTTTTTTGTATTTTTAGTAGAGATAGGGTTTCACCATGTTGGCCAAGCTGAGTCTCGAACTCCTGACCTCGTGATCCACCCACCTTGGCCTCCCAAAGTGCTGGGATTATAGGCTTGAGCCACCGCGCCTGGCCTTCCTCTTCCTTTCTTTAAAGGAAGAGGAAGCTCATGTGTGATGACTGAACACTAAATTCACCTTTTTGGGTAGTCAGTGGGTGGAGAAAGGGGGAAACACAATCAATTACACAATTTTTGTTATCAGAAAGAAAGAAGCATACCAATTCCTCAAGAGAGACAGAGATTTTCTTGTCACTAAATTCTTTCCCCCACCCCCCAATTGAAAAGACAGGATTATAGCAAACAAAATTTTTTGAGAAAACAAAACACTTATAATCCCATTGCCCTCATACAACTTTCATCATTGCCTGTCAGCTTTTAGTCCTTATCCACAGACACATATAATTTTACATGGTTGCAATTAGAGTCTGTATACCATTTTGTGTCCTGCTTTTTTCAATGAACATATCATAAACCAGTTTTCATATTTAGTTTTCCATAATTATATTTTTTAACAGCTACATAATTGTCTATTGCTGGCACTAAATTCCATAAGAAATTTCTTATGTGGGATTAACATAAGGGACAATGTCCTCAGTAACGGTTTTATAATACACACAGAAGAGATTTTCACATTACTTTCTTGTAACTACCCTGGCTAAAAGCCAAGGACGTAACATTGAGGCACTTCTGCAGAACTGAGCTCAGATGGGTCAGGCCTGTAACCTTCTGGGGCTCCAACTTGATCTGAGGACACAACTAAAATGCCACGTAAAGGAGTGGATGGATAGAATGTCCCTTATAATATATTCCATAAATATCTCTTCTCATAGGCAGGCTTCTGACACGACCTCAGAGGCAGAGTACATTGATTCTCTGATGAAGGTCAGAAGTATTGGTATGCTCTGTTGTTGACTGGGGCAGGATCCATATGTTTTGGAAGCCAGATAAACAGGTGGACAGGTGACAGGGTTACCGTTCTGGCTTGAAAGTTGAAAAGCCTGGCCAGAGTTGTCTGCATAGAGGTTTACCTCATGTTCTCATGGAGGTAGGGTGCAGGTGAAGTCAGATTTTTCTTAGGAAGCAGCTTTTGGATCTGAGTTCTATGCCACAGAGGAAGGATTTTTGATGTGAACAATTTTCAAAGCCCATTACCAGTCAGGTGGCCTGGGCATAAGAAGAAGTCTCAAAATATTCCAATGGAACCTTGGGTTTTAGGAATTATAGGGTCCCAGTGTGCCTTACAGTATGAATTAGCTGCAGAATGGGGCATTATAGTGACCAATTGATTTTTGGAGACTGTCACTAAGGACAATTAAAATTTTTTACATGAATGATATCAAGCTGTTATTTCTGACACTAATTATGTAGCAGAGCCTATTGCCTCTTAAGAACTATACCTAATATGCAATAATAAAACTATGTCAGCAACACAAAGCCAGCTTCGCTTTATTTTAAGAATTTATTTCTTTTAGAGAGGGAGTCTCACTATGTTGCCCAGGCTGGTCTTAAACTCCCAGGCTCAAGTGATCCTCCCACCTCAGTCTCCCAAAGTGCTGGGATTATAGTCATGAGCCACTGTGCCTGGACCTATTTTAAGATTTTTAGTATATAAACGTTATAGCCATACAACAAAAAAACTTTTTTAAAATAGAGAAAAAGAAGAAAATAATTAGCCACAATCCTATCATCCTAACACAACTATCAAAGGGTTTTGTGTACTTCCCTTATTTTTTCACCACCATATTTTATATATTTACATTCATATTATATATATACACATTTATGTCCTGTTTTAATAATTATAATTACACATGTAATACATAAGTATATTTTCCTTTAAAAATTTAGAACATTAAAGAAAAACTAAAAGTACCTTTGGACCCTTATCCTACACACCTTTACCCCGTCCCTGAAGTAACCACTGTCATGAGTTTGATATGCATTCTTCCTATCCTTTAAAAAAAATGGCCAGCATGGTGGCTCACACCTGTAGTCCCAGCACTTTAGGCAGCTGAGGCAGGAGGATCCCTTGAGGACAGGAGTTCGAGAATGAGACCAGCCTGTGCAACATCTCAAGACCTTGTCTCTACAAAAAAAAAATAAAAATTAGCCGGGTGCAGGGTCATACGCCTGTGCCAGCCACTTGGGAGGCTGAGGCAGGAGGATCCCTTGAGTTCAGGTGCCCAAGGCTGCAGTGAGCTATGATGGTACCACTGTGCCACTGCACTCCAGCCTGGGTGACAGAGTGAGACTGTCTCTCTCTCTTTCTCTCTCTCTCTTTTTTTTTTTTTTGAGACAGATTCTCACTCTGTCGCCCAGGGTGGAGTACAGCGGTACCATCATAGTTCACTGCATCCTTGAGCACCTGAGCTCGGGGGATCCTCCACCTCCCAGGTTCAAGCGATTCTCGTGCCTTAGCCTCCCAAGTAGCTAGGATTACAGGTGTGTGCCACCACACCTGGCTGATTTTTGTATTTTTTTAAGTAGAGACGGGGTTTCACCATGTTAGCCAGGCTGGTCTTGAACTCCTGGCCTCAAGTGATCCACCCGCCTTGGCCTCCCAAACTGCTGGGATTGCAGGTATGAGCCACCGTGCTGGGCCGAGACCCTGTCTCTTAAAAAACAAACAAACAAACAAACAAACAAACAAAACAACTCTTGAATGGGAAATACATAGTATTGTTTTGTGGGTTTTTTTCTTTGCATAAATGATTACATTTGGCAACTTGCTTTTTTCTTTTTTCTTTTTTCTTTTTTTTTGAGACGGAGTCTCACTCTGTCGCCCAGGCTGGAGTGCAGTTGTGCGATCTTGGCTCACTGCAAGCTCCGCCACCCCGGTTCACGCCATTCTCCTGCCTCAGCCTCCCGAGTAGCTAGAACTACAGGTGCCTGCCACCACACTTGGCTAATTTCTTTTTTTTTTTTTTTTTTTTTTTGATTTTTAGTAGAGACGGGGTTTCACCGTGTTAGCCAGGATGGTCTCATCTCCTGACCTCGTGATCCACCTGCCTCGGTCTCCCAAAGTGCTGGGATTACAGGCGTGAGCCACCGCGCCCGGCGGCAGCTCGCTTTTTTCACACAAAAATGTTTTTGAGGTCTATTCTTATTGAAACATCTAGTTCATTCCCTTTAACTGCTGTATTGTATTCAGTTTAGTGAATAGGACACATTTGATTTAGCCATTCCCTAAAGAATTCTCATTTTTGGCTGGGTGCAGTGGCTCACGCCTGTAGTCTCAGCACTTTGGGAGGCTGAGGCAGGTGGATTGCTTGAGCTCAGGAGTTCAAGATCAACCTGGGCAACATGGTGAAACCCCAACTCTACTAAAAATACAAAAATTGTCTGGGCTCGGTGGCCACGCCTGTAATCCCAGAACTGTGGGAGACTGAGGTAGGCAGATTGCCTGAGGTCAGGAGTTTGAGACCAGTCTGGCCAACATGGTGAAACCCCATCTCTACTAAAAATATAAAAATTAGCCAGGCATGGTGGTGCACCCCTGTGGTCCCAGCTACTTGGGAGGCTGAGGCAGGGGAATCTCTTGAACCTGGGAGACAGAGGTTGCAGTGAGCCGTGATTGTGCCACTGCACTCCAGCTTAAGCGACAGAGCAATACTCCATCTTAAAAAAAAAAAAAGAAAGAAACGTAAATATAAATACAAAAAATTAGTCAGGCGTGGTGGTGCGCATCTGTAGTCTCAGCTACTTGGGAGGCTGAGGTACTAGAATCACTTGAACCTGGAGGTTGCAGTGAGTTGAGATTGCATGCCACTGCACTCCATCCTGGGTGACAAAGGGAGACTCCACGTCCCCCTTCCACAAGAAAAATAATTCTTACCTTTAAAAAAAATTGTGGCAAGAGCAATAATGCTAATAAGTCTGCTAAACTGCCTCAATTTCCTGGTGTCACTCAGAGCACACCAGTGCAAAGAAACAATGTGAAGTAAGACAAAATAAGTCACTTTGCATCTCTGCATACAGGTGCAGAGATGACTGGCCCCTAGATCACAATCCTGTGAGTCTAGATTCACAGTGCTGTTAAGTTGAACTTTCTGCAATGGTGGAAATGTTCTATATCTACACTGTCTAGAAAGTAGCCACTTTTTGGGCTGGGCGTGGTGGCTCACACCTGCAATCTCAGCACTTTGGGAGGCCGAGGTGGGCGGATCACGAGGTCAGGAGATCAAGACCATCCTGGCTAACACGGTGAAACCCCATCTCTACTAAAAATACAAAAAATTAACTGGGCGCAGTGGCACACGTGTAGTCTCAGCTACTCAGGAGGCTGAGGCAGAAGTATGGCTTGAACCTGGGAGGCGGAGGTTACAGTGAGCCGAGATCGTGCCACTGTACTCCAACCTGGGCGACAGAGTAAGACTCTGTCTCAAGAAAAAAAAAAAAAAAAAATCCGAAAAAGAAAATAGCCATTTTTTTTCATACGTGGCTATTGAAATATGTGCAGTGCAACTGAGATTTAATTTTTAACCTAAATTTGGCCACTTGTGGCTAGTGGCTATCAAATTGGATGATGCAATAATCTAGCAAATGGTCATTAAAGCCACAATTTTTTTAATATTACAAGTTACATAATCAGAAGCTCCAAGACAATTGTGTCCATTCTCTAAAGGTCAAGCGATGATGCTGAGATCTTGTCTTGGCCCTCTTACATGCCTTTCTTTTAAGGTTAAGTCTCCTTGTTCCTGGCCTCAAGATGGGTTAAGGGATTCATTATCGTACAGAAAGGACAAGGTTGCTAAAATGTCTGTCTTTCTGGGAAATAACTATACTCAAACCAAACCATGTAGAAATTAATTTCTAATTCCAACACCCTCACTTGACATTTAATAAACTAAAATCCCCCATCAATCATCCCACTAGCCCACTAAAAGCTTCAAGGATGACAGAAGTATTACACAAAATCAACAGAAGAGTATAACCATCTTACAAAAATGGTCTTGGCTAAGAGCCAGCATTGTTCAGTTAGTTGGGTTATGTGTCATAAATGGGGTTTAGACTCAGAAGTGCTCTACTTTCTTGTTTTCCATAAATGCCTGTGGGGCTCTCTGAATCCCCATGCAGATCTCCTTTATCATCCAGAAGGTTCCTGACTGCCCCGTATAGCCTGCTAAATCTATAGCTCACATAGATAGGCACGTGGTTATGTAATTTGCTCCTAGAACAGGCACCAGAATGTTCAGGTCTAGTGTCCAGTTGATCTTCCCTGGCAGTATCAGGCAGATATGACAGTACATGTGGGCTGGAAGGAGGACTAGCGAGAGGCTCAAAGGCACAAATACAGACAATAGTAAAATAACATGAAAAACATGCTAGCTATGCCTGTTATAAAAATCCATTACTAGGCCGGGCGCGGTGGCTCAAGCCTGTAATCCCAGCACTTTGGGAGGCCAAGATGGACGGATCATGAGGTCAAGAGATCGAGACCATCCTGGCTAACACGGTGAAACCCCGTCTCTGCTGAAAAATACAAAAAAACTAGCCGGGTGAGGTGGCGGGCGCCTGTGGTCCCAGCTACTCGGGAGGCTGAGGCAGGAGAATGGCGTAAACCCGGGAGGCGGAGCTTGCAGTGAGCTGAGATCCGGCCACTGCACTCCAGCCTGGGAGACAGAGTAAGACTGTCTCAGAAAAAAAAAAAAAAAAAAAAAAAAAATCCATTACTAGCTCCTCTTTTTCATATGGGCCCTGATGCATAAAACTATACCTATCCTCTGGTCTTTCCCTCCCCCTCCCATTTCCTCTTCTTTTATGTTTACTTTTTCTGAACTCTTTGCTTAGTCTCTTTCTTCTTCTGCCTCTGGCAGTTTCCACTGCTGATCCCCTTTCTTCTTTTTCTGGGGCCAGTCTTTTAGCATCCTTCAACAAGGTTATGCACTCAGTTAATCTATAAATGGTATCAGGCCATTAAGATATAAGTTAAGAGAAAGGAGGCATAAACACCATCCTGCTTTACTTGTGCTTGTGCTTTGGTGTACTCAGAGACTTCTTCCTACCCTGAGACTTTCTATCTTCAACTTTTAAAAAAGAAAGACCCAGGCCGGGCGCGGTGGCTCACGTCTGTAATCCCAGCACTTTGGGAGGCCGAGGCGGGCGGATCACGAGGTCAGGAGATCCAGACAATCCTGGTTAACACGATGAAACCCCGTCTCTACTAAAAATACAAAAATTAGCCGGGCGTGGTGGCGGGCGCCTGTAGTCCCAGCTACTTGGGAGGCTGAGGCAGGAGAATGGAATGAACCCGGGAGGCGGAGTTTGCAGCGAGCCGAGATCGCGCCACTGCACTCCGGCCTGGGTGACAGAGCGAGACTCTTGTCTCAAAAAAAAAAAAAAAAAAAAAAAAAAGAAAGACCCTCAGTCAGGCGCGGTGGCTCACGCCTGTAATCCCAGCACTTTGGGAGGCTGAGGCAGGTGGATCACAAGGTCAGGAGATCGAGACCATACCGGCAAACATGGTGAAACCCCATCTCTACTAAAAATACAAAAAAAATTAGCCAGGCATGGTGGCGGGCGCCTGTAGTCCCAGCTACCCAGGAGGCTAAGGCAGGAGAATGGCGTGAACCTGGGAGGCTGAGCTTGGAGTGAGCAGAGATCGCGCCACTGCACTCCGGCCTGGGTGACAGAGTGAGACTCCACCTCAAAACAAAACAAAACAAAACAAAAAAACCCCTCTCCCACTATAGGAGCAATACATGTTTATTAAAGAAAAATGGTAAAATACAGAAAAAAAGTTACAAAGTACTTACAGTCTTATCACCCAATGAAAACCACAGTTAATATTTTGGTATATATCTTTCCAGTATTATTTTTTCCTACATGGATTTTTTTTTTTTTTTTTTTTTTTTTTTTTTTTTTTTTTTTTGAGACGGAGTCTCGCTGTGTCACCCAGGCTGGAGTGCAGTGGCGCGATCTCGGCTCACTGCAAGCTCCGCCTCCCGGGTTTACGCCATTCTCCTGCCTCAGCCTCCGAGTAGCTGGGACTACAGGCGCCCGCCACCACGCCCGGCTAGTTTTTTTTTTGTATTTTTAGTAGAGACGGGGTTTCACCATGTTAGCCAGGATGGTCTCGATCTCCTGACTTCGTGATCCACCCGCCTCGGCCTCCCAAAGTACTGGGATTACAGGCTTGAGCCACCGCGCCCGGCCTTCCTACATGGATTTTTAAAAATTGTAATCACATTGTACATACAATTTTGTATTCTTGTTTTTTCCTCAACGTATAAGCATGTATTCAAATGATTACACAGGTTCATAAATATAATTTTCATGCCTGTGTAATATTCTCAGTTGGATGTACCGTTGGTTAATCATTTCTGAATTTTTAGCCATTTATCTTTTTTCTTTTTTGAAAAAATAGAGATGGGGTCTTGCTCTGTTGCTCAGGCTGGTCTCGAACTTCTGGCTTCAAGGGATCCTCCTACCTTGGCCTCCCAGAGTGCTGGGATTACAGGTGGTGAGCCACCATACCCAGCCCATTTATCTTGAAGTGGTATTAAAATGAGGATTTATACAAGCATTAATTACCAGGGATCTATGTTAAGCACATATAGATGGTCCCAAAACAGTAATTGCCTATGTAATCACTGGAAAATGATAGTTCAATGAAAGCAGCAGGTTTTCAGTGAATGGTAGTTTTCTCCATAAAGTTTAAGAGTAGTGAATTTTTTTAATTTAATTTATTATTATTTTTTGAGACGGAGTCTCACCCTGTTGCCCAGGCTGGAGTGCAGAGGTGCAGTTTCGGCTCTCTGCAACCTCCACCCCCTGAGTTCAAGTGATTCTTCTGCCTCAGCCTCCCAAGTAGCTGGGACTATTGGCATGCGCCACCACACCTGGCTAATTTTTTTTTTTTTTTTTGTATTTTTAGTAGAGACAGCATTTCACCATGTTGGTAAGGCTGGTCTCAAACTCCTGACCTCAAATGATCTGCCCACTTCGGCCTCTCAAAGTGCTGAGATTACAGGCATGAGCCACTGCGCCCGGCCTGTTTTAAATTTTAAAAAATGAGACGGGGGTCTCACTATATTGACCAGGCTAGTCTTGAACTCCTGAGCTCAAGTGATCCTCCCACCTCAGCCTCCCAAAGTGCTGGGATTACAGGCATAATCCACCACACCTGGCCAAGAGTAGTGAATTTTATAGTAGTGTCAGGACCTCCCTCTCTATTATGGCACCCTGGTGTAGTAGAAAGAGAAAAAATACTTTGGAATCAGACATTCTTTCCTTTATTCAAAAAATATTGATTGAGCATCTATTGTGTGCCAGGGACTGTAAATACACTAATAAGAAAAACCAGGCTGGGCGCAATGGCTTATGCCTGTAATTCTAGCACTTTGGGAGGTCGAGGCAGGTGGATTGCTTGAGTCCAGGAGTTCAAGACAAGCCTGGGCAACATGGAGAAACACCATGTCTACCAAAAATACAAAAGTTAGCCAGGCATGGTGGTGTGCACCTATAGTCCCAGCTACTCTAGAGGCTGAGGTGGGAGGATTGCTTGAATTCAGGAGGCAAAGGTTGCAGTGAGCCAAGATCGTGCCACTGCACTCCAGCCTGGGCTACAGAGCGAGACTCCATCTAAAAACAAAAACAAAAACAAAACCAGCAAGAAAAAATTCAAGTGCTTCCCCTCATGGAGCATATAGTTTAGTGGAGTTCACAAGCAATCAAACAAGCAATTACATATAGCATGATAAATGCTAAGATGGGGAAATATGGGGGAATACACATGTATAAAAGAAGAAACCTAATTTGAAGTTGGGGGATCAGGAAGGCTTCCCGGAGAAAGTGGCATGTAAGCTTAGATGTGAAGGATGAGTAGGAGTTAGCAAGCTAAAGATACAGAGGGGACTGGGGAAGTGACTATGTGTTCCAGACAGAGGGAATAGCAAGTATAAGGTCTTATAAGTATGTGAAAGACTCTCTTTTATCTGAAGATGCCATTATTTTGCCTTCATTCTTAAAGGATATTTTTACAGAATATAATATACTAGACTGACAGTCATTTTCTTCCCGCCAGTTTAAAGATGTTTTCCCACTGCCGTCTAGTCTCCATAGTTCCTGAGGAGAAGTCCATGGTAATTTGAATCATTGTATGCAGTGTTGTTCTTCTCTGGCTGCTTTCAAGATTTTGTTTATTTTTTGGCTCTCAGCAGTGTTTTTTTTTTTTTTTTTTTTTTTTTTTTTTTTTTTTTTTTTTTGAGATGGAGTTTTGTTCTTGTTGCCCAGGCTGGAGTGCGATCTTGGCTCACTGCAACCTCCGCCTCCCGGGTTCAAGCGATTCTCCTGCCTCAGCCTCCTGAGTAACTGGGATTACACACACGCACCACCACGCCCGGCTAATTTAGTATTTTTTGTAGAGACGGGGTTTCTCCTTGTTGGTCAGGCTGGTCTCGAACTCCTGACCTCAGGTAATATGCCCGCCTCAGCCTCCCAAAGTGCTGGGATTACAGGCATCAGCCACCGTGCCTGGCCCGCTCTCAGCAGTTTTAACTATGATTCGAGTAGGTGCAGTTTTCTTAATATTTATTCTTTTTGAGCTTTGCTGAGCTTGAATCTGTAAATGTATAACTTTGCCAAGTTTGGGACGTGTTCAACCATTATTTCTTCAAATAATCCTTCTGCTCTATTCTCTCTTTCTCCTCCTTCACACATATTTTATTTTATTTGAGACAGAGTCTCACTCTGTCGCCCAGGCTGGAGTGCAGTGGCACAATCTCGGTTCACTGCAACATCCGCCTCCTGGGTTCAAATGATTCTTGTGCCTCAGCCACCTGAGTACCTGGGATTACAGGTGTGCACCACCATGCCCGGCTAATTTTTTGTAGTTTTAGTTGAGATGGGGTTTCACCATGTTGGCCAGGCTGGTCTTGAACTCCTGGCCTCAAGTGATCTGCCTGCTTTGGCCTCCCAAAGTGCTGGGATTACAGGCATGAGCCACCACGGCCAGCCTCCTTCACACATATTTTAGACCTCTGATATTGTCTGAGACTCTGTTCATTTTTTTTAAAATCCACTCTCTCTCTTCTTGAGATTGAATACTTTTGATTATGATATCTTCAAGTTCACTGACTCCTCCATTATATTTCATTCTGCTATTAATTCCACACACTTAAATTTTCATTTCAGATACTGTATTTTTTAGTTCTGGAATTCTCATTTAGTTATTTTCTATATTTTGTTTTTCTCTGCTGAGGTTTTCAATTTTTTCATTTGTTACCAGGGTATTTTTCTCTCCTCGTTAAGCAATATCATCTTTGAGTTAGCCTCCATGAATTGTCTTTTTCCTTTAGTGTGGGTTACATTTTCCTAATTCTTCACATACAGTCGTCCCTTGGTATCCATGGGGGATTGATTCCAGGAACCCTCTTATGGATACCAAAATCTGAGGATGCTCAAGTCCATTTTATAAAATGGTGTAATTTTTGCATATAATCTACACATATTCTCTCATATATTTTATTTTATTGATTGATTGATTGATTGATTGATTGAGAGAGATGGAGTCTCACTCTATCGCCCAGGCTGGAGTGCAGTGGCACTATCTCAGCTCACTGCAACCTCCGCCTCCCAGGTTCAAGCGATTCTCCTGCCTCAGCCTTCCGAGTAGCTGGGGACTACAGGCACGTGCCACCTGCCTGGCTAATTTTTGTATTTTTTGGTGGAGACGGGGTTTCTTCATATTGCCCAGGCTGATCTCAAACTCCTGACCTCAAGTGATCTGCCCACCTTGGCCTCCCAGAGTGCTGGGATTACAGGCGTGAGCCCCTGCGCCTGGCCTGTTTTTTGAATATTTTTGATCTGCAGTTGGTTGAATCCACAGATGCAGAACCCATGGATATGGATAACTGTATTACTTTTAGAGGGGCTCCTGGACATTGTGTATGTTATGTTGTGGAGATTCTGGATTCTGTTATATTCTCTGAGAGGGTAGATGTGTTTCTTTTAGCAGGTAATTAACTTGTTTAGATTCAAACTGTACTTTGCCTTGCCTGTGGTTAGTGGCAGCTCAAATCTTAGTTCCATTCTTTCAGTTTTAGATGGAAACTGCCCTATGCATGCACAGTTCAGAATATGCCTTGGGGAAGAATTTATACAGATAATTTAGGGTTCCTTTTCTCAGAATCTCTCCTTTCTTAGCCATCTCCTCACTTTCCAGAGGCTGTGGTTGTCCCAGGCTCTGTCCTTTGGTTCTTCAGGCTAGAAAGATAAGGATTTCCTAATGGACTTTCAGTGATGTGGCCAGTGATTGCAGCCTGACCTCAGGCTGAGGCCACAAAAATGAGAAACTCACCCCATGCTGACCTCTTATTCCAAGCTCCAATTGCCCTCTGAAATCTGCCTGCTTTTGTTCACTCTCTGGAGCCTTCAAGTTGTCCGTGTGTGCGTGTGTGTGTGTTTGTGCACGCACACACGCACGTGTGTGTATCTGTCTGTGCGTGTGTATTTTGTCCAGAGTTTACAAATGTTATCTATTGAGAATTTACTCCATCATACTGAGAATGGAAATTGTAAGAAATTCTCAGATGAGCTTACTTCATATTTTAGGGGTAAAATCATAGACCTCAACTTCTTTCTTTTTCACCTTAATATTTCTGTATATCATCACCCATATTCTCCCCTTGCTTCAGAGAAAAAGGCCAATTTGTCCACTTTTTCCCCTTTTTCCACCACCTCATATTTGTGGCAGGATCTACACTTCACCAATCCATTCATTTACTCAACAAGTATGTATCAAGCCAGGCGCTCTGCTAGGTGTTAGGGGTAACAAGAGCAAGCAAAAATAGACCCCATTTCACTGAAATGGCTCTCTTCTAGGTCATAGGTTGTCAAAAGTCCGGTTTCTTTTCTTTTCTTTTTCTTTTCTTTTCTTTTCTTTTTTTTTTTTTTTTGAGACGGAGTTTCACTCTTTTGCCCAGGCTGGAGTGAAGTGGTGTGATCTCAACTCACTGCAACCTCCGCCCCCTGGATTCAAGTGATTCTCCTGCCTCAGCTGCCCGAGTAACTGGGATTATAGGCGCCCACCACCACAACTGGCTTTTTTTTTTTTTTTTTTTTTTAATTTTTAGCAGAAACAGGGTTTCTCCATGTTGGCCAGGCTGGTCTTGAACTCCTGACCTCAGGTGAACAGGCTCAAACGATCCTCCTGCCTCAGCCTCCTGAGTAGCCACCGCGCCTGGCAAGTCTGGCTTCTTAATCACCAGATAAAATAACTTTTTCTCAGTCTCATCCTCTCTAACTTCATTGCATCATCCTCCATTAACTCTGGTGACCAGCCTCTCCTTAAAATTTTTCCTTTGCCTTCCAGGTCTTCTCCCACCTTGTTGATTTTTCCTGTCACTTTCCAAGTAGGGGAATTCTCAGAGACTTTGTCCTTGGCTCTTTTCTTCTCTTGTCCTTGGCAGTCTTACTTGATCTTAGAGCTTCAACTACCACTTCCGTGCCCAAGACTCTCAAATCTCTCTCTTCAGCCTTGACCTCTCTCCTAAGGTTGAGACTTGAATTTCAGCTGTTTGTCTCTGCCTGATTGTCTAACAATCACATTAAATTGCAAGTAGTCAAAATCCAACTCATTATCTTGCCTCTGAACCCGCTCTTCCTGCTGTGTTTCCTATTTCAGCTAATTCCTGATACTGGAAGCATAGAGTTAAATAAGAGCTACATTAGGGGTGTTGCAAAAGGGATTCTTGCATTGGGTAGGAAGTTTGATGATAGGGAAAGTTGTGAAGTCCCTTCCAATTCTGTGATTCTATTATGTTCCCAGGACAGAGCTGTCCATTTCCTTCAAGGGGCTTGCAATTGAACCGAGGGAGACAAACCAATTGAGTGATAACTGGTCTTTACTTCGAATGCGGCAGAAATTCAGAGAAAGGAGATAACGTGCGCTGAAGTAGTAAGAGAAGACTTTATGAAGAAGAGAACCAAGCCAAGCTCTTCAAAGGTAGAAGCTGTGTCTTTTATTTCATTCATAGTCCCACAGCACCATTCTCTGCACACTGTAGAAACTCCATAAAGGCAGGCCGGGCGCGGTAGCTCAAGCCTGTAATCCCAGCACTTTGGGAGGCCGAGACGGGCGGATCACGAGGTCAGGAGATCGAGACCATCCTGGCTAACACGGTGAAACCCCCGTCTCTACTAAAAAATACAAAAAACTAGCCGGGCGAGGTGGCGGGCGCCTGTAGTCCCAGCTACTCGGGAGGCTGAGGCAGGAGAATGGCGTAAACCCAGGAGGCAGAGCTTGCAGTGAGCTGAGATCCGGCCACTGCACTCCAGCCTGGGCGGCAGAGCGAGACTCCATCTCAAAAAAAAAAAAAAAAAAAAAAAAAAAAAGAAACTCCATAAAGGCTTTTTGAATGAGTTTGTAATATTATTAATGTTTATTGAGTACACATTGAGTGCACAGTTCTTCACTAAATGATGTAGATGTTAACCAAGATGCAGTCTCTTTTTTAACCAGTCAACCAATGAATATTTACTGAGTGCCTATTATTTACAAAACACGATGCTAGAAATTATAGGGATGCAAGATGCAAGAAAAATATGTCTTAGACCCTCCCTTAGGGACTTTACAATGTGGTTGGTAAGATGAGACATATATGCACAGGAGGCTAACTAAGAATGTGAGCCAGAGCCAAATGAACGCTATAGACAATAAGTGTAAACACAATTTTTAAAGTACAGGTTACTGTAGACTGGGTGGATATGGAGGCTTTATGGAGGAGGTGGGACCTGCACTGGGCTTTGAAGGATGGGCAGAAATTAAATAGGCTTCAAGTTGTCATAGTTAAGATACAATTCAACACATGAAGCATCAGACTAAAGACCAAACAGATGAAGAACAACATCTAGGCAGGAATTTGCAGCTTATATCAGCATTTGTTAGAGTCATTCTATTTCCCTCCCACCATAATCACATTTTTTGTTCTTTTTCTTCCTTTTTCCTTTTTAAAATATTCCCCCCCCCCCACTTCTCTTTATGGTGACATACAGGGCTAAAATATTCTCCTCTGAGAGGCATGTTAAAAGCCTGAGCTCAAAAACCAGACCGGGTTCAAATCCTGATTTTATCACTATTGGCTGTGTGATTTGGGGCAAGTTGCTTAATCCGTCTATTCCTCATCATTACACTACAGATGTAAAAATAGCACCTATGTCATAGGATTGTTTTGAGGATTAACTGAGTTAAAATATATAAAGCACTTAAAATTGTGCCTGGCAGATAGTAAGTGTTCAATAAAAGGTTAGCTTTTATTAAGGGAAGAAGGCTGGCTAATTCAACGTTATTGTCTTTCCAGGTCTTATTGTTTCTAGATAACTAAGTATATAACTAACGAACACCTCTATGGAAGCTGGAGGTCAGACTCTTGTCAGCTGATGGGTTAGGTCTTTAGCAACCCCATTAACATGCATAACAGCCCACTTAGGCTGCCGCCACTTTTTCCCAGATTGCCCTCACCCCTAGGCGACTTAGAGATACTTTTGTGAAATAAATACAATCACCAACTTAAGTAGGCAAGTTGAGTATTTAAAGGGCACTTCATCAACATAGGGAGACAACTGACAACTTTCAGAAGGGATTTAGTTTAAAGTAGACTATCCTCAGGGAGGCCTCAGGTGAAATGAACGTCAAGAAGGGAACAAGTCACTAATGGTAATAGGCAGCTGGATGGGTGTGTGTGGAAAGGAGTAGGGTGCTCCATAGAAAGGCAGTTAAGCTCTAAATCCAGATCCCCTGAAATACAGATTGTATGGATATGAGCTCTACTCTTTTGTTTTCACCACTCTACTACCTGTTTTTACAACCAGACCCTCCCCTCGTACTCCCTCCCTGCAGTTCCAGCCTCCTGCTTTCAGGAACACAAACACCCCAAATTACAGGGTCTTTTGATTTGCCATTTCCTTGGGACAGCCTGAAGGGAGAATCGAAAGAAGTTCTTGTCAGTATGGTTGCATAACACTGAGTCGGAGATTGTGAAATGTCCTTTGAGAAAAATGTACGGGCAGGAAGATGAATAGGTGTCTGTTTGATTAAGGTACAGTACTGCCTGTGGGCAGGATGATGAACTAATGGGATTCCATACAATTTAAAGGTCCTAAATCTTCATTTCTCACCACCCCCATTCTTGACTCCTTTTGGCCAAGAATCACTGTGGTCAAGGAAACGCAGTAGAGAGGAAAGTGCGCATCAAGTTCTGATGTCACCTGTTTGTCAAGAGATTTGACTCAGCTACTGTGTGTGTGTGTGTGTGTGTGTGTGTGTGTGTGCACGCGCGCTGAGGTACAGAGGATAACTGTGCTTCACCCAACATCACTTAGTAGCTCTGAACTTCTGTGCCTGCCATGAAAAATAAAAAGGGTGCTGTGTGTGTGTGTGTGTGTGTGTGTGTGTGTGTGTGTGTGTGTGTATGGGAGCCAGCTAGCTGTTACTGCCTTATTAATGCAAAGGACTTAATTAGCCCAGTACCCTCTACTCTCCTCTTCTTTTCACCCTATCAAAATTTTCTCTCAAAGATCATTTATCATTTATTTACACCTCATTGTGAATTTAACTTGCACAATTCTCCTAGGGCCTTATCTCGTCACTCATCTATATATTTAACTTTTCACTTTCTATGGAATTGGTCCCTCTAGCGCTAAACACATTTAAATCTCTCCTATCCTAAAAAACAAATCCTTCTTTGACTATGCATTGCTCTCTGGCTACATTTCTTTCTTAGGCAAGTTTCTCAAAAGATTCTCTATTAAATGTTTCCACTTCTTCACCTCTGATTCAATTCTCAATTCACTATGATCTGGATTCTACTCCCAGGACTCTACTGAAACTGTTCTCATTTAAGTAATTATTAAATCTACTGGACATTTATCAGGGCTTATCTTATTTGACCTTTCTACTGTATTAAACACTATTAACCACCTATTTGCTCCTTTTAGAAACATTTTCATTCATTGCCTTCAGATCATTATTGTCTTCTGGCTCTCTTCCTACCTCTCTGACCACTCCTTCCTGATATCCTTCACAGGCTTTTTTTTTTTTTTTCTTTCCAAGATGGAGTCTTGCTCTGTTGCCCAGGCTGGAGTGCAGTGGCTTGATCTCAGCTAACTGCAACCTCCGCCTCCCAGGTTCAAAAAATTCTCCTGCCTCAGCCTCCCGAGTAGCTGGGACTACAGGTGCACGCCGCCACGCCCATCTACTTTTTTGTATTTTAGTAGAGACCAGTTTTCACCGTGTTGCCCAGGCTGGTCGCGAACTCCTGCACTCAGGCAATCTGCCCGCCTCGGCCTCCCAAAGTACTGGGATTGCAGGCGCCAGCCACCGTGCCTGGCCCACAAGCTGTTCTTTTCTGTGCCTGCCCTTTAATGTTTTTCCCAAATGGAAATAGTTTTACTTTTTCTGGTTAAAAAAGAAATGTAAGTTTATTGTTAAAACATCAGATCCTTTAGAAAATTATAAAAATATAAAATCCAACTGAAACCCCACCACACAGAGGTAACCACTGCTAACATTTTGCTGTATGTCTTTCCAGACTTTAAAAATTATATATAGTTATTTATATATAAATATTTATATATAGTTATTTATATTATATTATATATTATTTATAATTATAACTATTTATATTAATTATATATATATAATATACATTAATACAAATGATATACTACAATATTTTTTACCAGCTTTTTTCACTTTTTAATGGACGTCATTCTGTATCAACAAGCATAGGACATTATTTTAAATGGATAGATAGGGGAACTGTAAATTAGGCCATTTGCACAAGATAGTGAAATTTATGATGGAAGTGACTAAGATAAAAAGCCTTGTAAAATATAAAATCTGCTACCCCTTTATAAGATTTGTTATATAAGCAAATTCACAAATTAGAAAAAAAGACTACAAAAATATTGCAGAAAATGCACAATTATTTGCTCTTAAAAACAGGATCCTTACACTGGTATCTTTATGTGATTATCTGATTATTTTCTGAGGATAAATTATTGGAAGTAAAACTTTTGAGTCAAAGATTTTGGTAAATAACATTTAAAATAAAAAAAATACAAAGGCACTATACTTAAACATAGTTAATGAAAAACAACCCTCCCTGCCATCTGTGCCTCCTTTTCTCTAGTTCTGCTCTCCAGAGACAACCAGTATTACAAGTTTCTTCAAGTCAAAGTTTTTAAGAAAAACACATACTGCCAATCTATTTCCCAGAAAGATTGTACCGATTCACATTCCTACCAAAACTGCATGCCCTCACCAACTTTTAAATCTTCTGTCCTTGCCTCTTCATGTTTTTCTTTCTACATGGTATGCTGATGACTCTCATATCTCTATCTCTCTAACCCTGACCTCGCCCTCGAGCTCCAGGCCAGTATTTCCAGCTACTTGCTGGACATCTCCACCTGGATGTTCTACAGACACCCCATATTTATCTAAACTGAACTCATTTTTTACAGATGAGGAAAACTGTTTGTATAATTTGCTCATGGTTATACAGCTAGAAAGCAAGGATTTAAACCCAGGCAGCCTAAGTCCATGGGTCACACATTTAAGCCCCACACTATACTACCACCATATCTAATCACATACAAGTCCTATTTTATTTCTTCAATCTCTGTCCTATCTCTTCCCTCTTCTCCATTCTCACCATCACCACTTGATTCTGAGTCTTATTGTCAATACCTTCACAATTCAACTTAAATACATCTTCCATGTTGTCTACAAAACAATTCTTCTAACACATACATCTGATCATGTATTTTTCCTGCTTAGGATCCTTCAGGGACTCCCTATCACCTACTATAAAGCGTTGTATCACCTATCATAAAGTCAGAGATCCTTTGCTTAATATAAGCAGATCATCCTTTGTCTGCCCATCCTTAGCCAGTCTACCTTTCTAAACACTTCCATCACACAGTCTGAATTGGCGATAAATGCCTAAAAATGCCCTACTATTTCTTATCACAAGGACTTTGCATATTTCTCTCTCTCTCTCTCTCTCTTTTTTCCTTTTCTTTCTTTGATGGAGTCTTGCTCTGTTGTCCAGGATGGAGTGCAGTGGCATGATCTCAGCTCACTGCAATCTCTGCGATTCAAGCGAGGTTCAAGCGATTCTCCTGCCTCAGCCTCCCGAGTAGCTGGGATTACAGGCGTGTGCCACCCCGCCCAGCTAATTTTTGTATTTTTAGTAGAGACGGGGGTTTCACCATGTTGGCCAGGCTGGTCTCGAACTCTTGACCTCAAGTGATCTGCCTGCCTCGGCCTCCCAAAGTGCTGGGATTACAGGTGTGAGCCACCGCACCTGGCCTGCATATGCTGTTTCTTATTCCAGAAATTACCTTTCCCTATTTCCACTCCTATTTGTCCTTTATGTCTTTTCATGTCTGTTAAACTCATGTTTCCTCCTCCAGGGGAGCCTCCCCTAATTTTTCCAATTATACATTTCCTATGTGCTGCTTTGAACATTTACTTATTTTGTATTTGTCACATTATATTAGTTTTGTTTACTTGTCTCCCTTGCTAGAATGTTAACTCCTTGAGGGCAGGGACTCTCTTATTTAACTCCAAGACTTTAGTGTTTAGCATGGTGCTTGGCACGTAAGTAGTTGCTTAGTGGATATTGGTTAAATTGAATTAAATAGCAATTGTGAAACTGTAGGGCCTCATACTCTGTTGAAAGAATTTCTGGCATCAGTGATACGGGAAATATTTTTTGAGCAGAGGAGGGCAAGGGAAAGGTGGAGAAAGGATGACCTGAAATAATCACCCTGTCTACCCTTTAATGTAGAGCATATGTAAATTAGTCATATAAATATTAGTATTTCTATAGATATTCTCATGTAAACATTTATTCTATCTCCGTTATGGGTTGCAGGCAACCTCAGAGCAGTGCCAAATATGGAGTTCTGCGGAGTAGAAATAGAAGGTATGAAGTAAGTACCCTCAATTTGCTGAGAAATATAAGATTGAGTACACCTGGAGTGTGGCAACAAGGAGTAAGATATGCCCAATTTTCCTGAAAAGTGAGAGAGAAATGTCTTTCTTTACCCCATTCTAGTTGCTTGCTGCTTTCCTGGCACCATACGTAGTGCTGAGTGCGCCATTGTGTGTGGCATGAACTGAAAGCATCAGTGGCACAGGTGGGACGGCTACGTTATAGGTTCTCAGTACTATTATTGGAACCCCACCCTCCATAGACCACCCTTCTATTTTCGCGGAAAACCAGGACTTATTCAGGTCACAGGGCTTCGACCTATCACTGTAGGAGCCTGGCTCGCGGGGCAGTACCCACTGTTGATTGATACACGGTATGAGACAATTTCTTGGGTTGAGGAGCCGCGATTGGCGGAGCCAGCCAGTGGTGCTAAGCAGGGTATTGGGTACTGCGTATCGGGGATGCAGGTTCCTGGGTGGCCACAAACATCACCCGGAAGCCTGAATATGGCCTCCACTCTACAGGGCGCGCAGCAGGCAGCACGGCCGCTATTCAGGGCGCAGGGCCCGGGCCCGAGCGGCGTACGCGTGCGCGCGTGCGTGGGCGCGCGTGCGCGCCGCCGCCGCCTGTGGGTTGGCTGGTTATTTTGCAAGCGGGAGGGGCCGTGCGCGCTCCTGCCTCAGGCCTCTGTCCCCCACCCCCCTTCCCCGGTCCCAGGCTCTCCTTCGGAAAGATGTCGGACACGGCAGTAGCTGACACCCGGCGCCTTAACTCGAAGCCGCAGGACCTGACCGACGCTTACGGGCCGCCAAGTAACTTCCTGGAGATCGACATCTTTAATCCTCAGACGGTGGGCGTGGGACGCGCGCGCTTCACCACCTATGAGGTTCGCATGCGGGTGAGTCACGGGGTGAGGGAGACAGCTGAGGGAGGACCGGGCGGCGCGGGCGGGAGGGGGGAGGGAGGCTACCGCGGGGACAACTAACGGCGGGGAAGACGCCTTAGGGGTCATTTGGGGGTTAGGGGCATAATAGGCTTGGAGAGAGGTCTGCCGATTCAGTTGTGACCGGAGGATGCAGAAAACTCCTGAGGGAGACATCGGACGGGGATGCAGGAAAACTACCCATGAGGAAGTGAAGCATGGCTGGATAGGGTGGGGTGGATGGAAAAAGATTAGAGTGAGGAATTCAAGGAGATAGGAATCACTGCTGTAGCGACAGAAGGAAGGGAGGGAGGATGGAAGAGGGCTGGGGGATGGAAAGCCAAGGCGATATATCGCTGAGCTCCATAACTAAACTAGGTTGCGGGAAGTCTGAAGAGGGAGGGCAGGAAGGACGGCTGCTTTCTAATGAGGTCTTCCTGGGATAATGGAGTTAAGCAAAGCCTTGAATTAAAGAGAAGGTAGATTCCAGAAAAGGCAGACGGCGGGCTTGTGGGAGCAGAAATAAGAAAGGGAGTCTCCTTGAGACCGAGCGCTTTCCTAACTTGTGTCGGATCAGCATCTGAAGGAGATAAATGTTTTATGCTTAAGTTTTCGCAGGTACTACATTCTGTCTCGCTTTGAAACCTGGCCTTGCCCTGGGATTGGTGCCTTGTCAGTCACTGCTTTCATTCTATGCTGATCCTTTAGATTTGAAGTATCCAGAATGTTTATTTCAGTATTTATTGACTCTCTTTCAGTATTTATTGACTCTCAAAAAGCCATTATATGAATGGCTTTTTGCCCTTTCTGTCCTAGATTACCCTTCTGGATTCTGACCCTGGTCTGTAGTTACTTTAATACATGACATTTCAGAACTGCCCAGGAGTGGCTTCTTCCAGCATGCATGACAGAGGACTTTACTCTAGTGCTTAGCCCATAATGCAAGGATGGAATGTCCAGATAGAGTATTTGGTTTACAGGATCTTTTGCCCACTTGAAGTGGTTATAGGCAAAACAGTTTGAGAATCATTTTCCAGTTTTCCATATGTTTTCTTCTCAGACTAAAAGGCCAGAATATTCTCTGTGGACAGCATCCTGCTCAAACAGCATTGAAGAACTAAAAGAGTGTATATGCTTTCATTGTTGAAGGAGTGAATTGAATGAGAAATTGTGGTTTCCTACTCGGGCTTTGAAATCTTACTGAGAAATGATGATTTCCAGATTCCAAGCTTGGCAAAGTCCAAACTAAAGAAAGAAAAGTGAATAGCAAAACATGAGAAACACTTGTCTATATAAGAACTATTTGAAATCATGTCTTTGGGGGAGAATGGAATTTAGGTCCTTTAGAATATGATAAAAGCGGGAAATTGTCAGTGCTGGAGAACTTAGTTACCTGAGGGAGCTTGGGCATAACTAGTACAGCATAAGGGCTGTCTGCTGTGGGATTTTGGAGACATTCGATGCATTAGCCAAGAGTCTTAGGGATTCTGAATGAAATCGCTCTTTACTCCAGGTATTCTTTTGTTTTTTTAGAGATGGAGTCTTGTTCTGTTGCCCAGGCTGCAGTGCAGTGGTGCGATCTCGGTTCACTGCAACCTCCACCTCCTGGGTTCAAGCAATTCTGCCTCAGCCTCCCGAATAGCTGGTATTACAGGCACATGCACCATGCCCGGCTAATTTTTGTATTTTTAGTAGAGACGGGGTTTTGCCATGTTGGCCAGGCTGGTCTTGAATTCCTGACTTCAAGTGATCCTCCTGCTTCGGCCTCCCAAAGGGCTGGGATTACAGGCATGAGCCACCACGCCTGGCCCTACTCCAGGTATTCTAGTAACAACAGGGACTGTTCATCTAGTGCCTGCTGTGTGCCAGGCACTGAACTAGGTTTTAATTTGTCTTAATCCTTACAAAACTTCGTTTTACACATGGGAAACTGAGGAGGAATGCCGTTTAAGTAACTTGCCCAAGTACACATAACTATAACTGACAGGGCTGGGATTTTAACACAAATATGTCTGACTCCATATTCTTTCTACTACACTTCAGTCTCCTTGACAACACTTAGTAGCAAAACTTTAGCATGTAAAATTTTTCTACTCACTAAACTTTTAATTGGTCCCTTCCACAATTTTTTTTTTTTTTTTTCGAGATAGAGTCTCGCTCTCTCACCCAGGCTGGAGTGCAATGGCATGATCTCAGCTCACTGCAACCTATACCTCCCAGGTTCAAGCGATTCTCCTACCTCAGCCTCCAGAGTAGCTGGGACTACAGGCATACAGGCATGGTGCCACCACACCTGGCTAATATATATATATTTTTTTGAGATAGAGTTTCGCTCTTGTAGCCCAGGCTGGAGTGCAGTGGCGTGATCTTGGCTCACTGCAACCTCTGCCTCCTGGGTTCAAGTGATTCTCCTGCCTCAGCCTCCCAAGTAGCTGGGATTACAGGCATGCACCACCACGGCTGGGTAATTTTTGTATTTTTAGTAGAGACAGGGTTTCACCATGTTGGCCAGGCTGGTCTCGAACTCCTGACCTCAAGTGATCCATCCGCCTCAGCCTCCCAAAGTGCTGGGATTACAGGTGTGAGCCACCGTGCCCAGCTTGTTAATTAATTCTTTGAGACTAGGTCTTGCTCTATTCCCCAGGCTGGAGTACAATGGCACAATAATGGCTCACTGCAGCCTTGACCTTCTGGGCTCAAGTGATCCTCCCACCTTAGCCTCCTGAGTAGCTGGGACTAAAGGCATATCCCATCATACCTGAATTTATTAAAAAATTTTTTTTGTAGAGATAAGGTTTTATAGAGACAGCCTATGTTGTCCAGGCTGGTCTCAAGTGATCCTCCTGCCTTGACCTCCTAAAGTGCTGGTATTACAGGCATGAGCCACCATGCCTGGCCACTTATTTATTCTTTTTTTTTTTTTGAGATGGAGTCTCACTCTGTCACTCAGGCTGGAGTTCAGTGGCACGATCTCAGCTCACTGCAACCTCTGCCTCCTAGGTTCAAGTAATTCTCCTGCCTCAGTCTCCCCAGTAGCTGGGATTATAGGTGCACACCATCATGCCTGGCTAATTTTTATATTTTTAGTAGAGACAAGGTTTCACCATGTTAGCCAGGCTGGTCTCGAACTCCTGGCCTCAGGTGATCTGCCTGCCTCAGCCTCCCAAAGTGCTGGGATTACAGGCATGAGCCACCGCGCTTGGCCTTGTTTATTCCATTTTTTTTTTTTTTTTTTTTTTTAAGACAGAGTCTTGCTCTGTCACCCAGGCTGGAGGGCAGTGGTATGATCTTGGCTCACTGCAGCCTCTGCCTCCCAGGTTCAAGCGATTCTCCTGCCTCACCTTCCTGAGTAGTTGGGATTACAAGCACCTGGCTAATTTTTGTATTTTTAGTAGAGACAGGATTTCACCATGTTGGCCAGGGTGGTCTTGAACTCCTGACCTCAAGTGATCCGCCCGCCTCAGCCTCCCAAAGTGCTGGGATTACAGACGTGAGCCACCGCATCCCGCCCTTAAATAAATAATGGTTTAGTAATATTACTTTATATGAATCTCACTCCATTTCAACATATTGACATTCCTTGAACCTTGACGATCCTGGATGGAGTTTAACTAATGTAAGTTGGCCAGTTATTTGGCTTTTGATGGCCTATTTAAGAACTGGATCCTGAAAAAACAATTTCCAGTGTCAAGGAGTACAAAGCATGATGTAGTGTGGGGTCTGTGTGAAGCTCTAATAGAGTTTCGAGATGCTCTTTTCCCGCCAAGAGGCAGTTGTGGAGAAAGGAGATAACTAGTTTATTTTATTCGTCCTCTCACCTGAATTGACTGGCAGTAAATATGGTCAGTATTAATACATGTGGTTGGCCATTTCTATTTAGAAATTGTAGGCAGGAATGAAGATCAGGGCTTTCTGTCTGTCAAGGGATTCGTGTTGCCACTAGAGCCTTGGGAATCTCAGTGTTTAAAATGTAGGAATGAGCTGATTTATATCAGGGAGCAAGCTTTGGTAAGCCAACTTTTGTAATGGCGATTTCTTCTGCATTTTCTAGATGAGGAGATGATAAACAGACACATAGAGTCTCTATTAATTAATTGAGCATTTATTGAGTAACTTGCATATTCTGCATTTTAGAAGATGCAGAAGTAGTCATAGTTTCTAATCTTAATGAGATTAGTTAGTTAGACAAGGCAAACATGATGCATAAAACAATAGTATATCAGGCAATGCTAAAGTATGAATGTCAGAAGAGTTCAGAGAGGAGGAAAACCAATAAATCCAGTTGGTGTTGTCAGGAAATTTTTTTGTATGAAGTGAGAGTTGAGTAAGCAGTGGTAGAATGGAGAGGATTTGGACAGGAAGAACAGACGTAGGCATACCTTGGATGTGTTTTTCTCTTTACAGGGAATTTAAATTCACTTTTTAAAGGAAAATGTAGTATGTACACATGATAAATTCAAATTTTACAATGAAAAATGTGACTATTCCACCCATTCCAGTTGTCTTCTCTTACTCTCAAAAGTCAATCACCATTACCAGTATCTTTTCATAAATACTTTATTCATCAGTGTAAATATATACATATATATCCTTTTTAAAAACACAAATAGAGGCAAACTATGTGTGTGTATACACACACACACACACACACACACACACACACATACTGTTCTATATCTTTATTTTACTACTTAATATCTTTCCATACTGGCACATAGAGATCTTTCATTTTTATTTCGAGAGACAGAGTCTCTGTGCCAGATTACAGTAGCATGATCACAGTTCACCATAGCCTTGACCTCCTGGGCTCAGGTGATCTCTCTGAGTAGCTGGGACCACAGGCGAGCACTGCCACTACACCTGGCTTTTTTACTTTTTGTAGAGATGGAATCTTGCTATGGTTTCCCAGGCTAGTCTCAAAACTCCTGGGCTCAGGTGATCCTCCTGCCTCGGCCTCCCGAAGTGCTGGGATTATAGGTGTGAGCTACTGCACCTGGCTTTCACATTCTTTTCATAGTTATTTAATATTCTACTATACAGGTATACCATAATTCATTGTAACCTGTTGTCTATTCGTAGACATTTATTATTATTATAAATAATAAAATGCAATGAAACTCTTTTTTTTTTTTTTTTTTTTTTTGAGACAGAATCTCACTCTGTCTCCCAGGCTGGAGTACAGTGGTGTGATCTCGGCTCACTACAACCTCTGCCTCCCGGGTTCAAGTGATCCTTCTGCCTCAGCCTCACAAGTTGCTGAGATTACAAGTGTGTGCCACCATGCCTGGCTAATTTTTGTGTTTTTAGTAGAGATGGGGTTTCAACATGTTGGCCAGGCTGGTCTTGAACTCTTGACCTCAAGTGATCTGCCCGCCTCGGCCTCTGAAAGTGCTGGGATTATAGGCATGAGCCACCAAGCCCGGTCAAAACTCCTATACGTACATATTTACATACTACTGCAAGTCTACGTGTAGGATAAATTCTAAGCAGCAAGGGACTTCTGATCATCAGCTGTGACAAGGTTGGATGTGGTAAGGGTTGGTCTTTACCTGGTGGTGATTTGAAAGGTTATAGGAGCATGATCCATAGAAGCTATTTCTTTATTGGGACCTGTCCAAGTTACTCAGACAGGTGGCTACCACAGGCTGAACATTACTTTCCATCTTTCTTCTTTCATTTTTCCTTCTATGTAGACAAACCTACCTATCTTCAAGCTGAAGGAGTCCTGCGTACGGCGGCGCTACAGTGACTTTGAGTGGCTGAAAAATGAGCTGGAGCGAGATAGCAAGGTATGGCCTTGTTCTCTGTGTGGCATCTTTGGAGGAGGAGATCTACATAGGCTGAGGGGGCATACAACCACAGTCTATAAAGTCTTGAAGGGAATGAAGAGGGTGAACACATTCTTATCCATCAAATCTCAGTATTTTAGATCGGGGGGATAACCTTTTGAAACTTGAAAGTGGTAAGTTCTGGCTGGGCGCTGTGGCTCACGCCTGTAATCCCAACACTTTGGGAGGCAGAGGCGGGCGGATCACCTGAGGTCAGGAGTTCAAGACCAGCCTGGCCAACATGGTGAAACCCCGTCTCTACAGAAAATACAAAAAATTAGCCGGGCGTGGTAGTGGATGCCTGTAATCCCAGCTACTTGGGAAGCGAAGGCATGGGAATTGCTTGAACCTGGGAGTCAGAGGTTGCAGTGAGCCGAGATCGTGCCCTTGCACTCCAGCCTGGGTGACAGAGCAAGACTCTGTCTCAAAAAAAAAAATAGAATAAGAAAGAAAGAAAGTGGTAAGTTCAGGACAAGTTTTTTTTTTTTTTTTTTTTTTTTTTAAAGTTATTACTTCACTTAGTCGCTAGTAAAGTTGTACAACTTAATTCCTGTAGGTGCTAAAAATGGAAAGTCTAGTGTCAGGGAAATCCTAGCTAAATTATTGAATGGTAGTGGCTTGTTAAGGAAAGTGAGGATTATTTGGAGTTTATTTCCTTCTTTTGAGGTGGTAAACCTGTCCTCCCACAGAAACGGATTAATTTTTGACCTGAGCCATCCTGACTGTTCTTATGGTATTAGTTCTTGCAAGTTGCTGGCTGTGGGACAGGATAGACCCTATGCCTAACAAGAAATGAGGTACACAGTGCTTTACCATCTCATTCCCACTCTGTCTCTCTCCCATGTGGCTGGAATTTTGTGTGTGCCTTCAGATTGTAGTACCACCACTGCCTGGGAAAGCCTTGAAGCGGCAGCTCCCTTTCCGAGGAGATGAAGGGATCTTTGAAGAGTCTTTCATCGAAGAAAGGAGGCAGGGCCTCGAGCAGTTTATTAACAAGTAAGCCAAGTTCCTGGGGGCTCCACTTGCTACTTTTGCCATCGTAGTCTTTCTTTATGTTTTGTTTACCTCACCTTTTATTTTTATTTATTTACTTATTTATTTATTTGAGACAGAGTCTCACTCTGTCACCTAGGCTGGAGTGCAGTGGTGCGATCCCGGCTCACTGCAACCTCTGCCTCCTGGGTTCAAGCGATTCTCCTGCCTCAGCCTCTGAGTAGCAGGGATTACAAGCACAGGCCACCATGCCCGACTAATTTTCATATTTTTAGTAGGGATGAGGTTTCACCATATTGGCCAGACTGGTCTCGAACTCCTGGCTTTAAGCGATCCACCCACCTTGGCCTCCCAAAGTGTTGGGATTACAGGCATGAGCCACTGCACCCAGCTCACCTTTTATAATGGGTACTATGATGTGGTGCCAATTATGTGGTGGGCTGACTGGACAGTAAAACTCCATTCCTTTGAGTAGAATTCTGATCCTGTATGTCAGAGCCTGAGAAAGCACAGTATGTTGGTTGTATCTAGGGATTTCCCTGTCTTGCCCCTCTATTCCCCGTCCCCTCTACAATATTAGGGTTGAGGTGGTACCCTACTGCTGTCCTCTACTGGCTTGAACCTTAGGGCTGACCTTGCCCTTCCTCCCCTGTCCACATCCCCATCCCTCTGCTAATTCTCTCTGATTCTGAATACTACTGATAACCATCCTGGTTTCTTTATAGAATTGCTGGGCACCCACTGGCTCAGAATGAACGCTGCCTACACATGTTCCTGCAGGAGGAGGCAATTGACAGGAACTACGTCCCGGGGAAGGTGCGCCAGTAGGAGCCCCTCTCACCACCTGCCCTCTACTTTCCTGCTGAAATGACATTGGTTTTTACACTAAGCCTCTCTCTGTCTTTGATCTGAAGTTGGCTGCCCATCTCCTGGCCTGATAGACTGCCTGGCATTGTGCTCCCTGGTACCTGACTACACCATGTGGGCACTCTGCTAGGATCCTCTTCTCTGAGGAGAGGTGGGAACCCACAGGCAGATGCCCTTTGCTTGGGGTTGGGGTGGGTGGGTGGGGGGATTAGACTGGACGGCAATTTCTTGGGCATTTACCCATGCCGGAAGGCTAACCTGGGGGGAGGGGGGCGCTTGTGCTGGTGAGGCACTTGGATACATACTGATGCTGCAAGTCCAGGGGATTTTTCTTACTCTTAGGTTTAACCAAGAACACCGAGCAGGGAAAAACCCTGCCTTTCCTAACTGCATGTATTTTTTCCTTTTTGGAAAGGTGGTAGAGACTCAGAAGCTTTCCTTGTTTTCTCTAGGCCTGCTCCCAGTTTTCTTAACAGTTTCTTTTGTTGCTTTCTCTCTCCTTTGTTGCTTTCCATGGCAGTAATCCTCCTAGAGTCCAAGCAGTCTGTTGTATGGAGCAGGGTGTGTGGGTTTTCTGGGCCCATCATTATGGCTGCTTCAG